>NC_137501.1:6372500-6972500 GCF_041902795.1 Electrophorus electricus
ACAAGTTAGATGAATGTGATTTTAGTATGAATAATTCAGTGCACCATTTGCATTCATTTTAGTTCAGCCTTAGTGTTTTCTTAATGATTGTTCCTGCTTTCTTAGATTTGGAGCTAGAAATAAGAGCAGGACGGCCATGGTGCACGTCTTCACCTAGCGTGACGGCACTGGGACGCAGGTCTCCGGTTCATTCCTTACTGACCTCTGACCCTCCCACTGACAAACAACTGGCATCCACTGATATCCCCACAGAAAGCCCTGTCACTACAATCCAAATATGTGAGTCTTCATGTACCAAACACAATTACTACCATTGTAGACACCCAGTGTTCTGATGAATTCACTGTAACTGCCTTGTACTTTAACATTATTATATTTGTTCAGTATATATAATTTTGTTTTAATTGAAATGGTGCATTTCCATTCATAGCATTTGGAAGACAGTTTTATCCAGAGCAACTTGCCTATCAGTGTAATGATATGTGTACTCTATGGGAATCTATGACCTCGGTGTTACTAGCACCGTGCTCTACCTGCAGTAGCAGGTGAGCTACAGAAGCTCCCGGTTGCCAGTAAGCGAGATGATCCAACACGGCAGACATGCAAGAAACTGCAGAGCAAGCTGAACAATCTTCAGAACCTGGTGGGGGACCTTCAAATAAAGAACCAGGGTAGGAGATTACAAAAACTGCAGTTTTTACAGTATCTAAAAGGCACCAAACATATTTCTATTCTTGTCTGATACTTTCACAGAAATGACCTCCATGATAAAAAGCCAGGAAAGAAGAATAAGGAAAGTCAAAGACCAAAACCAACCCCTGAAGAGAGAAGCTTTTGCACCAAATGTGTGTTTCGGATAAACATTATTTTAACATAAAACGTGATTTCTAAACTTTCCCATCAAGAATGGCACATTAAAAATGTTTCATCTGAAATCAAAACTGAAGAACTAGTCAAGGCAAAGAATTCTTGGTCTTCTATTTAAATTCTTCATTTAATCAGTGAAAATGACATCAAAGTACATTACCAGCATGTGGACGGTCTATTGTACAGAACTGTTCAAAAGAGAAACAGGATTACTTGTCTTAATTTAACTCATAATTGTCCTTTTAATAATCCTTCCTTTCAACTACAGCTCAGCTGTACCACACAGGAATAGTGGCTGAGATATAATTAAAGCATGACTGTCCCCTTGCGTGTCGATGCTGAACGTGTCTTGTCTGTCCCTCTAGTGCTGCACTCCTGGTCCTCTTCCAAGAACAGGGAACTGAGAAACTGCAGTGTGAAATAAGTAAGTCTGGGCAGCATTTAAATATTGGATTTATAACAAAATCAGTCCATTTTTCAAACACCAAAAGCTAGCTCAAGAACTTGGGGGGACCTTACCCTAGGCATTCTTAGTCCCTTAGTGATGATAAACTGCTTGAAGGCCTGAGCCCCATGAATCTGTTTCAGTTCTTCATCCTGCCCAGAAGGAAATATTAGACCTCACATGAATAAATACAGATTGGTGTGGGCTGTCCCAGCTGTCACTTCATCAGCTCTTCCGTCTTTACAGCTAGTAGCTATATCCGAGCACTGATCAGACCCACCTTCTCCGTGGGCTGCTCTGTGCGGTCCAGGTCTTTGGTCACTGAATGGTCTCTCAGCAGCTCATCAGCAGGTTGCTTCTTCCATGTTTTAGGATCCAAATACCATGCACCATATGTGGTCTTCACACTGGGAGCACACACCTGGTGTATTGAGAAAGGAATCAAAATTGTGGTCACATAGGCAACCAAACACAACAGCAAGAAATGGGAATCCCAAGACACAACGTATGAACCAGAAACCATGGGCCTAAAAATTATGATTTAGAACTAACTCCCCCCCCCCCCCCCCCCCCCATCACCCCAAAGACACAAAGACAGGCTTGATTTCAGAAACCTTTATACGTTACTGGTTTGGGTGTGGGTTCTAACCTTAAACTTCAAGTCCAGCTGAGCACTGTGGGTGCTGTCTTTATGCATGTATTCGCCAGTGGTGCGAAGTTCCTTTGGTATTTGGCTGGGTTCCAACACTTGAATAGGGAATGTTAAGGCAGGTTTCTTTTCATAGCCATTGCCAAACAGGTTCAAGATAGCGGACTCTGTTAAGCTGCCGGTTTCTCTCCCCTAAAGAATTAATCACAGGACCACCGCTGAAACGATGCTGCTTTCTATGAAACAGTATACTGGAACAGTGGCTGTCATTGCTAATAACTTAGATTATTTAAAAGCCTTTAAGATCATTTTAACTAAGAATGTTCGTATGACCGTCTTATTGGTGACCTAATGACTTCAGTGCTATATTTTGTAAATTAGGGACTTTTGTGTAATTACCCTCTGCATTAGTATCTCTCTCTTTTCATATACACTCTCTCTCTCTTTCAGTCTTCAACACAATGTGTTCACTGCAAATGCATAGACTGACCAAAGAGGAAGCCCAGTCACAAAATAGCTTGGTCACTTTCTTGAGGTCTTCATCCTGAGATGGTGAATACAGGTCTTTAACACTGGCAAGCTGCTTCTCGTTGGCATGGGTCTCCTTCACATCTTTCCATTTATAGGGATTCCTAGAACTGAAGCATTTTACCTCCTTCTTGGTTATTGGGGACATAATAGGTGTTAGCGGTTTATTGATCCTAAAGGAAACTGCAGTGTTCGCATCACAAACAATGCAAATATTAAAGTATCTTATATTGAGCAAAAAAACATCCACAATACTGAAATTATGTAAACATTATGCAAGAGGTGCATTCCTGGTAGAACTGGGAGTGACTTTCCAGTCCACAATCTTGCCTAGGCTTAAAGAGTCAGACAAAAATATCTCTTGCCCAAGCTGCGGTTTTGTTAAAACACTTACGCCGTGCTGATCGATGGTTTTGTCTCTGTTGAAGGTTCTTGGGTAAGGCCTTCACATGGTGCTACATTCTCTTCAATACGCTTCTCTTGTTTCTTAGAAGAGGTAACAGATCGTTCCCTTTTAACATGAATTTCCGGGTCCAGGACAGACAATACATCGTCAAACAGCTGCGTAAAGGTGGTGAAAGAACACTCATTTTCCACCTGACAGGCCATTCTGAGCTGAATTATTAAAGTCAGATTTTTTTTTACAAATTATATTCTTTGAACTGCCAGTTTCTAAACATCCTTGGGTGTCGTTTTATGCACATCGTGAGACTATGATCAAATTGTCACACTGAATGTGGGAGATGTTTTGTTCAAGCTGATATTGGTCAGCGGTGTCATATGTATCTTGACCATTTTGGGGTAATTACCTCGGGTGTCATGCCACTTTCTAAATAGGGGTACAGAGCCAGCGGGTGCGTTTTCAGTCTGTGCTCCACCGCTTCCACGTACTGGCGTCGCTCTTGGCTCAGGCGGTTTTGTTTCGAGAAGCAGATTTGCTGTTTGGTGAAGCGCTGAGGTAGCCTGCCAGGACATGCCTGGTTCGACAAGCCAAAAATGATAGGGGCAGTTCCGCGCTCAGGTTCAAAGGAAGTTTCTGCGCAGGAAATTGGATACCTATCGCTAAAACCACCGACACCTGCGTTCAAAAAACGCCTTCGGCCTCCATCGAGGGCCCCAGAAAGCCGCTGCTTCGTAACCGGATCCTTGAGAAACTGTGTGCGTAACCGTTCCTTATACCTGTGATAAAAAACAGGATATACGCAATACACTGTAAAATACTCAATTTTTAAAACTTATGCAATTTTTACAACATAAAACATGATCATAGAGATCAAGAAAGCATATTTTACGCGTCACGTTTTGTTTAATAAAGCAAGGGTGTAATTACCAAGGATGCAGAGGAGTGCTCTCTCTGGATTCAATATGTAATTTTCTGTCAGTCATCTTTTTTCCTATTTCTGTCTAAGTTTATAGTCTTATATTGTATGGTCCAAATATCGGTTGATTCCATATAGCTGGTGACTGCTCTAAAACTTTTCTCTCTTCAATTTTCTCTGTCCAATTTTCTCTATTCGGACGAACCAAACACTTGTTGCTATGGTGTCCTAACACGGACTCTATCTCCTAAATTTACCACTAGGGGGAGCACTATGATTTAAAAAAAAAAAAGTGCTAAAATATTTTTTACTTGCTTGGCTGAGGGTTTACACATTTGTAATAACCATAAATAATCATGTATTTTCAAAGCATGAGCGGCACAGTTATTTCTTTACGCTAACAGGAGTCGAACTGTGTAACTTCGTGACTTCAGTGCGTAGTTCAGAAAGTAACTGCTGCTCACTTTGTTAAGCAATACTGAATTATATTTAAAGAAAAACTAGTAAACCAGTAAAGAAAGAAGCTCAAGTATAAGTTATGGCAATTCAACCACTATATTGCCAACGGTGGCCATGTATACGGTGTACATGGAAGTGAATAAAGCCTTGAAATCATAAGCAAGCTGGGAAGTGAAGCTCTGTTTACTGGCGGCTTCTCGGTTCATACCCTCTAAGTAGGACAATTCGATCTTCTTGCGTCAACCTCATTGCAAAATTGAGCGCACCCTTTAGCCCATTAGATATAGAATTGTTTGAGATATTAAGTGATTTTAAAAACATCAGGAAAATCAAACAGCACATACTGGAAATAAATTTACGGGCGCGCATGACATGCTAATATGTAATATAGCGATTAACAACTAACGTCAAAACGGATGCATGCTGAATGTTTAATTAGTCTACTTGGTGCATTCCTTAGATTCGCTCCCGTTACCAAAATTACATTTATAGCAAAAATGTTACCAGAAAGCTTCCCTTTGCCCTCTGCGTGCTCCTCAGGCCCTGATCACAGGACTCTCTCACATGCACTGCAGCCATGCTTAGTTCATAGGCAGCAGGCATGTAATATTCTCCCTGGAGCCCAATAGCAGGCCCCCCGCCCTCCCCAGACATGCCTTCGTAGCACATACTATAACATGAAATCAGTCATTTATGTCAACGAATTGAATCCACATATTCAGACATGCGTGAAGCTTATATTGTAGGATTTTTACACAGTGACAGAATGGGTGAGGCCATTAGCACAACGGTCATAATTTGAGGTTATGGCTGTTATCCTAAGTGATAGCACGCTTCTGGTAAAAGTCTTGAGTAAGACTTTTCTTGAACACTGCAAGAATTGTTTCCAAATGCATTGCTTTGCTTCTAAATTACCTTATTATAACAATAATGCATGATTTTACTCCCATGAAATGCATTGACTGACATTATAACTATCATAACATAGCTTGTTCAGACCTACTGAACAACAAAGGTTTTTAGTTATATAGAATTTCCTAGTGTTTTTGCTGCAGTTGATTCCAGTGGAACTAATGTTATCTGCACAGAAAGTGTGTTATTACTCTATATCATGTGATAAATTTATCAACCTGTGACTGAAATGATATATTATTATGTTTGATATTTTTGGACCTGAAACAGCCAAGCTTTCCTGAAAGAGAACCTGCTTGCCCTTTCACTGAGCATGCCGAGTGATTCATCTGATCTTAACTCTTTGTCGAATCCATGAGAGTAAATACAAATGAACTGCATTTCCTCTGTAAGACAAACTCCCACCTAAGACAAACTTGTCACAACAATTCAAATTCATGGTCATGTGATTGCTGAACTGTGTGTGTAAGGGTGTAGCAGGGTACTGTAATGTGTATACATAAGTGCACATTAGACTAAACAATTAACTTGAACAGTATGGAAATTAAATAATGCACTATATACTTGTTACATTATCATCACATCCCAAACGTTTGTGTCAGGAGACAGACCTATTCTATGTGGTTTTTTTTCATCATGGACCAGTTTGCCAAACAATTAAAATTATTAAAATTATCTTAACTACTGAATAAATAGTACATTTGGTTAGTACATTTGGCAAAGTCTAGGACTTTATATATATATATCTCAAAGTATGGTTAAATATATTTACAAAAAAAAAATAATAATAAATAAATAAATAGATATATACACACACACAGAGAGAGAGAGAGTAGCATTTTCAGAAAATATGAAGACATTGCTGACATGCCAATGAGAATTGGAGAAAAAGCTTGCACAGAAAAATCTCCATGCCTTGGAAGATTCCCCTGAATTTCTCCATTAATAAAGCCTTCAGGGACATGAAGACACGGTGCAGCTGAAACAGCTATAAACTTCATGATGTGTAGAGTGTAGATGGAAAGCCTCCCTGAACCAGTTACATTGTGTGGTAGAATCATCATGCCATGTGTACTAGATATGGGGATGGGTGAGGGGACCAAGAGCAAAAGGCAAATCAGTTACATGAGTTTCAAAGGAAGACCAGCTACACAATGGAAAAAAAAATCTTCTAATTTGTTGGTGGGTAAAGAGAATGCACTAATAAAGTATAGTTCTAGGTGTAGGTTTGGCAAAGTGTTGCTTTTAGGAGAACCTGTTTGGTCATGTGTTCATGTATACAATGTGTTCCTTCCCTGAATGGCACAAAAATCAATAATCAGTAAAGTGAGGTCCAAGCATGCAAAGCCTGTGACACGAGTGAAAATAGTGATGTGAACCATGCGTAAATGTTTCTTTAACACATGTAGTGGGTTCTGACTGACTGTTTAGACTCATGATGTCATAAGGAGTCTCACTATCTCATATTTGGCATCTTCTGAAAGCAGGGTGTAAAATTTCACCTTTCATTTATATATCGTTCCTATCTACATACAGATACAGTTCCTATCTGAGTTATCTATAGCTGCTATCTATGTGCCAAGCCAAATTCTCTTTGATCTGTTTATAATAAAATAATTCAAAAGATTTAAGTGCTGCTTTTCTAAAACTGTCATAGCATCTTATTTGATAACTCGCATCTAGCCTATCGCTCTTCTTACGTTTGTTAGACAATCGTTACCAGAGATATTTTGGTGCCCTAGAACTTGTCAAGGTTTAACCTTGCCACATTTTCTAGAGTTTGTGGAAACAACTGTCATGGACAGGCTAACAGGATAACCTAAACTTCTCTCAAAAGAGTGAACTGTCATTGTGACAATGGAAGGAAGCATTAAAGTTAATAGCAAGCTTGATAATGCTTTTGATTTACTGAGATAGACAAGATGCTCCTGTGCTCGATCAGAATTAGCAGACATAATTTCTATGTATTTAATTTAGTGGCGCTCCCACAATAACTTTAAATAAATACTGGGCAATGTGCGTCATACGTTCTGATTATTTCAGTGTTATGATATCAAGACATCAAGTATCAATGATATCAAGTATCAAGACTCTTGACACTCTAAACATTCTCAGTCTTGTTTATGCTTTTGGTCATTTGGTTGTTGAAGAATGAATGCAGCTACCAAAACCTCCCAAACTCTTTACACTCTTTTACCCTTTACAAAATATTTTCACCCACTGAGTTATTAGAAGGAAGGATGCATAAATAGCAAATGGCTATGGAATGCAGAGTTGTGGGTTAAGATGCAATTAAATCACTTCACACTTGTCACATTAGTACAGTTTTTCTACTGTACCGGTACTTGTCATCTCTTTATTTGCTTGAAGCCTTTTTGCAATTGTGCTTGTTACCAAACCCCTAATTCATGTCAACATTGGTTTCTCTTCAGTGGTGCAGTTTTCTAGTGCCACCCCATCTCCTGGGAAAGTTTAGAGAAGCAACTTGCCTTCGTCAATTCAACACAGGGCTCTCTCTTGTTGCTCTTAACGTCCAGAGCTTCCATGAATCTCAGATGGTAAAAGGGCCATGGTGGCTCTGCTCTAGGTGTTACTCCCACAGTCACACATGGATATCATTATTTGCCCTTGCTGGGAGTGTCAAGATCCTGTTGGCTTTTTGAACAGACAGGTTGTACTAGGCTGTGCTGGGCTGAACTCTTGTTCTGTTCTGTATTCCAACCACACCTCCTGCCCCACCCATTCTCCCTCATGGATGTGGCTGTAGCGTGTAGTGCTGTTAAATATAAGCATGGGAAAAAGGTGGAGGTTTATATACTTCACAATGAATTGATTAGTGAACGTGATTTTTGAAAGTCTTTGTATATAGTCAAGAGATTTTATTGCAGTTAATTATTTTTCATTAGCACATATTTAATATGTAGTGCCTTGGGCAGGTAAAAAAAAAAAACCCCATGAATTGTGTATAACAGTAGATTGTTATTTGGATCGGCAGAATGTGTTCTCCTGCTCTCCTTCCAATGAAAAGTCTCCTTGTTATAGAATGTATGAATAGATATTCACATATCCAAAATTCACACACTTTAGGAAAGACAAGGACCAGCTGTTTCACATGCACTGAGAAAAAAGTGCCATCATATCTTTGTGCCGACATCTGAATTATTCTTATTTAGATAGTAGTTGGGAGTTGGATGCAATATTTTGCAACAAATAGTCTGTAATCGCTCTTTAAAGAAGCAGTAGGAATTTTTAAAGATAGCGTGCAAAAAGAACATTGCCGGTTCTTATCAAAGTGGGAAAAGGATGCATTAGTAAGTGAATGTTGGGTGTGACATAGCATGTGAGGAAAAGAGAAAATAGCCCACATGGTAAACAGAGGAAGGATGGCCAGCTTAATGAGATGGCTAAAAGAAAAGGAAACACAATGCAGTTCATGCACACTCCCATTGTTTGTTGTGGACCAAAAAGGGTACAGATTTGTTGGAGGACAAAAAAAATTTATTTGAAAGGAGGTCTGTGTGAAACAAAATGGAGTTCATTGTGTCTGATTTTGTTTTTGGATACAGGCTGCATGTACAACACAGTTAAGTGAACAGAATGTAAACAAACAAACAAAAAAAATCTAAATGTATAAAGAGGCTGTTGTAAGGATACAACCCCTAAACAAGTTGTTCTTCTTTAACTCAACAGGACAGAATGCTTATGTGATAATCAAAGCAATATTCAAGATGTTAGAAATATCCTGTATGATAGTTTGAAAACCTTGAAAGGAATAATTAGGCATTATATTATATTAGGCATAATAGCGCACTACAGTTTATAGCAAAATGTAAACATTGTTGACATGTCTGCAGCTGCTAAGCCATGGAAACCTAGAAATGAAGCTTCTGATGTGCAATTCTTGTGCTGTTGTTGTTTCTTGAGGCAATTTTGAACTCTGTGGCATATGATGCAACAGATGAGAGGCAATTTTTACACACAATGTGCTCCAGCTCACTATTGCTACAGCACTTGGCCCCACTGCATGAGTTTGGTCTCCCGCTTTGTGGCTGAGCTATTGTTGCTTCTAGACACTTCACAGTAATAATACAAATGTTTCATTGAATCAGATCCAGCATGTCAGAAATTTCACGTGCTGATTTGTGGCAAAGGTGGCATCCTGTGACAGTGCAACATTTAAAGTCACTGAGCTTTTTCAGTTGGACCCATTCTACTGCCAAAGTTTTTCTGTTGAGATTACATGACTTTGTGTTTAGAGATGTGTGTGGCAATGTGTGTAGCTGAAACATCTGAACTCAATAACTCAGAAGGGTGTGTGAAAACCTTAGCCTACATAGTGTATATTTTGCCCTAAGAGATGTCAGCTCTAACTGCTGTAAGATAACCGCTGTGTTGTGTGCAACACCAAATGTCCTGAGGAATTCTGACACATGCACTTACTGAAGAATGAAAGTAATATATATATATATGTATGTGTGTGTGTGTGTGTGTGTAAAACCATGCTAACGTTTCATGATGAATCATATTGAACTGTTGTAGTCTGTTTTCACTTCTCTTGTTTACACAGATGCTTTTTACCCTAAGCATCCTTCACCCCCCAGAGATTACAGATGGGAGCTGCATTGAGAAATTTAGATTAGTTTATATTTTAAAGACTCAGTAGTCACCAGAACTGGCGGTTTTTGGTATGGCATTTATCTGACCAACATTAAAAGTGTACATATTCTCCCTTTGAGATTACTAACTGTGTTGGTGAACTCAAAACTAGTTCTGGGGTACTGCTGTGAGATTCCTGTTAGATTTTATTGCTTATGGCCTCGGCCTCAGGACTGGCTGTATTTACTTACATCGGCTTGTTAATTAATTAACTTTTCTGTGTGCTACTCCAATGGCACCACACATCCATAGAAGTAAACAGTATTTTGTATTTGTGACAGACCAACAGCTGGTAGTGGGCTGTGTTGATTCAGCTTTATCAACTGTCAAAACATGTGAGGCAAGTTTTTCTCCCTGAGAAATAAACACACAGCTCAGTCAGGGGAATACACAAGGAATGAGCAAAAGATCAAACTGATGTTGCTTTTAGCCTAACCAAATGTCTTGTAGTCTTATTAGTTCATATAGTCTAGACTATATCTTGGCTTAACTAAAACGAACATCAACAACAAATAAGCACATGTACACAAGGCTACGTGTTGTTTTTGTTTCCTGGAACAAACACTGTATTTGTAAACTTGGGAGATACTGCAGTTCTAGACAATGTAATCCTCAGATAAAATAAGTCATAAATACTTTAGTTTTAAGGTTGAGTAAAAACAGTTTATTCGTTGCCTAGTTAATCTAAATTCTAAATAGCTCTAAAGTATACTAACAGCATACTGATTAGAAGTAGCTTATAATGCATAACTTTCATGCTGTAATAATTTGTTTCTAATTTTTTTTAGAACAAAATGTTGTGAACGACAGTACAACCGGTATTTTTTTGTTCATCGATATTTTAAAACCACACACACACACACACACACACACACACACACACACACACACACACATATATATATATATATATATATATATATATATATATATATATATATATATATATATATAAAGCACATATGAACATTAGGAAAATTCAACGGCATATGCACATGTAACAATGCCAAGAAAAACAGAAAACCGTTAATTACAGTGTCTGTGTCCCGGTCTGCTATTCTGACACGATTCACAATGTGCAACTCTACTGCATTCCCCCTTTAAATGAACTCCGCCCTAAAATCAGTCGATCAAATTCGCCATCGCACTCATGCGCCTTTGACCAATCATATTTCTTTAGGGGCAGTCTTAGGCTGGTGGTCCGGGAAGACGTTAACCAATGAAATTGCTACTTTTTGAACAAAAGGTCCACGAAAACCATCGCTTGTCTTGTGGGCAGAGCATTATTCATGTTCATCGAATAGTTGTTTAAGGAGTCATGAAAGAAGATAGCAGAGTACAAGATATAACGGTCTGCGTCGTTGTCACTTAAAATACCTATGACCCGCTATGTCACTGTTCACCTAGTAAATTAAACAGATTTGTAACATTTTCGACAAGATCATAATAACATAAAAAAAACAACTACTCGTAAAGGTCTCCCTTGCACGTGCTTATAAACACAGCAAATAAATAATTTGAGACTCATCACATCAAAAGTTGGCTTATGCATCCACACGTTTCTTTGTAATAGGAGGTTATCTTCTTAAAACCTAGTATGACCCAGCAGCTCTGTTAGCGTTTCAGCTTTATGCTGACACCATGCTGAGACTGTGGTGGTGCCGTTAAAGCGCATTTAAACTGACATCAGCGTCAGTGGAGGAATAGCTGTATTTTAGCTCACACCCACCGCCCCAACTACTAAAGCTGAAGCTTCTCGCATGACTGGGTTCATTTGAATGTAGTAATGAGGGGGGGGGGGGGAGTTGAGGTTCCTCCTCCGTTCCTCTGCATTGCTAGCTGATAAGTGAGTCGCCGCACCAGAGAGACACATTTTCTCCCGTTACTCGCTTGCCGTTAGACCAGGAGATTTTTTTAACGAATGGTGTTTTGGCTGCCGGTGTTAGAGCTAAAACAGGCGATCTGAAACTGAAACGCGGAGACACTAGCAGGAGCGCCCGAAGTTAAATTTCCGAGTTGGGAGCACGTAGAATACCGCTAACCTAGCTACCTCATTCAGGAAAGAAAGAGTAAGTCTGAGAAGGACCTTGCTTTACATGCGTATTGTTACTTAGTTCGTTAGCTGGCTGGCTACTTTTTGCTTACATTTTAAATCGCCAACATGACGAGAAGATCTTGTGCCATTTACGCCACCGGAATTGTGTGCGCCCATCTGCTGATTGTGGGTATCGCCCTCCTGGTGGGTCAAGTCTTCCAAACAATGATTCAAGAAAGAATAAAAAAGGTAAGTTTTTTTATTGTTAAGATGATTTCAAGCTGTTAAATTAACTGACGTTGATGTGGCTGGTAACTAATTCATTCAATTTGTAACGTGACAAATGATAGATTTACACACTTTCAGTACGTAATCTTAAAGATTCCGTATGTGCTGCTAAACACCAGAGCATTTTCACTCCGCCGGTAGTCGCAGCTGGCGCAAGTAACGCAAGTAACCGGCATTACTGCACTAGCTGTTAGGCATCCTACGTGGGACAAGCTCCTGTTCTGTGTGGTTAAGTTAGATATATCATTGCCCTACCCAGTCTGAGCTTACAGATATTCGCTTTACAAGTCCGGGGCCATCTACTGATTTAAGTGGAAGCTGCATTTTTGTCATGCTCAAATTTCTGCTTCTTGCACATTTAGAGATAGTCTTATTTCGCAACAATTATCAAAACACACTGACAATTCCTCCAGCTCGTCCGTGTGAGTCTGTACTCAGCTAAGCCTTTATCAGAGTAGGATGGGGCATTAACAGCCCATCACACTGCGCAGGATGTGTATGTGTGTTGTTTTCATCATCTTCGCGCAAGTCAGGTGTGTTCGCATATTGTGGATTTATTCTCAGAACAGCTGATTTGGCCGGTTCTAAATGAGGTGTTGGGCATTTATGATGGGGGGAGGTGTACTAAAGGAAAGATGGGGGAGGGGGGTCTTTTAAGAGGGGAAAAAAAACAAGAACTCTGCTTGAGAAATACTTCGAATTGTGCAACTCCAGGTGGAATTTCCGCTACCCCCTGAATCCTGACATGTGGGCAGGGGAGGACACCAAAAGTCTTAATTTGAACCGTTTTAGGAAAATTCAGATCAATACTGGGTAGTAACTTATATATGCATGTTAATACCCACCAAATGTCTCTCAAGAACAGAGAAAGTAAATTACAAACTCTACCAGAGCTGTGCTTGGAATGCAATCATCAGGACAATTAGATGACCGGAGTAACTTTTTCTAGCCCTCGGGAGATGCAAGCCTGTTGAATAGGGTGTGGAGGTGTGGATTAGTTTTAGTTTATGTAGGATATCTGATGTAGGTATTCTTTGACAGTGAGGTTAGGGTGTGTGTTCACGCAACCAAAACCAGTTTTCGTATCTGGTTTAGGTTGAGTCTATAACATTCATTCCATACACTGATGATGTCCATCGGATACATTAGACAAAAGGGGATGGAACCAGAATATGTTCTGGAATTTATGACTGCAGAACAAGTTGTTTTTTGTTTTGTTTTTTCTTTTCTCTGAGGGGTCTTGTAGGACATAGGCATTTGGTTTAGGCTTATCATTGCTTAGTCTTTCAGTTTTCCAGCAGTCTTGAAAGTGCCACAGTTTTTAGCTTTGTGAAAAATAAATAATCTTGCTTGAGAACCTTTGAACAATTAATTTTATAGTGGTGCTGTATAAACATGTTAAAGGCAATGTACACTTAGCTGTGACACAGTGACATACTAAGGTGTGGCTTGGCAGATTTAATAATTTTGATATATGACATATGAAGAAATTGTTGGGTCCTAAACCTGCAATCTTAAGAGAAGCCTTAATAGATGTCCAGAAAGATTAGCAAAGCACCTTAGTAAATCTTACTCAAAGTAGCTCTTTGTAAAGTCGGAGTCGGAGCATGCTACCACACATGCATGAGCAAGTTGAAAGGCTGAAGATTTTCTCAAGTACATTACATTTTCACCAGGCCACAGAGAAAGCAAGCAGTAAGCCCTTCCGAAATGGGGCTTGTTAAAGCATGCGTGTGCAACCCTCTCTACAGCATTACTGGACCCTCCTTGAATGAAGCACCTTAGCAGTTCAGTTCTGTGGATGTAATGTGATACTATAAAAACATGGTAAAATGATGAACTGTAGGATTTTTTTTTTAATGGCAAGTGCTATTGACTTTTCCTTTCCACTCCCCTCCATGGTGTCAGCCTTTCTGAAGTGCCTATTCTGTACTGTAAATAGTTAAACAAAAATGGTGCGGATGGTGTTATGAACCAATAATAAGCATATTTCTTTTCTCTTTGGGACTCCCTTAACTATGGATTATAGACATTCAATAGATCTCTTTTTTTTGTACTTTTTTTATTATTATTTTTTTTTTAAAGACCTTGAAATGATGTGGGCTCTCCTATGATTATGGCAGTCAAGGTTATTTTGAAGGAGGAGTTCTCCATTCAAGGTTTTTGAAATCAGATAGCATTATCTACCTCTCAAGGCAACTGTGTGTAATAGTGTGTTATTGTTTTTGATGTCACAAGTTGTTCTTGAACCTTATGAAAGCTGTAAATTGCTAGTAAGTCTGCAACTCGGTTTAGCATTTTGTGGCTTTAGAAGTTTAAGTAACAGTGATATAATTTTTCCATTTTTGACATGTTCTGAAGAAACTCCTTTCTCCACAGAACAATTTTTTTGTTTTGTTTTTACTCCTTACAGATGAAAGGAGAACCATAATTGCTTAGTTTACTTTTGTCTTATTTCCTGTTCTTGATTTTAGATGACAGGACAGGGAGAGGTTGCTTAAGACCCACACCAGGGCATACATCATGACTCTCTCCTATGACAGACTGCTGACTAAACGTTGTCTTTTCCTTGCGTTGCTGACCTTTGGTCACCTGCTTTGTCTCTAACTCTTGATTTCCCTTACACAGCACTATTTTTTATTCATGTGTTGGATTTCTCATCCTTTGTCCTGAAAAGTTAAGAGTTCATCATTTGCATTTTTCTTGAAAAAGAGGGCATTTCATTATCAACCTGTTCATTGGCAGTTTATTTTTGGTCCAAGCTTGTTCATTCAGGTTTTACAGAAAAGATGTGGCTGACTGCTTGGAAGTCATGTGTCTTTGGGTTCTGCATTGCACAAAGGTTACTTGACATCCATGAACAAATGTTAATTAAGAGCAGAATAAATAAAACTGACACTATTCCTAAGCATTATGAATGGTCAGTTACTTAATTGGCATTGTTTCTTTGCCTTGCAGGAGATCACCTTGGCCGAGAACAGTCGAGTGTTGGATGGCTGGATAAATCCTCCGCCCCCAGTTTACATGCAGTATTTCTTCTTCAACATCACCAACCCTGAAGAATTCTTCACTGGCAGAGCGAAACCCCATGTCACCGAAATGGGCCCTTATACATACAGGTAAGGTAGTTGCAGTATTTCTTTGATTTTTCAGGTGCAAAGCTTGAGCTGGAAGTTAGAAGTGTGTTTTTTCTCTGTTGCTCTTGTTTGTTTTGTTTTGTTTTTATCCGTCAGCTCATTCTTATCCTTCTCCACCACACATTTCAGTAAAGTGGACAGGGTGGTTATGTCTCTTTAATGGCACATTGAATGATTAGTTTTAGGCAAGGCACCTGTTGGCCTCTGGGGCACAGCAGGTCAACCGGAAGTTGAGTCAGATACAAAAGGAAGTCCAGGGTGAAGAGCTTAAAAGCAGAGAGGAAATGTTTACTCAGACATGTCAAATATCAACATGGCACATTTTAATGTTTCCAGCAGCAAATTAGGTTGATGCAGTGTGCTGAGAGATAACAAGCCATTCTTTATTATCTTGTTGCTGGCAATTTAGCTGTTGTTTATGGGCAGTTTATTAAATTAACGTTTCATGAATTCCTGAGTTTAAGTGGTCATTAACAAAGAATGTAATATCTCATTGTGCTGTCAGGGAGTACAGGCCACGGGAGAATGTGACATACCTGGAGAATGGCACGAAGGTCTTTGCCACGAATCCCAAGAGTTTTGTATTTCTTCCGGAAATGTCAGTGGGAGACCCGGAGGTGGACCTTGTGACCACCATCAACATCCCAGTTGTGGTACGTTTGTCTTTGGTTTGGCTTGGGACTCGAAATAACACTTCATCACTTGGTTGAAGACCACATTATATGTTATTTTGCCAAATTCTGAGCTTTTAAAGGTCTTGATATAAGTGGTTGTCGGATGGAAACGGTGCCTGTACCTCTTTGGAGGTCAGTGGTTGTGTAGATTTTTAAAGCTTCCCTTGCGTCTCTTCAGGCTGTGATGAACGAGGTGCACTCCTATTCTTTCTTCATCCGCTCACTTATCTCCATGTGGATTAAATCGATGGGTGTTGACCTGTTCATGACGCGTACCGTGCACGAGATCCTATGGGGTTTCAAGGATCCGTTGATGAGTAAACTCCATAACATGAAACCTGATGTGGACGAGATTTTTGGCCTCATGTACAAGGTAAGAATCTCAGTGGCTCTTGATGTACTGTAGAAATAAACCTGCTCTAAACTCTAGAGGTCTAAAGGAAAATGATAAGAGATGAGAATCCCTTTGTATGTGTTTTTGTGTAATGATTATATAATGAGTGTCTATGTAAGTTAGTCCTGTTGTCATTTGATGACAAATGTAATATCTATGAACTTATCTATTATATCAGAAAATCGTGCTTTTCAGCGAGTCCTAAACTTGTGCACTTCACACACTTCAAAATGAATTTATTCAGGGTCAGGGTGGTCTATGCTAGGACCATCATCATGTGATCCTCAAAACCTGCCAGATATAGTCTAGTCTGTAACATGGGGACCTGATTTATAGTAATGGGGTTTGGATTTACTAGACTCTTTTTATGGATTAGTTGCGGAATATGAATAGGGACGGAATGTAACGCTAGTCAACATTTTCCTTTTCAATGTTGCATGGGGAGAGGCCAGGCCCAGAGCAGATGACTTTGCACTAATAACACCATATGGCTTTACCAATGGCTATTGCTGTGGTGACCACTAAATCAGTTCAGCAATTTGTAAAACATGTTGATTGCCATGTTTAGGAGTCCAGTGTTAAACTGAGGACTGATCAATGACATGTTTTTGTATTAGAAAAATGGGACTCATGAAGGTGAATTTGTATTCCATACTGGAGAGAAGAACTACATGGACTATGGCAAGATCGACACATGGAACGGAATAAGGTACGAGAGTGTTTTGAACTGCATCCTCCTGGCCTAGTGAACTTTGTGAGATTTTATTTTTTTTGTACCAACCGAACTGACCTGGTCCCAACTTTTGCTTAATGGAAATTTGATGCTTGCATTGGGTACACGCCAAGCAAAGTGTAAAGTCCAAGGATAGTCTCTTGGCCATGTAAGCGGGACATGTTGGTGGCAATTATTTCTAGTGCTGGCAGTTCTAAGCCCCAGTCTCCCAGTTTAGGGATGTATCTGAACAGTTTTCTTTACCCTCTGAAACTATTTCCTTGCTTTTAACCTGTTGATGTAAAAAAGCACAAATAAATGTGTAGTATAAGAAGATTCTCAGTCCTGCTGGTATGAAATGCAGATTATAAACCCATGGCTACATGGTGGTGCTCTCTTGCAGAAATATGGACTGGTGGTCATCAGAGCAGAGTAACATGATCAATGGCACAGACGGTAGCGTCTTCCACACCTTCCTGACCAGGAACGAGCTTCTCTACATCTTCGCTGCAGATCTGTGCCGGTACAACACCCGCACCCGCACCCACACCCACACACATGCTTGTGCACACTCCACAGGTTGGTGCTTAACACTTAAAATCCTGGGATTCTAGTAAAACAAACAAAAAACTATTTTAAAAACGCACACTGTTACGATCATAAGGTCAAGAAGTGCTGTTGTAGCTGGTAGATCCTTTATCAGAGAAGCACTAATTTTTGCTAAGGTAATGTCCGACGTGCTGGAAAACAAGAGGAAAAGAGGCACTGCCTAATACTTTATACATTCAAAAAGACTGCTGTGAACCTTTGTGCTTCATCATACTGATCTCTTAAACATGACCAAGCTAAAATATGCTCTAATATAATAAAAGTCAGGGATCGGTAGACATGTGAGGTCATGTTTTATCGATGCAGCTCAAAATTGCAAAACAAAACATGATGTCCATGTCAGCCGTTCTAGTGATAATTAGACCGACATGCATTCAGGGAACTGGATGCCTGTGATTTGATCAGTCGCTGTGCACACGTGAGCTCGTTTTTTTCCTGCATAGATCTATCCATCTTTCATATGTGAAAGACATTGAAGTAAAGGGGATCCCCGCCTACCGCTTTGCCCCCCCTGCCGATGTCCTGGCTGCCCCAGATGACAACCCCAGCAATGCCGGCTTCTGCGTGCCCGTTGGAGACTGCCTGGGTAAAGGGGTACTCAAAGTCAGCGTGTGCCGTCAAGGTGAGGGCCAACAGCATGTGTCTCGCACAACTTGGTGCATTTGGCACTCCCACACACATTCTACAAGTTCTCACAACTGGATACCAAAATACACTGTCATTATTTTTCTGCCGTTAATTTGGCCTGTAACATGCTGTGATGTTCCACTCTGTTTGCGCTCTTATACAGCTGTTAAATCAAAAAAGCACGTGCCAGATTTATTCTTGCCTTCTGCAGCAAGGAAGGCTTGCCAAAACTAAAACGCGATAAATCAGAAATCTACAGACGTGACTCAGACCGAGCTTTGCCCTGTGCTGAGTGTATGACTTAACAAATCTGTTCTTTCTTCTTAATCAGCAAGTGTCGCTTCTAAAATGAAGTTCATCTCGGATCTGTCTGTCTTTATTTGTTCTCTCTTGACCTGCGACAGAAATCAGAGTTCAGTCACACAAATGCTTAATCAGTAACTCCAGCTGAGGGCCAACCAGTGTCTGCTCGACTCTTACATCTCTTTATTGCTTCCTCTGTAAATTGCATTGCTGATAGCAGCATTTGCTAATGGCCTCCACTTTTTATCACACGAGTGCTCATTAGGCAACTCGGGGCAGGGGGATTGAAAAATTCCAAGCCTTGGTTGCTTTTACATAAGGCTTCAAAAAAAGTGTCCTTTGGCAAAGTACAAGCAAGATGGTGTATAACTTGTAAAACTGGTTTCTGCTGCTGGGCTTGACCAGTTTGGAGTAGCTTTAGGGCCTGGTCCAAATGTCACCCACAGCAAACAAAGGGTGGAAATTTGTGCTTATTCTGTGGAGGTTTTCTAGGTCATTGTCCTGTTGAACCCAATCACCAATGACACCAATGATATGTTCAGAAAGTTCTTTTCTCTTGTGAATGATGCATGAAAACTGGCTTCCATATAAGGAATGTCTAAACATGTTAGCTGATTTTGTTTTTTTTCTAAAATTTTTATTATGGCTGATATTAAAATGTGTTTAGGCCAAAGTGTTCCTTTATGATTTTAGGTGACATAAGGGCTCTATCCAGCCCTTTGGTTGAGGTTTAATTTGTTTTTCCTACTTCCAAATGTTCCATTTCTCCCACAGTTTTAATGGTGACAACTGCCGAACAAATCTGCACTCCTTCCCCACAGTGTAGCTGCTGTGTGTTCTTACTGGCTTCTCTCTGATTTCTCCACAGGGGCACCTATAGTGGTGTCATTCCCCCATTTCTATCAAGCCGAAAGCAAGTACATTAATGCCATCGACGGATTGAACCCAAACAAAGAGGAGCATGAAACATATTTGGACCTCAACCCGGTGAGCCTGGCTAGGACTCAATAGTGTTTTGTTTCTATTAACCAGTCAGCAGTTTAGACAGCTAGCACAGCCTGCAAGATTCAAACTTACGGTGATGTTTGTGGTATATGGTGATGACTTCTGAGAGTGTTGGCTCATTACCATATACTGTATGTAGTCTGAAAAACATTAGTGATGTGAAACTTGGATATTTTTCTTGTAGTTAATGTTTATGGAATATTTCACATTAATACATACATAGAGACTCCTTTTGCTTATTTTCATTTTATTATAATAATTTTCCCTACAGACTACTGGGGTCCCCATCCGTGCCTGTAAAAGAGCCCAACTCAATATTATACTGAAGAGAGTCTTAGGATTCCCGTAAGTGGTGGTTTCCTAGTTCCCAAAGAAAATGCTGTAATGCAAACACCACCACCACCAATGCAGTTGTCATACCATAGCTGTCGGAGCTTGCCAACTAAACACAACACTTTTGTCTTTTCCTGTCCTGTTTTAGCCAAACAAAATTCCTGAATGAAACCATTTTCCCAATTATGTATGTCAACGAGGTAAGAATACTTTACTTTTCTCTTTTACACCTCAACAATACAAAATATTTAAATCTAATCAGGCAGCATCTTGTTTTTATTTTCTTAAATGTTGACATGTGCCTACTTTTCCAGACAGCAACCATTGACGACAATTCAGCTTCCCAAATGAGAAGCCTGCTCTTCATCGTGACGGCAGTGTCCAATTTCCCCGTGATCATTGTGGGCATGGGTGCCATCTTACTGCTGGTCCTATTCATCCTGGTGTGCAAGAACCGCCAGAGAAAGGTACGTCACCCTGTGCTTGCCTCATGCCACAGCAGCTCTTTAACTTACTAATATACCAGTGGAGCCAAAAGAACAAGGGCCTTTTCTATTCAGAACGTAGAAATCTAACAGGCAAGTGGGCAAGGTGCCAGCTCTCAGAATTCAGTAAATCACTGATTGTTTGAATTGCTTACTGCCTTTTTTAATGTTGCACAAAAGTTAATTTATGAAAGTGTTAGACCCAAGTCAAGACACCACACGCACACAAACACACACAAAACACATTCCATTCTGTTGTAGTTAATATATGAACAAGTGAACATTAAAGTAAACATTTATATACAAATGAATAAAAGCTAGCTGTCTCTTCACTAAGGGCTCCTAGGCCTTCACGGTGTTTTAGTTCAGCTTGGCAGGGCCTAAAGAAGGCTGGTATAGGTTGCAGACAAGGAAATACTCAGTGACAAGATCAGCATTGGTATCACTGACTACAGCTTGATTTGATTGTTGGTTTTCAGCTAACCTACCCTGCTAGTGAGTTATTGCATAAAAGTAATTTGGCTAAAAATAGAATTTTCTATTTTGAGGAAGTCCCCTATTACATCACTTGAAAATGACTTCAAGGTGGTTCCCAAAAACCACTCTGGCAATTCAAACCCATTGTAAAACAAGATCAGTAAAATCACTGGGGCATCGGAAGCATGTTTAAATGTTTTTCCATTCTTCACAAACCTTCCTCAGCACACAGCAGGGCAGCATGTGGTTAGAAGGGTGTAGCTAGCGTCATAGCTGGTTGTAGCTAGCATTGTAGCTAAGTCTGGCTAGCATTGTAGCAGCTTCTTGATGATTTCTTTGTAATCACCTGCATGAAGATTGAGTGCATGAGGCTAACATTTATTGCACGTGCTATCTGTTTATATCTGTATACCCCACATTTCTTTGACCACTGCCAAAGCTTCACTGCACCAGCATGTCATGGTAAACTCTAGTGTAAGGCAAGCAGAAATAGGACTGGGATGGAATTTTGAGACATGGAGGATAAGCAGTAGAATCAGAACGCTTTGGACTTCTGTTCAAAGGGTATCGCCGCACTCTTTATGTGCTGCATAGTATCAGTATTACTGTGTGAAAGTCAGACATGTATTTTGCACAATGCTCCTATGTTCTCATTTTCAGTAACATTTTCCCCTCCCTTTTTTGTTCCTGTTCAGAATGAAGTAAAACGTATTGATTTTACAGAAGCTTTTCATTCTTTTACTGTAAGTCAATATTTACCAGTTTTTCCTTTCATTTGCTCACTATTTGCCTGCCATTATTCATAATTTACTGCTAATTATAAGTGACGCAACTTTCATTTTAGCCAGTCACAGTTTTTGCAATGCCCTCCCATCATATTGATACCCTTTGCTTTATATTTTTAACAATAACAAGCGTTTATTTATTATGCAAATCATGTTTATTACTGTTTTTGCATGTTTAATTTGTGACAAAATTAAATTAGAGTTTTGTTTTATTTCAGTCTTTTACAATAGGATTTTAGGTTAGCTGAAACTTGCTAAAGAAGTTTGGATTAGTTTAGAGAGGTCGGGGAAACTGCTCCCGCAGTGGAGAATTGGCTCTCCTCAACTCCTCTGCACTGGAGCTTTTTCACGGCATGCCCTAAACTCTGCTCTCCCCTGCCCCCTCAGACGAAAGATGACACGGCCTACACTCCGGTCAGCAACAAATCGGAGGATTCACCCGAAACACACACCAGCCAGCCGATGAAGAATGGCTCGTACATCGCCATGTCGCCGGTCGAGGCACAGAAGTGTTGATGAAGACCCCTGAATTAAATACCCCCACCCTCACAAAACACATACAGGAGAGAACCATCTCCTTGAATGATTTTCCTTTCCTCTCTTCACCTTTTCATCCTGTCTTTCCACTGTGCAACACATTTGGGGGGACAGTACATTAAAGGACACTGCCGCTAGTTGTGGCTACGCCCCCTTGCGATGGTCGCTGGGCGGACTCTCACTCTTTAATTGACACCATTCATTCTCTGAGCATGGCCCTCTGGCGTTGCCATACTTTTTGAAAAGAGAAAAAAAAAAAACATTATTACTCAAAACACTCAGTAGATTCAGGAAACCCAGAGGAAGTTGCTGGGTTTGTTATCATCTAGACACAAAGCAAACTGATACCTTCTCAACTTTGGAGAAGGTGACATCCACCTGCATGTCCACTGATCTACAGTTTCCTGTAACCCTGTTACCATGGAGATGAGAACAAAGCGAGGCTGCTTTTCCATGGCTAGCAGGGCCCACCTTCATCACTAGTGTTTAAGTTAGCACTAGTGTTCTACATTTGGAGAAGTTTATTGCCACACTACTGTACTGAAGTCTGCATGATCAGACTTTGACTAACAAACCTTAATTTGCCATATCCCTTGACATTATTAAGCATGAGGCAAATAGCTGTTTTCCTCTTCTAAGCATATTGAAAAGCTAAACAGATGCCTCACTTGCAAAAGAACATGCTTGGTCCAGTCATGGTCATATGTGTGTTTGTCTGAGCTTAGTATGGGTGTGTAGAAGTGCAGGCATGTTTGGGCTTGCACACGTGCTGGCCACACTGCTGTGAATCGCTCTGGGGTGTATCTGCACCCTTTTAAGCTTGATGCAGTGGGACTGCGTGTGGACGTTGGAGATTTCAAGGTCCTCGCCGCTCTCCCTGTTCTAATGCATCCTTTAAATACACGCTGGCTGGATGGTATCAAGTTCCTTGGTAGGTGCCAGAATCGTGAAGTAAAAACCGCTCCTTCAGCCTTTAAGTGCTTCAGAGGGTCTCCTCACTGGGCTAAACAAACAAACAAAAAAATCACTAGCTTTTATTGTCTTCTAAAAGGAGAAAATCAGACTTGCAGATTATGCACCGGTGAGACTTGAACCAACTCTCTGCCTTACACTTAATTTTGCTGCATGGCAATGGTGGCTATGAGAAAGGGCTCTGCTAGTGCTGTAGTAAAATCATCAGGCCGTCGCTGACCAAATCCAGTCTGGAGTCAGTCTGTAAATTCAGTCTGCAAATTCTGGGCCAAGCCCTTGTCTCATGTACATGGCGGCCTAAGGGCATCCACCCTGCATTTTTGGAGAAAGCACAACAAAAAACTGAACTCTGGGGGTTTTATTACGCAGTGTCTTATTGGCAGCATCTCTGAGAGCTGAGGAGGGAAGAATTCGGCATGCGTAGGGAACGCTGCGTGGGTCTGGCCAGCGCGTTCCACATCAGTTTCCCCTCTGCAAGACAGTGGGCAAATTAGGCCCTTTGACAAACCTCACACTTTCAGTCACTGTTGTCCTTCAGTAAAGTGTTCTGTTGTTTCTGTCCATGATGTTCAAAGCCTTCAACTGTTGCGCACCGAAAAAGTTAAATAAGGCCATAGACACAAAGTCAACTTGGAAAAACCAAGAAAAAAACAAATATCTGCACTTTTCAAAAAAAAAAAAAGTATTTTTTTTGTTGTTTGTAAGTCAGTGCAATGGTCCTCAGCTGTGTTTGAATTCTGCCCAAATGGATCTTTTTTTTTTTTTTGGTTATTCTTTATCGTTGGTTTTCTTTTTTCAATTACTCACTTGTGTGAAACCTACCTTGTTTCTCCTTATTTTACACATAATTGCTGTTAATTAATGCCATAAGCCTATGGAGCTTTATTTTAGGAAAACATGACCATGCAAACGTCTGCAATTTGTCTAGTTTCTGTGAAGTTGTTTTTTAGGACCATACTATGCCAAACTCTTGATGCCATATGTCTAGTTAACGTTGAACATGATCCACAAACACATTTGTAAGTGTTACATTCTACTCATCTTGCTGTTACATGTTGCTGTCAGGACCTCCATGGTTATCCTTCAGTATCGTGTCAAAGCTTTTTTGACCCCTATGCTCCCCCCCTTTTTTTAACTTAAATAAGTGAAAAATTGTAACTACTTGTAGTAGTTTGCATATAGTGTAATAATGCGGTAGCAAGTAAACAAACAGGCGTGAGGGCAGGGAAGCTGAGCACCAAGACAAATTGCCTTTGGTACTTCGTAGTCAGTAACAGTCAGTAGTGTGTGTCTGTTTGGTAGTCAACAGGTGCAGTAGTATACTGATTTACAACAATGGCCCTGTTCTTTAAACACTGGAGAAGGCTGTTGTAAATTCTGCTGGTCCACTTGGTTCTAAAGTGGGACATACCACCTATACTCACTTGAACCTACAACCTGAGCCATTTCCCTGTAGTGACTTTTGAGCCCAGTCCACCTGTATGCTCAACCAAAGATAACCTTATAGACCGACTCACCCAGTTTGTTTGCTTTCACAGATACGGCTGTAGTACCATCGATTTCCCCATAGCATAGCAGAGTCACACAGGAGCAGCCAAACGGGGCAAAAGGCAAAAAAGTGGTTTAAACATTTCATGAGTATTTTGCCAGAGAATCCAATGTGAAGTTTCTAAAGCATTTCTAGCAACAAATAACTCTTAGTGTAAAGCCTTTGTTTCTGCAATGTGCTAAAACACTCAGTATTGTGTATTGACACAGCAATACATTGTGTAAAATGGAAATTTTATAGAAAAATAAAAAGGTTTTGTATTCAGACAAATATTTATGTATCCATATGTTCAATGGTATGTACATTATCTGAACTTTATATGGTGTTAGTTATTTTGGTTCTGTTCATTTCCATATTTTATAAATATTTTCTAATATTTCATCTGGAGTTATACATTTTTCTCTGCCTATTTTCCCTTTTCCTCCCCGCAGATTTATACTGTGGTTCTGAGTGCGTTGTCACACATTTGCGACTTTAAGCGACGTGTATATGGCTTGTTAGTAGAGTGGCAGTGACTGAGAGCCTTGCGACTGATTTGTGAGGTGTACATGTGTTGTGTGTGATGACCTCCTGTGATGCAAGATTCTCAAGAAGCCACCGCACTGTTTTGTCCAACGTGACATGCTGTAGGAAGGCTGAGTATCTTTGAGTTTTGTTTTGGAAGATTGCTGTAACAGCACACTGGGTACAAGGGAGGTTTCTACTGCAATCAAAACTTTTTTTTTTTCCTTAGATGAATGATGCCCTCCTTCGGGGATGAGCTTCTGGTGCCATATCATCCTTGTTTAATGAATTTGCTTTAGTAATTTTGTTGAAGCAGTGTGGCAGTGATTTTCAGTTGCATCCCACTCATGTTTCGCTTGACCTCCCCCACATTTTTGAGGATGGCCTAAAGAGCAGTTCCATCATTTCATGTGTACCTCAGAGATGTGTTGTGTGCTGCTAAAAATGACAATCCTCATGTCATGTTGGGTGCAAAATAATTTCAAAGTTAATATCCAGTTTTAGTTTTGATAATTTACACTGCACAAATGTTTCTATAATGCTTTTTGTAAACATTTTTAGTGTGATTTGCAAAAAAAAAAAAAAAAAAGAAATAAACAAGTTGAAAGCACTGTAAAATGTGGTGTCTTGAAGTGTTTGTTATAGTAATGCTTTCATTTTCTATACTGATTTGTTTTGCCTCTGATATCCATTAATGGTCTGATCCCTTTTAGTTGAGAACCAGAATATTTGAGTGTAGGTAAGAGCAAGCTCAGTTGCCTATAATTTACAAGTGTCGTAATAATATAAATTATGAGAACCCTTAATATCAGGGAACAGAATTCCATGAAGAGGAAGATCAAAATCTCTGGTGGAATGGCTATCACCTTCTTTTTGGCAAAGAGTTCAGGTTTCTTCTAGCATAACCAGATGGAGTTCCTTGATGTGGGTCATAGGGCTCCTGACATGCCGGGACGAGTAATCTTTAACGTTGCTCTGAGCTTGTACAGACTTCTTACCACCCACGTTCCACCATTTGAAGATATCAAAAAAAAAAAAAGCTGCTATGTTTTCCCTAGGAAAACTCACTCCTCAGTAATCACTTGCTTCTGGAAATCTACTGCCCTGAACACTTTAGTTCCAGACCAAATCTAATACAACAAATGTAATAATGCTGGATAGGTTCAGGCTGGATAATTTCATGGCTGGTTGTGTACTCGGTCCTATGAAAGATAGCAGATAGCAGAAGAAACTCATGTAAGTTAATAGGGATTGAAACCAGCAGACTTGTTAATTATGCACCATAACACTGCCTTGCACTAGTCCACCAAACACATGCTACAAGTGATGCTCTAATTCTGTTCATGCACTCCACCCTTCCTTGTATTAACTAAAAGCAGCTCAAAGTCAAAGACAATTTTCTTTTAGTCAGGTCACACATTGGATGTCCTGGTTTAAGGCAAATATGATTTATGGCATTTTTTTTTGATCAAGATAAAAGCAAAGTTATGTATTAGTTGACGCGGGATTCACATGCCTTACACAGTGGTCAACTCCAGTCTAACTGTCATAATGCGTCATCACTAGTTCAGTGCCACAGCACCACCTGCTGGACCTAAACTCATCCTGTTTGAAATGAGGCCAATTACAGCCAACATCTTACGCTTGTTGTTCTGCATTTTTCATACTGCTGAATAGTTTAAAAGGCAAAATCTCTGGATGACGTAGCACTCTTTGTACTACTGTAAACTGCAGGGCTTTCATACATACATACTATGTATTCTACACTGGAAAACACTTCCAAGCAACAATATGGGAGTACCTCTGGTATATTCACCGGGAGCTTGAGTGTAATTTATTTGAGTAATATCAGGGAAATGGCATTGTGGGTTTGCTACAAGTTTTAAGAAAGGTGTGCTTTGAGGTTGTGCTTTAGATAAAGAATATGATCACCGTTAATGAGTCAAAGACTTTAGGCATACACCTCCCTACACATGAATATGTCTGTGTTTTATGCGCTTCAAGAATAAAAAAAAAAAATGAATTAAATGCTGCTAAAACTGGAAAAAGGACAATGCCATATCATGACATAGCCTACGTGTGTCCATTTATGAAGATAAAGGTAAACATGTATAACTTTATGACATGACCAGAAGCAGTCAACTATAGCAAAACATCAAACTTGTGCTTAGCTTGTGCTTAATTTAAACATTTCATATTTAACGGTATAAATGTTTTACTAAAACATGTCATAACGAACACGAGTTCATCTGCTGCTTGTTATCAGTCATACAAAACATTCTGGAAGACTTTTATTTTAACTGGAGAGAATTGCGGAAGGACAAGGGACATCAAAGACTGGCCAATGGCATACATCCAGCGCTTTAGGCACGCATGCATTTCCCAATCTAAATATAAATAATATGTTTTGTAGCCATAAACAACATAATATAAATTCGGTGCTTTATTTCTGCTTTATTGTGGTCCGTGTACATCTTAATAATCGGATTAATGCACGGAAATGTAAGAAACAAGACCGTTTCTTTTTTCTTTTTCTTTTTTTCTTCGTTTAATGCACGAATAAGAAGAAAAAGAATTTGGCCCTAATTTTCGTTTTGTCGTTTATTGTCTACAAAATAAGAGTTATTCACTTTGCGCTGTGTGCCGGCATGAAATTGTGTACATTATAAAAATTGTAAGACATTTATGTCTTTATTATAGTTAAACAAAAAGTAGGGGAAGCATCACATTTTATTGCCAGGATGAACACTTGGCAGTCACTTGACTAAGCACAAACTGGATGTCTGCCACATTCGACCGCTACTGTTTATATTATAAAATCATAAACGTTTGACATTAGCGTCATAAATTGGCACATGTACGTATGAAGTCGAAGAATAAGTAGAAACTGCCAGTGGTAAACTCTGTCAAGTTCAGGATCCCAGAGAAGACCATTTTAAACTATGTGCCTCAAAGTCAGAGAAATAAGATTCATATGTACCTGCATATTTAATTTTGACATGTACTTAGGCCACCAATAATGGTTGCCACCAAAGTCTTAGGCCACCACTACATTTGGTGTTTTAGCAAAGGTAATGTCCATAGATAATTATTTCTTAGTCCCTTTTAAAAACACAATCAGAAAATGCAGGAAGTTTGTGTGTAGTGTTAAAAAACTGACACCGCCCCTTTTTACAGTATAAACTGTAAAAAGAAACAGTAATTAAATGAATCTATGGGTACCCTACTGTATCATAATTTTACAAAATAATTTAAAAGTTTGTTTTTGTTTTTTTTGTATGATCTGGTGACTGTGGTAGGTAGGCCTACTGCTCCTCTTTAAAGGATAGAGCAACTGTGTCTTACAGATGCTACAGGATGTCAAATAAGTAAATGGGGAGTCTTGATAACTGTATTCTCAGTTCTGCTTAGGTGGCCTGATAAATTGTACTTTCTTTTAAACACAGAAAAAAAAATCACTGTTACGTTGTTAGCATCCCTGCGTCTAGAAAGACTTCCTCTAGAAATCCAACAACACTAATAAAAAATGAACTCTAGAGCGGTAAGATTAAGGTAGATAGCACTTTGACTGAGGTGGCAAGTTTTTGGTAGATGGCCATTTTACCCAACTATATATGGTATAACAAGGATAATGCATTATCTTATAATGATGACAAGGATAATGCCATTTGGTAGTTTCCACTGTCCTCAAAGGGAGCCCACCTGCAGCTCTGTGGACCATTCAGTCGCTTATCCTTGCAAGATCTTGCATTCCCTTGCATACTACCACAGGAGAAGAGAATCCCTGAAGTTCCCTGAAGATCTTCAATATAATTTCCAAGTTGCCAGCATAATGAGAACATAGCTAACACGTTTCGCCACAAGAGACAGTAGTGATTTCTGGTGGTGGAGCAAGAAGTTCACCCATTGTGGAGGTGTTGGATAGCTGAAACCTTGTAGTAACTCAGGGTTGCTCTTTCTGTGGCAGATTGTGGTCCTCTGACCTGCCTCTCTCAAGCATGTTCTTGTCCACCAGTGCTGACCACCAAGTTGGCCTTGTTGAAGAGCTCCGTTTTCAAGAGTGCACTTAGCAATTTTCATGTCCGGTGGAAGCCCTCAAAAGAGAAGAGGCCTTAGGAAAGGCAAATTCAATGGAACTGTTTATATTGAAATCTCATAAAGACTTTGGCCTTAGCATCAGTTTAAAGAGTGAGGTGGGAGGTGCAATTCCCAAACCCATCAGATGCAAGACATACTGCATCTAACATACCAGAGTTTTCTGTATCCACTATTCTGAAGATGTTCTCCAGAGTCAAGCAGTGTCTGTAAAGACTTGCCAGCAACATCTGTTCAGTGTGCTGCACACAACAAATGAACAGGAAGATAAATGCATTCTAAACATGGCACAATTCACTTTGTGTTCTTGGGGAATAATGATAGGGAGGAAGTGTTGACTCATTCTCAGACAATGCTTGGTCTTGCAATACTGGAAATGCAATTAAGAGTGTAGGCTGCATTAATACACTGTTTTGAGTTTTTCTCTAAAGATCCCTAGACAGTTTGTATTTTTCAACCCCTTGAAAAATGACAGTAAACGCAGACATTTCTTTAATATGGTTGCTTAAGATACATTCTGCTAGTCCAGATGCTTTTTAATCTTGTAGACAGTTTTATGTTCTGAAACTTTATGCTTTTCATTTCAGCGATAAAAATTCTGTCCTAGTCCACTGCATATATATCATTTCAGCATGCAAAAGACTTGACTAGTTAAGAGTCAAACCAGGTGTGTCTCAGCTAAAGAAAATGTTAAGTTGATTAGGGAAGGGAAACCCAGCACTGGAACCGAATAGACTAGATCCTCTTATAAAACTGGCCATGAGAAATCACAGATGGAGGTCCAGAGCAGATAATAAAATGGTAACTAAACTTCTGATTTACATACAAACTTTTCTAGAGTCCCTAGACTTCAAGCCATGTAACCACTAGAGTGTTAGAGGATTTTTGAAGCAGGCGGATCCTATTCAAGCACATGGGGCTGAATCTGTGTGAATAAACTTCACAGTTCAGTTGCCTCTATTAGTTAAGTTTCATAGTTTAGCTTCATAAAAAGCTGATTATAAGCCTGCTTCCATTGAAATTATGATACCAGAGGTTGCCAATATATTATGCTAGTGTATGGAACCAATCATTGTCAAATTATTTATGATCTGTATTATATACCTGAGGAGCATGTATGAAATATGGCATCTTCAGTGAAATGACCTCTCTGTGTACACATCACAATGATAAACAGTTTAAGGATAATAATAATAATAATAATAATAATAATAATAATAATAATAATAATAATATTGCCCACAGCTCTAGGTTATATCTCACCTTGAAGTTATGACAAAACTCATATTCGTCTTGCTTGCACTCATGGGAGTGAATGAAGAGATGCAGGGTGTGTCTGTTCAAAAGGTCCTCAGTCACACTGTGGCTCCAGTAACAGCCTCCACCATGAAGTTTATTGGTTATGCAACCATTCTGAGTCATGGGGTCACTTCCAGTATCTTTGTCATCTTTGTCTCAGCATAGCTCAGTCAGGTACGAAAGAACTGAGAAACAGCTGCTCTCCTCAGATGCAGGTGTTTGGGGAGCAATTACACAACAAATATGTAGTTAGGATTCATGAGAACTGGATTGAAACTCTGACTTCTGGCACAGACAAGGTGACCTTCCCTCCCGTGAATTAGTGTGTTTCCTTATATCAGTACAATTTGTTATTTTCCTCATAAGCTATTTCATGTTACAGTGACCTTGTTCTGTATGAAGGTATCACTTGTTGAAGTGTTTGTATCCCTGGAGAACCTCAGTAAGATGAACCTGGTTGCTTCATTGGGGTTGGGCTCACTGGATGCCTGTTCACCATGGCCACCAGAGCCAGGTCAGTGACTATTAGCACCTTCTGGTCGATCACTGTTGCCAGAGGCAACCAGCTGAAGATCTTCTGCAGAAGCTTCAAAATATGTTAACCATGTATCTGGAAATGGACAAGAAATGGTCTTAAAAACGTATTTAGAGTAAAACAGATTACAGAGAATGAAGATGTAATGTTGAAAGGTTCATTACTGCTTGTTCTGAGTCAATCTCAGCAGCACACACTGCAAAATAACAGGCAACAAGGAGACCTCATCATCACAAAGGCTTCAAAAAATGCCAGCGATCAGTCACAAGTCTTTATGACTGTTATGGTGCTAATTGAGCTTCTTTCAGAACCTGCTCATTTAAAATAATTTGGTTGAATTAATCTATACCTGATGTCTAAAGTAGTTAGTCTGCTTTTTTAACCATCAGATTTCCCAGTTAGTAAGCAATAAATAATATTTTTCTTAACCACATACAGAATTTCAGTCAAGTTACTAGATTTATTGCTATCATAATTGGAAAGTGAACATGTTCACCACCACCTGCACAGAAAAATAATTCTCTCTTTGGTCCTGCAGACTTCCTCTTGCTACCACCAGATGGAGCATTCATCAGTTTATAGAAACAGACTGTATAGTCATCGTAATGAAATCTGCTCTGTGGGATCAGGGGAAAATGGTAAACACACTACTATGGCAAGACCTGGGATGTAAGTGAGCATGGGAAATTGAACTAAAGGCCTATCTTATATCTGCCCAACACTTATTTGGTGAAACCATACATTTAGAAGATAACAGAGATAGCAATATTTAAGATGTTGCACTTTTTATACCTAATGGCTATGCAATGCAAAAAAAGAACATTTATTTTTATATTATTGCTCTACCAGTCTAATACCTCAGGTATATTATGTGATCTTCAAGATTTCCTCGATTAAGGTGAACGTCTCCTGGATACACCAATAAGAAGGCAAACAAAATAAGCAGAATGGAGTCCTTGCCTCAGTCCACAACATTTTTGTGAGGCTTTTCCAGGGATTGCAATCCATTCTACATATTTACAAGCAATTAAATAATCAGTGTTTTGAAATCTCATTCATATGGGCCCTTTTCAACCATTCTTACTCAATTATGTCATTTTCTCACACCTAGTTACAAATGATTTAGCCCACATATAATTTAAATAATACATCATACATTATCTTCCCTCTTCAAAAATTGGAGAAGTATCAATTCTAACAAACCAAGAAGATACTCTTCTTAAAAGTTTTACATTTATAACTCAGTTTATGAAATATGTCTGAAAAAGGTCAGAATGACAATTGTGGTGAATTTAAATGAAACTCAAAATGCATTTAATTTAAAGACACATGGTTTTTGAGATAACACCAACTGCTTAAAGCAGTAGTCTTTGGTCCAGAACAAAATACTTGCCTTGTAAAATATTATCAGTAAGTTCTGTAACTGTCCATGTAAGTCACCTAAAATTAAAATGAATTTTAAATGAAGCCTTAACTAACTCTACATACCGAATCAGAGGGTAATCATGGGTGATTCCGTTTAACCTCAGGGAGTGTTCTCTACTGATCTAATAATAAAGGATTAATAATGAAGGATTCATGGCATTCATGATATTTTTTTGCCAGTTTTGGTGAAATCTCTGTAGGCATACCTCACCGTAGGTGTGGTATAATATTATTAATGTTTAATATTATTGATAGTTATGATTGATAATATTTAATACTTAAATATCTTTTGGTGTGTTTTTTGAAAAAATCCAATAGGACAGTGATGGTCTCATCTCCCCCAGGGAATTCTCCAGAAGGCTATATCCACCCTGTATCCTGCATCAGTGACCCGTGGTCCAAAAAATGATCCTGTTGTTCCAAAACATACTAGAGGTCCCTAGATCTGGACTGTGGTTCTTACTTCTTTCTGTGGCAGCTCACTTTAAAAAAAACTAGGCCCAAGGGAATTGGGCTAATAGCTTGATGCAACTACAGGGAGCTTTAAATATGAAATTGATTTTTGCTAAAGGGCAGCCTTTTGCACTAAAGACTTATGTTACTAGCTAGGTGGGCTATGCTTCATTCATGTTAAGTGTAGAATAACTACTACTGCTACTACTACTACTAATAATAATAATAATACTTCCAAAACATGAATACTTGAAACATGCTTAACACTGAAGTACACACACAGGACAATACACTCACTACTCTCTTTAGTAAACACATTTACTAATGCAAAGCAACTTGAACATACTTTACTAGATACTACTAGATACTTTATTCCATCTTTTGTCACTGAAGAAACAGGAAACTGTTCTCATGAGTAGCACGTTTACTGCAAATCTTCAGTGGAAAGTGCTTCTTCTTTTATATCATTTTTGAGTAAGTATCCCAACCCAACACTGATGGGAAACAGAATATATAATACTTTATTAACGAAGATATATATTAACCAAGATATCTAATGCTTTATAGTGCAGATCAACACATTTTTACAATGGCCTTTTCAGCAATTTTGACAACAGGGTTAAACAACAAACGATTTTAGAACATTAACCATAATAAATCCCTTATGTCATTAATGACAATAACATTAAAGGCTTAATACAGTGCTAACCAATCACCTCAGTGTATGACACAACACAAAACCTTTTGTGAATCCAACAGTAGTACATAATACAGCTACATTACATTTTTAGCATTTGGCACACTCTTATCAAGAGTGACATATATATTTATTAATATGAAAACACATGCTTCTTGGAAATCCAGCCCATGACCTGAAGATTGCTAGCACCGTACTCTACCAAATGAACTACAGGAGATAAAAGTTTACATAATTAAGGCGAAGTTCACAAGAATGTGACTTTACGCATCTTGTCACAGTTGCTGTCACACATAAAATACTTCAAATGCAAGACAAAACCTTTAGTCTTGTAGGCCTAAGGTCAAAACCATGTTACAAAGTTACATTAAAACTAAAGTTAAAATTACTCTACAGAAAAACAGTTTTCTGACTATTAAATGAATTTTAAGAGAAGCATGATAGGTTTTCTTATGATGATCAACTTTAAAGACCACTGCTTCACCTTGCAGTCCTTACATTCCCAGTCCATACTACCACTATTCCTCAGACGAATGAAGCATCATGTTTGTATGTGAATTTGGAACTAAAGATTCCAGTTGAAACTATCAGCCCCTTTCCTAATGGACTTGGTGCATGTCTGTGAAGAGAGGGAAAATGGGTTCAAAATGGTAATCGAGTGCTGAAAACGAACAGGGTCCTGGTAAACATATACAGCATCTGTAGGGCCACTCCAAGCAGAAGGAGGAAGTCATGGAGAAAAGCCCCAACAGCACAGTGAGTACTAAGCCTGCTTACTAGAACAAAATACCATCATGTGGTTTTTGTATATTGTGAATCACAAATTGTGATTGGAAAATGTCTTCCAGTATACTAAACAAATGGCTGAGTCCTTAATGGGGCATGTTTGAATTCATTCTAAATTGAGCATGTCTAAATTATTTACAGCAGCACTTTACATTGAGGTCCCCTTAAATAACACATGTACAGCATTAGCTAACATTAACAAATCATGAACTTCAGCATTATTAAGCTGTATGTTATGTCAATGAAATACTGAACACCTGATATATCACCGACTAGTCTTCACAGCTATGCACGGGCAAACAGACTATGAAGCACACTTGAAGATAGTTCAAACATGTAGTGAGTGTCCTTTGGTAGCTTTTCACTTAGTTACTATTACCTGTAGTTTAGTAATGAGAAGTTCATGGTTTCTTAATATTTACTAGTGTCATAAGTAATATTAGTTTATTTTATCACATGAATGCCTGGCTTGGATCACATGAATGCCTTGCTTCATCAAAACACCCACAGAACGCTTCTAAGGAACACCATAAGTACACAGAGCATCTTGGTGTAGCACATCACCAGAACAGCTCCAGTAGAAGTAGTCACTGACTGTATGAGGAGGGGTGTGCCACTAGGTCATGGTGGACACTCTTACCTCCCTGACTATGGTTCTGTACTCCTCTGGCAAGCCTGCGGTCATTACTGTCGTGTAGATGGTGATGCTGGGAACCAGGATACACTGACGTTAGAGAGAAGGTCTTATGATTTAAGCCTCTAAAATAGCCAAAATACTCATTGGGCAAAGCAGTAGAGGAGTAACAGTGCATCATAGCTAAATGTAAGACTCTTGTTGGCATGCCTATTGAGACACTGGGCATAATATTACATTAACTGAATTGATCCGTTAATAAATCAGCCCACAGCAAAAAAGGTCTGGCAGTTACAATTATTTAAAAGCTCACTTGAACAACATAATGTTTTCATGCTGTTCATTCACATAAGAGGGGAGATGTCTGTTAACAGCCTGTGATAAACCCAGCTTTCTGCTTTGTGGTAAGCACATTGCAGACGATGATCTCAAAAGCAGATGCTCTGCTGTTTGATCCCATGGTCCCAAGCGACATGAATTATTGTGCAAGTCCCAAATTTCCCGCTTGTAAGTTCCTCATTACTGTGGTCTGTTCTTTTAATGCCGAATGTTCATAAAGGAAGCGGGGAAATGTGGTATCTGAAATCTGGCTTACTGGACAATAAAAGTGTGATCATGTGACTGACCGTATAGAGTTTAATTGAAGTCCACTGATAATAACCCTTACCTATTGCACACTGGAATCACTGATAAAATCTGTAGAGAGAGACCAAGTCACATTTAGCAAATTGAGTCACTAATCCGTCGACTTATAACAGGCACAAAACCTATTCAAAAAAGACATACAAACAATAAAGCTTCAGCTACAAATCAGCTTGCTTACTAGTGCTGGCAGAGCTTTGGTTATATGGTAATAAGGTATCAGGAAAAATTAAGAAACTAGGCATTTGAATTCTGTGTCTTATGATCACATCTGCCTTGCAGCAGCAAAGTGAACAGTAAAACTGTTCTAAGAGCTATTCACACGTCTGTCTGGTCATTCACCAGAATATCCACAATGGAATCTTTGTGTGCAATACATCGCTACATTGCTTCTTTGGATCTTTGTTATCCAAATGTGGTTACTCCTAATTGCAAAAAACATCTGAATTAAAATTGTAACATAAATTTAAAAGAAAGAAATGTTGCTGGGCTTGTAAAGATGTTTATTTATCTATGCTATACTAATGGGGTTATTACGTAACCTCATGATAATAACCAAACAAGACTAAAATAGATTCAGCTGTTTACCTCATAAAGTGAGCGCATGTTGATGTTATTTTGGCCGGTAGCATTCAACGCTTTAATAGCTACGTCCCTATACAAGCAAAGAAAGTGTAAAAACTATGCAGAGATAGTAGTATACAATGTTACAATTGTACCAAGAATACACTACATACTTTGATCATTCATTCTGCTAGCTCAGACAAAACCAAGAAAAGCACACACCTTCTGTCATCTTGTTTAGGTGCAGGTTGCCAGTGGTCATAGTTCGTTTCAACCCTATACCAGCTACAGCAAAATGTGGTTTAAACAAAAGTGAAAATGTTCATGTCAGAGCAGTTATAACATTACACTTTCATAGGCAGTCATTTGCATAGATAGTCCAGAAGGGCATGTACTCGGAGTTTTAATTGATACATAACTGATGAAGGCATTCAGAGACCTGACATGTCATACTAGATCTTTCCCCCTCAGTGCACCAAATATTCATTTCAAACTTATCATCTTTGTGATGCAATTTCAAAACTAACTTCATAAAGGATCCCTGCTGACACATACAGTTTATTACAATATAATGAGCATGCAATCACTCAGCCTCACACCTCACAAACCATTTTATTTGAGATGCTCTTGCTCTACACCTTAAAGATCACAGAAAATTTCTAAAATGCTGAACATTTTTGCCGCTGGGAGTTAGAACTTCAGGAACAAGTAACACAAACTAGACTTAACTTCTAATGTAACATAACGACTGCCAAATCCAGGTTAGAGCAATATATAAAAAAAGAGTAGTTTTTCCCGGGTCAGCGTGGTTGAAACTGTAATTTGATACTGTTGCAATAAGTTGGCACTTACGCTCCTTTGACCAGATCTAGAGGCCAGATATCTGCAGGCCCGCTCCTGTCTCTGGTAATGACCACACCCTCTCCTGGCTGGACCCCACCCACAATGTAGTACAAGTCAGCGATGATTGGCACTTTAGCCAGCCTCATCACTGCGTCCTGGAAGTCGATGGCATTCTCGAGAGTCTTTGCACACAGGAAAGAAAACACTGCAGTCAGAAATGTATCTGGATACTGCACAAATTTACAGCCACAGAGATATACAACTACACAGAACTAACACCAGTGCTAAGTTGACACAAACAGCCTTCATATTGAAACTGTGGGGGTTATTTCAGCACAGGTGCAGTTTTAAGTGGCGAGTGAATATACCACCCAAATGGATTTAGTGCATCTGTCTCCATTGTTATTAGTGCTGGTGTTGCTGACTTGACAACTTGTTTCTTTACCTCTCTCACAAGCCAGCTGACAGGAGAACTCTTTAGCAGGAATGCTGCAATGACATTTTCCCACCACTGACCTTTATCTGGGAAGACAAAATCCAGTGGTCAAATGCATAAATGTAAAAGACGATGGGTGAGGTAATGTTTGTACTGCCCTTCTGTCACTATCCACGTAGTGAATAATTCTGGGCTACTCACAGTTCCAAAGAAAGGGAAACCCCTTGGATAAGTGGGGAAATGTCTTAGCTAAAAAGAAAAGGAAACACATGATTCAATCAGCTTCACAACTGTGTGGCTACCTCGTTCATCCCCAGACACAGTAAACTTGTTGGCACTTTGCCCAGTCCACAATCCAACATAACCAGCAAAAGAAGTTCCCCTGTATGCCACCTGAAAAAAACAACCCAACAAAATGTGTGGTGTTTCAGTTCATTTTCTTGTTTGACAGACAGTAAAGGAGAGAAACTCCACATCATGTCTAACCAATCAATAATGCGGTAAAGAAGATATGAAATGAGGACTTGGATAATACCAATATGAATATTTCCATCACTGCAGTCTCTTACCTCTCCATTTTTCATGAACAGGATATCAACAGTAAGATTTCTGAGCACATTAAAGTGGTAGTCCAAGTTTCGGCCATGGTAAATATTTCCCTTAGTGTCTTGAGCTACAATGCTGCTGCAGAACCTACAGGACAGAAAAAGAGATTTAAATCCAATTAAAATCCATAATTAAAATAAATTAATATCCAATGTCTGTTTCAGAGTAGAGTGAGTTCTGATCATGAATACAGTGTTTCATTCATCCATACTTTTGAAATGCCTATTTAATACCGAATATGTGGTAGTGGTAGCTCAGTGGTTAAAGTACTTGGGAGGTTGCTGGTTCACTGCCAAGTTTCCGCTTTTGGGCCCCTGATCTAGGCCCTTAACCCTCAATTGCTCAAGTTGTGCTCAGTCATAATTGTAAGTTGCTTTGGATAAAAGCGTCAGCTAAATGTCGTAAATGTAAATATGTAATAAATAAACACCAATGTCTGATTATTGCACTATATAAAGTATAAGTGAGCAATACATACGCAGAAACTTCGTAGGCAAAGTTGAGAAGAACAATGTCAGAGATGTCAGACTCAAAATACGAAGCCATGCCCTTAATCTCGCCCGCGTATGGCTGGGGTACATATTTTTCCAGGGCTCGGACTACAGGGATGATAGCATGGTGCACCCATTTTGGAATAGTCGTGCTTTAAAAAGATAAGAATTATGGGGTAAAATGAACTTCGTAACGTAACGACAATACTTAAATTAACAAATTAAGTGACAATATTGTAACTTACTTACTCAATCACCTCTGCTGCTGCTTTTTTCAAGAATTCTTTATCAAATAATTTCAGCAGCGGTTCCCATCGCTTTTCGGCAGGGTCGTCAAGACTGATCTTTACCACTGGCGGAGAAAAGTTCGCAGCGCAAACTGTCATCCAGATCACCCTCAGGAACATATGTACCTTCATGATGGAAATCCGAAATCGTCTTGCGCCTGTGGTACGAGATTGTAATATGCAGCATCTTTAGCTACCAGTGTTTGCGAAATACAAGAAACGCTCATATCTGGTGTTTCAACTTCCGTATTGGAACAGTACGCCACACCTTTAGCTCAGGGAGTTCACCTTAGTTATTTATATAGACATAAACCGTTGGATAATTGTGAAAATGTTATAGCAAAGCGTCTGGTTAAAACCGCTTTTATACAAAATAGTTACAAAGACTAAGCGATAATGTGGTGGGCTGGACTATCTTGTTGATCCGTACACAACGTATACGAGGTTGCGCAGATTTATTAACCCATATTTATTAGCCTGTATTCAAATGAATGAATTAAGCAATATATGACAGTTATGATCTTGCCTTTACTAGTGAGCCTATAATTTCAGAGAGCATCTACATAAAGGCATTAAGGACATTTGAAAAATAATTTTGCTGTTTCGTTGCATCTCATATGGGTCACCACATTTTTCTTCTTGCTGGCAAACAATAATTAAATAATAAACAATAGTTGTGACTTTTATATAGTCACTGTTAGTAAGTGGCTACTCAAAAAATATTTCCAAACCAGAACAGGCCTACTGAAGTTCAAGTCACAAAACTTAACAAAAACATGCTGAGGGCATGTAGGTGCATTTCAAAAAAGTATTATTTGGTGCTAGAACCTCTCCCAGGAGTCTTGTAAAAAGGCAAGCATTCTGTCGAAGGGGAAAATTGTAGTTTATTAATTGGATTTACCACAAGTATGTAATCTACTTTTCAAGATTTATCGATCTCTTAGTGCAACCCAAGTACGTTAACCTACAGGCCACATTAATCTGAACAGAGAACGCTACGCAATTTCGCATGCGCAAACGAACGCTTCACGAGGCACGCTCATCCAGAGGTAAACAATCAAAATGGAGTCAACAGTAACAATCACTATATTAGAGTTAATGCTAATGTTAATCTACAGTAGAGAATGTCTGCAAATTCGGAAACAAATGAAATAAACCACAAATAATGAACAACAAGTAACTGACAGTACCGAATTAATTTATTTGCTAATCTCCTCGCATCCGCTAATTAGATACTGTAGTTACGATTAGATGACAGTGCTGCTATAGACAACAATGACTGACCCGCTCATTAAAATGTTATTAATTGTGACTGACCTGCACATTAAAATGTTAAAATGAAATTCTCCCATTCTATGTCGTCTGTCTTTCCTTCCCCATAGCGCGAAAGTATGACGGGTGTAGAGTTGGATTGACGTAAAAGTAGCATGAATTCCGATCTGGTCGCAAATGCATCGGAACTGAAAATTCAGTCACTCAAATTACAAATTCTAATATAAAGTGGTTCCACCTCCTAGAAACCCTTAAATGAGAACCTGTCAAAACTGTGATGACATTTATTCAGTGACATGATCAGAGGCTGGTGCATACAAAAGTATCTCATCCACATGCTATACTGTACCAGCCACAATAAAATAGTTATACTATGTATAATAATAAATTCTAACATTAATTCAAATTAATATGCTATAATAGTTATAATAAAATATACTATGCAAGCTGATTGCTGCTAACATTTTGAATATCTACATATCTTACTACAGTACACTGCAGTTACTCACCTCTATATATACATAGAGAGAGTGAAGTGTAGTGAAGTGCACAAAGATTTAGAGAAACAGGACATTTTGGACTGAGGTCCTTCATCAGCTGTGCAAGCAAAGTGCTTCTGAATTAGTGGAAGGAGGAGCCAGTTTATATGAATAAGTAGATGTTTAAATCAACATTCATTCCATGGGGTTCTAAAACTCTAAGAGTGTAGATGAGTTCTTTTTCTTTAAGTTTACTAATTTCATTGCTGAGAAAGAGAGCTAAAGTAATGTAATGTCATGGGTCCTTTAATAGTTGGGTTTTATGGAATTTAATTTTATAAATGGGTTATATGTTGTATTTGGTTTTGGGTAACACAGTGCTGTATGGCAAAATTTAATGTGCTAAATTAAAATGTAATCATTTAAGTATATATATTATTTGTTGTAACATGTGCAGAACGTGGTTTGCCATTGTCTTGAAACAAACACGGATGTCCCTGAAAATGGATGTCTAGATGGCTGCATATTTTGCTCCTAAATGCATATGTACTCCTCAATATTAATAGTGAATTAAATATTTGCATTAAATGTTATATGCTCCTTGTCATATAAGTACATATAAGTGCAAAATCATACTGTCCCAAGGATAGCGGCATGTGTCTCTTGAATCCCAAATCCGTTCCATGTTTAATTCCTAGCTTTGTCTCCTCTTGATCTCCTTCTCTTCTCTTGTTGTTTTTTGCTCAGAGAGGAACTGTTGGAGGCACTGAGGTGAGTGGCAAAGCCGTGGAGGAGCTATTGAATTTGGCCCATGCGGGGAATTCGTTCAGCTGGAATATCGCTACACCCCAAGTGTGGATGGCAAGGTTGGTGCACAGGATCCCGAGTATGTTCAGCACAAATCCGGGCTTGACCTGGAATTAAAGTTACAGCCACATGGTCAAGTAATGTCACACAAGTCACATGACTGATGGAGAGACAGCACTGCTGTTGGAGACTAAGAAAATGTAGTGAGGCCTCACCATGTCCATGATCTTCAGGTTGGTGTAGGTGAATGTGATGGAATTGGTGGGAGTGGCCACTGGGAACATGAAGGTGAAGGAGATGCAGATGGTGGGCGGGACCATGAGGTACAGCGGGTGCAGCCCAATGGTGGTGGCCTGGCCATGCAGCAATAGGCAAGACATACATATCATATGCATAAATATCATACATATCATATATACCATATGTATTCCTGGCAAAAAGGAATTTCTTTTGCACTGTGTCCTGCAATGTCTGTGTGAGTTAAGTCTCACCATGGAGGCCAGAACAGGCATCAGTATGGTGCTGAGCATCGAATTGCTGCAGATCTCAGTGAGCATTGAAACCACTATGCAGAGCACAAAAGAGAGCGCCGCTGGGGGAATGTTCTGCAGGGGCTTGAGCGCTCGCACTACTGACACGGACAATCCAGATGTCTACGTACAAATAAAATACACCAGGCTCAAAACAAACATTAAGGTGAACATAATTTTTGACTTGTGATGATTCTGCTGTATATAGTCACTGGATGTAAATACCCAGATATGACATTCCTTATCTTGGCATTTATCTTTTAGCAGTTTTTAAATTTTAAATCTTTTAGCATGTATTGTTGTGACTAGTGTGCAATTTAGCACTGTGACAACAACTGTTGTTGATGACTGTGCTGCTATATTGTACATGAGGATTCTGGAGAGAACTGGATGACTCAAGCTGTGTATCACTGTTGGGACCTTGAAGCTTGAGGTCAAGGCAGTTGGGGAGTCTGACTAGGGTGGGACACCTGTCAACGCGTAACGCGGGTGTCCTAAGGTGAGCTCGGGGAAACCTCCGGTGGTGCAGAAGGGCAAAAGCTCACTTGATTTTGATTTTCAGTTTGAATACAGACCTTGAAAGCAGGGCCTCACGATCCTTCTTGCTTTTTGGGTGTTAAGCAGGAGGTGTCAGAAAAGGTACCGCAGGGATTACTGACTCGTGGTGGCCAAGTGCTCATAGGAATGTCACTTTTTGATTTTTCAATGTTAGCTCTTCCTATCATTGTGAAGAATCATTGTAGCTTTGTTGGGATCTTGAAACCTGTGTTCAGGCTGTAGCCATGTTGTAGATGATTTGTTCTAGGATGTTTGTAAGTGATGGGGTAAGTGTACCTGGATGCCTCTGGCCAATGCGAAGGTGCCCCCTAACAGCAGCAAGAGGTTCCATGGTAACTTCTTCTGCACCATGCCCCAGGAGAGCAAAGTCTTGGGAGCCCTCAATGAAGGCCTTTCTGGCAACGCAAGCACAAACACTTCTAGGCAAGAGGGGTCATATCTGACTGAGAGGACTGTGTTTTTGGAGACTTGGTTCGTCTGAGACTTGTTTTTCATTTGTTTGTTTGCAATTTTATATTTGTAACTCAACAATCAACCTAGGAACCAAGTAATCAGGAATAAACAATGTGAAAAAATAGGCCTACTTAAATGTGTAATGACTGGACCAAAATGTATGGTTTAACTATATATGCTCTGTAGGGTGAAAGGTGAAATGCAGTGCTCACCTCTTTTTAAAATAGAGTAAGTTATCTGAGTTTGGTGATAGGTACTTATGTCTTAATCTGTATGACTGGAACAGTGACCAAATAATCAAATGACTGATTGAAGGTGACAGACAAACAGGACATACCTGTTAGATTAAAAGAACCAGTCCTGCAGCAGAAGGTTTGAGGAATTTTGGAGGGGATGATAAAGAACAAGATGGCAATGAAAATGCCGACTGTGCCATCTGTTACAAACCTGAAACACAACAAAATACTTCTAACTAATAACAGTTAAACAAAGGGAAAGGAATAGGGAAAAGACAGTTAAAAACATTGTTTGTGAACATTTGAGATTTGGAAGGTTGCATCGTTCAGCATTTTAAGACATTTTAAAGTCCACAATAAATACGATATGATTTAACCAATTGTTCCTCGGAAAACACTTCCTGCTTTAGTAAATACAATGTGAACACACGAAGCAGAAGTTAACTTATCATGTTTATAGAGATTTTTTGGCAGTGAACCTATGGCTGTGTGCCACTTGTGCAGGTGCAAGTTAGTTGACAGGCTAGCAGGGCTGCCTCCTTGTACAGACTATGTTGAAAGTTTTAGTTGCTGACAAAGATTCAAAATTCCGTATTGCTAAAGTAAAAATCAATTATAGTGATAGCTAGCGCAACAAGTAAATAGGTGCCAAGGTTAAACTACAAATTACTCATTTATTTTGGAACCCCGACAGAGGGAGCGTGTATGCTGTGAGAAGCAGCAACAAGTGATAGCACTGACTTTCTTTCCTGGTTGAAAAGCAGTTCGGCCCAGCCAGGCATGAAGCCTGGGTCACGGGTGAACCAGAGCACTACGAGTAGGAGAAAGAGGACCACCACGCAGCCCTCCGCAAAGCTAAAGCTGCCCAGCTTCCTGTATTCAGTCCTCATGAGCTGATGTGCCGCTTGCCTGCTGTTGCCGTTTGTTCCACAGCCAAATGATTTTTTCACACTGGAGAATGACGTGACAAAATGTTCACATGTGAAAAATGTCTACAAAAGAAGTATTTCGGAGTGCAAGGGATGCTGCATTTCGGAAATTAGAAAATGTTCAGCATGGGACTTCCACAAACCAAATGGCTTGACTGAAGCGTTTCAGCCAAATTTACACTGTACCATGTACTATTTTGAAGAGAGCACTGTGTCAGGCTAATGAGAGAAACTGAAAAAAAGAAAGCCCACGACCCTTCATTGAACTTTTTGATTTACTGAACAAAGATCGGGTAGATAAGCTCATTTTATAGATAAGCTCATCTTTCCACTTACTTGAACCCCCAGTACATGAAGTGCAGCCATAAGTAAGAGGTGGCCAGCATGAGCAACATGTTTAAGAAGGAGAACTTAAACCAGCTGGTGTAGTTGATCACATCCCCATTCTCAGGAAACAGTCTAAGCAAAATACAGATGGTGAACCGTTAGGCATAGCATGGGACACGGTTCTTCAGTCATTCCAGAACCTGAAATGATATGTGTTTACTAGTAGGATATATTAGAGCTTTTAGATTCATATACCATCCTAGTGATGGTTAGGAAAGATGGTGCTTATTACTTGTCAATCTGGTTTTTGAGCAAGAGGTTGGGGATGGCCCCGGTGAGGGTGGCGGTGCCGCCGATGCTGGCGGCGTAGCACATGCTCAGGCTCATTCCTTTGGTGAGGTTCAAGTTATTCTGCTGGTGCCTCAGCATCCTCTGCTCAGCTCTAAAGACGTCCTCAGGGCTTGGCTCCAGCTCTACAGGCAGAAGTGGCGCGTGATTCTCTCTCGATTGCGTGGACGGCATGTTTTATGCCTCAGTCTCTGAAAACTATTGGACTTATGTAGACAGAAATCTTTAAAGGGAAATATCATCTCAGTAATTGATTATGCAGCTAGTTACAAAAAGTGGACCTAGCCTAGGCCAAATACTATCAAAAATAACTCATGATGTCACAGCATTTTTTTCAGCAGTGTAATTGTCATTATAAATCCACATTTAAGTAATCTTTTTGCCATATGGACTGGCTTTTAGTCATACGTTATAATGATATTCTTCTGTGTCTCTCTGTGTGCCTACTGATGAACTGGATGTCCTGCTTGGCCACCCTCATGCGCAAAGACTGAGTGGGTGCACTTTGCTGCTGCTCCCAATCCTTGGCTGCATCCTCAGTCTTTCTACAGTACTCCAACACATCATGGATGATGGGCAGCATCATAGTCACACTGGCGATACTCGAGATGAACATGGAGAGGAAGGCAGCGATGCTCATGAACCCCGCCATCAGTCTGAGGGAAAGCGAAGGAGGGAAGAGACAGGGTGGGGTCACTGAGGCACCGCCCATTGAGCAGCTGTGTCCAATAAGTGCAGGAAAGTCTCTTACAGTGCTGGTCTCACCCCCACCAGCATGAGTATGCACAGAGTGAGGCGTTTGTGGAGGTTCCAGTACTCCACAGCTATAGCCACTACCAGCCCACCTAATCCCAACATGGAAGCGTCATTGACATACAGGAGACAGACCTGCAGACAAACCAGAGCCTGGTTAGTCAAGCAAACTCAGTTGGGGTGTATGTGTGTGTGTAGCTGTGTGTGGGGCCATGGGGTTCTACCTGTTCAGACTTCATGATTCCCATTAAGGGGAAGAAGATGATGGGAAGGAGGGCAGTCACAGCCAATGGCACACAGTCTGTACACCAGTATACAGCCATCAGGATGACCACAAAGGCACATTTAGCCTCCTGCAGTACACATGCAGCTCACATGTTCAGCAGAATAAACCTGACACACATGAACAATGACAACAGCGGTGCTGCATACAGTGGAAAGATGTTCTATGCTTAGTGTTCTTTTCATTCTCAAATTTGTTGGTACTTGCTGGCTTTACAATATCCCACCTAGGGCAAACATTTTCTGTTCTTATATTTGACGTCATTTGTCTGAATGGCAGCATCATTCATGGAAGCAACCAAGTTTTGTAAATGAGTTAGATCAAGAGCACCAGACCCATTATGTTGGTGAGTCAAACCTGAAGTGGAATTTCACAGCTTCAGAAAAACAATAAAAGTCCAGAAAATACATGTAATACGTGAGAGACATTAAAGTATTTTTTCCATAAACATACCATCAGGTAGATTCAGAAAGCACATGACTTTAATTGGAGTGATCTTCCTTATGCTTTATCTAAACTTAATATATTTCAGTAGACACCATTTGTTAAAATCATTGCGTGTGTCATTTTTACACACATTTAGAGCTGATATTGTAATTGCCTGTCTTATGCTTAACAAAGTTTATATACAATATTACACTGCCTGACCAAAAAAAGGTCATCACCTGGATTTAACTAAGCCAAGGTAAGAGCCTCCCATTGGATAAGTACCGCATGGGTGATTATGTTTCAGCTGGCAATAGGTTATTTAACCCTAACTGATGCAGTGAGTAGCTTCTCATTTGTTAAACAAGCATGTCGAAAGACACATCCTGTGATCGTGGAAAAGATGTTAATGTGTTTCAGAAGGGTCAAATTATTGGCATGCATCAAGCAGAGAAAACATCTAAAGAGATTGCTGAAACTACTAAAATCAGGTTAAGAACTGTCAGGTTAAGAACTGTCCATTATTAAAAAGTGGAAGGACAGTGGAGAAACATCATCTTCGAGAAAAAAATGTTGTTGGAAAAAAATCTTGAATGGTCATGATCGGCGATCACTTAAATGTGTGGTGAAATCAAAGCGTAGAAAAACAACAGTAGAACTCAGGGTTATGTTTAATAGTGAAAGTAAGAGCATTTCCACACGCACAATGCAAAGGGAACTCAAGGGATTTGGACTAAACATATGTGTAGCCTTAAGAAAACCACGTATCAGTGAGGCTAACCAGTAAAAACGGCTTCAATTTGCTAGGGAGCATATGGAACAATGGAAGAAGGTCATGTGGTCTGATGAGTCCAGATTTACCCTGTTCCAGAGTGATGGGCGCATCAGGGTAAGAAGAGAGGCGGCTGAAGTGATGCACCCATCATGCCTGGTGCCTACCATACAAGTCTGTGGAGGCAGTGCTATGGTCTGGGGTTGCTGCAGTTGGTCAGGTCTAGGTTCAGCAACGTTATGTGCCCAAAGAATGAGGTCAGCTGACTACCTAAATATACTGAACGACCAGGTTTTTCCATCAGTGGATTTTTTCTTTCCTGATGGTACGGGTATATTCCAAGATGACAATGCCAGGATTCATCAGGCTCAAATTGTGAAAGAGTGGTTCAGGAAGCATGAGATATCATTTTCACACATGGATTGGCCACCACAAAGTCCAGACCTGAACCCCATTGTGAATTTTTGGGATGTGCTGGAGAAGACCTTGCATAGTGGTCCAAATCTCCCATCATCAATACAATGCCACAGCGAATGCATGCCATAATCAAAGCTAAAAGCGGTACAACAAAATATTAGTGTGTGTGACCTTTTTTTTGGCCAGGCAGTGTATATACTCATCACCTACTTTATTAAAAACATTTATTTACTAAAAATTTACAATTAGAGCCAATAGCCCAGTGTTGTAACCATTCTTCAACTACAGCAAGCTGTTTCAGTTTCAGACTGCTCTCAACCAATTGGTGACATTAACACATGCAACCCCCCCCCACCCCAATACACTCATACCAGCGCAACAACCAGCTATACCTTCTACCATTCCACTACCATGTCCGTGTCGCAACTGTGTTGAGAAGGATCCGCCATTCACATTCAGACAGCAGTTGTCCTGTGATAGGAAACTTATCACTGATCAGTGGAATAGAGAACAGCTGTTCTCTATAAGTGCTATTATAAGGATAGTCCTATTATAAAGTTGTACCAAATTACTATCCAAAACTTAAAAGCTTTAATGATAAACTTTGGAACAACAAAACTAGCCCCCACACGTTCCCCCTATCAGTATTCTAATAATCAGACATCTTTTAATCAGACTTCCAAATCTCATAGGAACAGAAACAAACATTCCCTATTTTTGGGTCTGGTGCTTTATCACCAGAATTTCCTAATGTTATTTGATTAGATAACAGGTGCAATGACTATGTGAGCTAAACCATCATTTACCTTTTAATTTTAGTGTACAGGACCGAGTGCAAGCCTTAAGATTTCCTATTTTTATATAGACTGAAATATGAGATGTCAAAGCGCAACCTGTCAGAGTAACAGTTGATACACAACATTTGCACATCACCACAACATACGAATCAAAACTGTAAGGTGGGCTTGAACCCAGGTCAGCTAGGTGATGACATGGACAGCCTACTGTGTGAGCAAACACACGCTAACGATGGCGTTAAACTAACCACCACACCGAGCGTGGAAAAAGGGAGAACAAAGGACGCCATGGGAAGAATGGCAACCCCAATACAGTGGGGAAAACCAAACTAAAACTTTCCAAACAAAACCAGAAAATGGGGAGGAACTTGAATGGCTAAGGGAAGCCTCAGGTGAGAGACAGACCCGAGAGGGGAGGGGATGTGTAAAAACACAGACACCCCCACAGGGTAGAAATGAGGTGTAGCACAAGAGCTCACAAACCTCAATACCTGAAGTTACCAGCTAGGAACTTTGCTCAGAACTTTGCTCAAAATTTTAGCAACAACCCAGCACTGGGTCACTGGGCTTATATAAGGTCTAGCCCAGCTGTTGGGCATCAAGCCTGATTAGTAGCGTGGTTGACATGAGGCCTCCCTCTGGTGGCCAGAGGGGGCCTTGGCCTGGAGCCAACCCTTACAAAAACATTTCATTTGTCATTTTTAAAGAAATGAACATTATTTTCATTTTCAGTAGCTAAGATAATGTGAAATCTTCAGGGAGGTCCATTAGGTGGTGCCTAGCCTTTAAAATCTACACTAATCAGTGCTTTATTTGTAATTTCAGTATTGATTTGGTGCTTAGAATATGTGCTCATGCCACAATAAAAGTCCTCTTTTGGAAGCTATTTTAATGCCCAAGCCTTTTCCAAGTAAAAGGCCATTTGTGTAGATGATATAGATATCAGGGCCATTCTAAATACAATCAAGACAACTAAATTTAAAAGAAGTGTTTCAGAACTAAGAAGGTGCTATCACAGATGCTCTTAAACTCTTCATGTCTATCAGGTATCAGATACCATAGGTGGTAAAACACCTCCAGATACACACATACATACCTCATCCACATACACTCCCCAGGTTTAAATTCCTACATATACACACTTATTCTTACCAAGGTATTGATAATGAGTGGTAAAGGCATGATCAGCAGAGGTGTCAGGAAGATGACCAGGTAATTTCTATAATCCCACAGAGTTCCTGAGCAGTTTTCCATAATCCAGCCGTACCCAGCAGCACAGAGAATGAAGAAACCTCAGAATGAATATTTTATGAAGTGATTTATGATATAATTGCAGGTAGAAAACTGCATAAAATAGAACATGAGTATATATAACCCCTGTGAACAAAATTAAGCATTAACTTTTGTTGGTCACAAGGGTACAGATAAGGAAAGGCAATGGGTACATACAGTACTTGAATGATGTGTCCAAAACACAGGTGAAAATATTGTGCTTAGACTACACTGAAAGTGTTTAGAGGCAAATAATTGAGAAAAAGATTTTAGCCATGGTGTTTAATTTTGAAACAAATCTACATTATGCAATACTTGTTACAACTTGTTACGACTTTACATTACTCAATACTTACAAACATCAGATTTCCAAATGTTTTATACTGACATGTTATCTATCCCAAACATATTATCTAATATGAGATCTCGTTAAAGCTCAACTAGTTAAAAACTAACAAGTTTTAACAGCAGTTTGAGAGATAATGTTTGAATAAGATTCACTAAAAGAAATTAAAGTGTATTTAATTTTCATTTTAGCATATTTCTATAGTTATTGGTTTTTAGCTTGTGCATTTTTTCCCTAGTCATCATCATTACTTTTATAAAAAGTAAATTCCATTACCCTCTAAGTTGCAGAACGAGAAAATGATGTTATTAGGATATTGCAGAAATTACAACATTTGAGATGGTCTAAAGCGCAACTAAAGAACAGAATAATCTGCCTTTCCTTTTATGTTGTCTGGGTTGGGGGTGATACCTCTCCTCTAACTCTTGCATGTCCCTCCCTGCTGTTTAATCCGTTGCTATTTACCCACCATGATCTTTTATCAATATGTTCAACCCTCTCGGCTTTAATACAAATTCTTTGTCATATTCCATTATGCCTTCACAGTCATGCTGTATTTCCCAGTTGACTCAGTTCTAGGAAAAATGCTCTATCTTGTAGAAAAACTGTGTAATCTCCCATCAATCAGTTAGCCATTATTTTCCACTGTCTCTCCGTTATTCTCTGGCCCTTGCTTACACACATTCCAACAAATACCTTATTCAAATAATTACTGGGCTAACTCCTTGATTGTATTTATTACATGTATCTTGCAATTTTTGTTTATACCATATGAAATAACGTATACTTAAAAATTATTGGGGCTATGCCCTTGGTCGCACTGATTCAAATTCATTTATGAGTTCATAGTTAAAGAAAATATTCCACAAGTATTAAAGTATTAAAACACAGTTGTAACAACAACCAACCAGTAGAAATAAAATGGCAATAGGCCTGGAGAATGTTGAAAGTTTTGTGTATTTGGCAGCACTGAGAATCTCACTGAAGGGACAGACAAAGATGCAGAGATAAAAATCAGAAAGCATGATCAGAGATCCGGATAAAATGAAGAAAATGGGAGTGGATTGGCCACAGCCATACATGGAGAAAGCCAGTAAACAGGAAAACAGAGAGCAGGATCTCAGGAATCCCCAGGGAGAAGGATAAGAGGTCCTTCTCCCTGTGGGTGAGTTATACATGCAACACGACGGGGACACCAGGACAAAACAAAGTCAGATAGCAGGACATTAACTGCCTGTGTCCCAGATAGGAGCCAAAGTAAGCAGACAATATAAGTCAGAGTTAAAAAGGTTCTGTTTTTCTTTTTTTGCAAGAATGAAAAGAGGTACATAAATATTATTCAAGATATTTGATATTCTCCGGCTGTACCTGATGAAAGTTTACTGTATACAAACAGAATGTTATTACAAAAACATTTCTTTCCAACATCAGCTTTGGTCAGGATCAAATTAACATGCAACACCATCTCAGGCAGTGCTAATTAATTAATTTTAATTAAGTTTAATGGGGCTTGTTAATTGCAGTTGAAAGAATGAAAAAGGGCTAATTGTGCGCAAGGAAAAAATAACACAAAAGCGCACAGTGCAGTCCAGTTTTAGAGTTACAGACAATGGAAAAACTATGTCCTGAATTTATGCCTTAAGGAAATTTATGAGATAACTATTTTTAGCCTCAGTCTGTAACTCTGAAACACATTTAACAAAAGACATCCTAAAACTAATTTTAAACTAGTCTGAATGTTAATTTACAATTATTTTTGAGCTTTAACACTGGAGTAGGTAATTTATATTTTACTTGTCAAATAAGACCTTTTAGTTTCCAATGTAAATTATAGATCCTCTGGCACTGCCCCATTATGGTATTCCACTGAGTTCCTTCACCTGGTTTTCTTTTCTTTAACATAATAATACTAGGCAATCTTATTTATTATCTTAAGGTATCCTTTAATTGCAATGCTGATGAGGCACAATTCTTCTTATTTATTAAATGTCATGCCTTGTAAGCCTTGTCCTTATTTATTAAATGTTTATTTAATAAATAAGTCCTTATTTATTAAATGTTTATTAAATGTCATGCCTTGTAAGCATGAACTGTTCTTGGGGACTACCTAAGCAATATGCAGAGCTGCATGTTCCCAAATGTTCTTCATCTGAATTCAGACAAAGCTGAGAGCTCTAATTATTGGGCATCAGTCTTCGCTGATCATGGTCAGCTGGCTATTGGACCACTTTATGCCAATATAAAGCCAAAAGTTAGAAATCTAGGCATGCCTTTATTTATTTATGCAAAGACATTATCAGTCTCAGGTATGTATTACATCTATACATGGAGTTTTCTGGTTGTAAAAGCATCTAGGCAAAGCACTAAAAGTATTTAATGCTTTTGTTATGTACATGCCCAGGGACTTTGGAACAGCCTCTCTTAGAGAAATAGATCATCTGAGACAAGGCCCTTGTTCAATGTCCTTTTAAAACCCATTTCTCAGTAAAGGTAAACTACAGTAAACATGTAATTAAACTAGCTAGATAGTAAATGTTTAAGTTCAGGTGTAGCTAATAGCTGTTTTAGTACACTATCATTATTAGCTAAAATTATTAGACTAAGATCAAGGTCTTCCCATTAATATAGATATTTTTCTTGTTAATCTTTGAGCAAATCCACAGCTACAAGAAAAGAATGGCCTCTTCTGTGTATGTGTGTCATGCTGTACTGTAGACGATGGCATCAGAGGGCACTTTGTGACCATAACTGGACGATAATGCATTTGCTAATCTGGAGCGCAATAACCAGACTATTGAGAAAGAGGATTTATAAAGCCAACTACTTTGAAAGAGATCCTGAAAGATTAGCACATGTTCTTACATTTATCAGATGGCATACTAGCATAAAAAGCATTCCTATTTGCAGCCAAAACTGCACATTTTTCATGAAAATAATTAATTTTCACATTAAAGCCCTTTTCACACTTAACCCATCACTACTCTTTGATTCAGTACTTGCTCTAATTCTGTCAGTATCTTAAAGTTGAAAAGTAGCTTGCCCATTGTTGAACAGATTCTTATGTCTTTGTGACATTTACCAATTTTCTTCTTGCTTTATGAAAAACTGTTCAAAAAAGGAGCTCATGTTCTACAGTTGTGTTGTTTATTCAATTACTATAGGTCCCATAGGTCAATAGCAGTTCAACGAGTTGATTATGTAGTCCACAATTGTACCTGGTTAAGGTACTTGACTTGCAATCAGAAGGTTGCTGGTTTAAGCCCCACCACTACCAAGTTGCCACTGTTAGGCCCCTGAGCAATGCCCTTAACCCTCAATTGCTCAAATTGTGCTCAGTTAGAGTAAGTCACTCTGGATAAAAGTGTCAGCTAAATGCCGTAAATGTAGATCACAGGTGAAGCAATAAAATGTCACGGCAGGCATTCCATCTCCAAAGTGAGCTAGCTAGTGTTAATACACTTTAGAAAATGTAACATGTATTTTCTTATTGTACAGTGAGACTCCTTAAATTAAGTTCTTTAACATAATTCTCTTAACAAAAATATTAATTTATTATTGTACAAAAAGACTCAAGATGACTATGAGACCCAGACCTACATGAAAAAAACCCCCAAAACTTTAATGTGGACGCAATGTGAGAAACTCAAACTAGACCATTCACTAGACTAGACCATTCACAGCTTGTATATGGATAAAGAATGAAGGAGCCCTTTTACAAAGCACCTAAAACAGGTTTAAGAGCTAATTATAAACAGTTTAAGTGGAAGTGGAATATAATCTAGTTTCTTTATGTCATGTTCAGTCCACAACATTCTGCTCCCGGTGCTACTCTCATAGAAACCAAACAAACCTTTTCTGTAGTTAAAAATGGCACAGTAAACACAAGAACTTTATGTTTATCTTAACACCAAATTTGTGTCAACCTATTAGTGTTAAATAGAGTAAAAATTAAGATAAATATTTCTTTGGTGTACTTGCCCATCTTGCTTTATTTTTAAGATTTGCTATTAGCTTTTTAAAAATGATTTTTAAAATTCTATTTTAATACATATATGAACTCTTTTGAGGATGGAAGAGATGTCCTTCTTCATGTTCTCTGGAGAACATGCCAAGAAGCAGTGCTAGTTACCACCTCTAGGAGAGTGAACCAAGGTTTCATAGTTCTGCACACCACCACCACCATGCTCAGTGCAGACTATACACTGCACTGCTTTTGGACTCTGAGCAGATAAAAATGACTCTTTAGGCTGCTTTCTTACCTACCTACCGGTAAATACTTACCCTTCACACAGATCTCTCTGTTGATTTATGCTGCCCGATCAACTTTCCTATGTTATACATCAAAACCAAACATAGATCATGTTCAGAAAGAACACTTCAGTCAAAAGAGGCAACAAGGAACTTGAGGATATAGAACAAGGTATTATCGTGGAGGAGCTTATTTTATTTACATAATGCCAAACAGCCCTTATTTAATTTTCATTGGACATTAGCTGACACTTTGGGTGAAGAAAATCAAAGAGTGGCACGGTAACCACAAAGCCACCAGCAATATACTTAACAGCAATTGTTCAAGCATCTTGAGAGGTAAACATTTTCACAGATACAGTAGAGTTAGCACAGCTGTGCCGAGTAATGGGCACTAGTTCGGGCAATAATTTGAGCCCATTGTATACAAAAAAGTGCTGTGATCAGCAGAAAGTGCTACACACGCATCTTAAATACAGGGAAGCATTGCTATGGGACACACTTCTCCTATCAGTGTGTCAGGTGGAGTGAGAGAGATTATTGAGCAACGCAAACTTTAATTAGGAGCTGCTTTTGTCCAGTGTTTTCTATCCTACACTCAGATGCATTATTCCCCATAAAACTGTTCAATTTCTTCTTTGTACATTTTTGTGACGACAGGCCTCTTCAGCTTCATGGTAGGACCTAGCAAAATCAGAAGGGTCAGTATGTGACTGGACAAAGTATAAAACCTATAACCTATAACTGTCCTATGAATATTATTTTGCATATAATAATATAATGCATGTTCCTTCATGAGTTAATCCGAGGTCAGTTTCTGTTTGCAGGAGTACAAAGCAAATTATCATATTTCAGTTACTGTACCTGAACACTGCATTCCTAGACCTTAGTATTTTTTTTTTACCAGAGCAAATATTCTACTTGTTGATGATATTATTTTATGCTTAGACTCTGGTATTGTAAATGTATACATTTCAATAGCATCAATTCTAGAATTGATTTCAGTACTTGCATGTCCTAACACTGCTTTCACACAGCCACCAGTGTTAACTCTCAAACAAGTGTTACAAAGTACTCTTGGTATTTTTCTTGACAGTTTCCATGCCTGTCTCAGATAGTCATCCACACCTTAGTCTGTGCACACCTTCTTTAGACAATAATGGGACCATTTTAAGTTGAACAATGCTCAAACCAAGATAATATGCCTTATTCAAAAGCTCTTTCTAAATAGAATAACTAAAACATTAAGCATGCTATAATCCGTGCTGAAGAACAAATTGTGCCTCTGTTATGTAATACTGGGGGATTTGAGTGTTGTGGAAGTTTGGGACTTACCAAGTTCTCCCCCAGATATAGAGAAGTCCCGAGACAGGACAGACCACTTCTGGATCCTCTGTGCGTTAGACGTGGCCTTGGCATTGACCCTGTCCAGTCCCTCCTGGATGGCTTTGTAAATGGCTGGCTCCTTGTTGTTGATGATCTCAGACACTTTGCTGGCGGTGACTCCGTGTTGCTTGCAGAACTCCACGACCAGTGAGGTGAGCTCATCCGTGGGTTCACTGTTCTCGTTGATGTTACACTGGAGGGAGAAAGAGATTTTTCTTCGTTACAGCTGAAAACCTGAGCAGCTTGGCTGCTACAAACCCTCAACTTCGACTTGGACAATCTTATTAATGATGGTGTTAAGCTATAAAAAATGAAACCGGACTTGATGAAGCACTGTGCCGAAAATTCTCGAGCCAGTGGTGAAAGAATTTTAGTACAGGTCAGGTCACATGATGCAAACAAGAGCCTGCAAACAATTCCCTCCTGTTTTAGCTACCATTAACCAGTCACCCTGCATGAGGACTGTTCACCAAACTGCTGTCAGGCAGATGGTATCGCAGCATTCATTCCAGAACCAGCTGGTTGAAGAACAGCCATCAGGATCCTGAATAAACTACAATCCAGTTACCACTCACCACTCATCTTCCCACTCTTCCACTTATAACTCCACTCACATTGATAACTTCACAGACACTCATAGATAATCTCTCCTTTAGTCTTTTAGAGACATATTGCAATATTTTTAATAGAAATACTACTACGGTACTGTTGCACGGTACTGTTGTGCCAGAGATTTATTTATAACACACTTCATATATTTAATATAGCCCATTGTGCTAGTTTGTTATAAACACTCACACTGCTGCTTCATCTGCACATTACACTCTTATATATCCTTATTGCGCTCTTCTGTGTTATTACTCCAACATAATCAGAGCATATACTTATTCACCTATATATTCTGCAATATTCTGCAATTTCTCGTATATTAAAAACATATCCCACCTCACCCTCCTCTGGGTGGTCTTTTTCCTTCAAGCTCAGGTCCTCTATAGGCTGTATTTTATAAACTCCCTCCCTTTTATGTATATATAGTGTTGTATAGTTATTCATATTTGGCGGTGGTAGCTCAGTGGTTAAGGTAATTGACTACTAATCAGAAGGTTGCCAGTTCAAGCCTCACCACTGCCAAGTTGCCACTGTTGGGTCCCTGAGCAAGGCCCTTAACCCTCAATTGCTCAAACTGTATTCAGTCATGATTGTCATGACTTGCTTTGGATAAAAGTGTCAGATAAATGTGAGACAGTGTTTTGGGTTGAATTCATCTTTCGTAAGCACTCCAAAGACTGTAGAGGGGGAAGAAAGATTGGATTGCCTTACTTTGAGAGTGAGAAGCATGGAGAGGAACTTCTTTTTGTCTCCCACCAACATGGCATTGCTAATGATAGGTAATTCCTCCTTGACTGTGTCCTCGATGGGAACTGGTGGTATGTTCTCTCCTCCAGCGGTGATGATTAGCTCTGTACAAGACATACAACAAATGTTTTCCTTCTGAGTGTGCCACACATTGCTTACTGATGTTTGTTAAGACAAGCAGAGTCTATTTCAATACACAAGCAAAACGAGTTTCGTCCACTGTGGCACAAGGTCCATTATTAATTGAAAATATAGTGAGAAATATATTGGTCAAAATGTAATACTGTTTCTGTTTCTGTTTCTGTAATATTCATTCTAACTTCTCCCAAAGCTTGGTGGCTTTTTTATTGCATCAGGCTAAAACCAACACTGCAGCCACATTTACCTTTTATCCTGCCTGTGATGAACAGGTAGCCATCTTTGTCGTGCTTCCCCAGGTCTCCGGAGTGGAGCCAGCCCTCCTCATTCAGGGCTTCCTTCGTCCTTTCGGGCATGTTCAGGTAGCCCATGAAGACATGCCGGCCCCAGATGCACACCTCTGTGTTGCCGTCGGTGTCTGGCTTATCCAGCTTGGTTTTGCAGCCCAATATCACTTGACCACAGCTGTGGAAAAACACAGGGACTTACATGGACACCTCCTAGATACATTTGCAATAGGCGAACCTCTGCAATTCACTTTCAAACTGGCACCAGATTGAAATGCTTAATCTATAGTGGTCAGAAAGTTCACATATTTCATTTAATACAAATCTACCATTTTTTGTATTTTTTCTAAAGCTTATTATTCACTGCTGCTTATGATGAAGCGCTTGTCATGCGTGACACTCATAACTGCCTTTTCACAGATGACCCAAGGTGTTGAAGGTATATATTTGATTTTAAACTTTCGTAGTCCCTCACACTTCTATAAGATTCCTGAATATCATTTTAATAATGTCATGAGTTGACTAAAATCAAATTCCTCCTAGGCAAAAAGACAACATGTGCATTCGGCATTAAACACATCATGGATTTCTGCTTGTGTTTTAATTTGTCAAACTGTCAGAAATGAAGACACGTGCTGCAGGAAAGTGACATAAGTCTCACCTAGTGATGCGGAAGTTGTTTTGCCAGGACAGGGTGTGGGGGCCAGTGCACTCACTCATGCCGTAAAGTTCGTACACAGGGATGTTGAGGCTCATAAAGTACTCCAGCGTGTCCTTGGTGATAGGAGCTGCACCAGTGAAGCAGAGCTTGCAGCGGTCCAGCCCCAGCCCGGCACGCACTCTCTGAAGAACCAGGTTATTGGCCAGCATGAAGCCCCAGGGCACGGAGGGATCGCTGGAGACCAAACCACAACAAGGCTTAGCCATTTACATTGGGGAATAAGACTTCAGTTAAAAAAAGTCTGGATTTTGGGCTAGCAAAAAAGTGGCAATTCCTTACAAAACTCACCCGTTCATTTCATTGTAGCTAGCCTCCCGTCCTATGCCCTTGGCCCACTCGGCTATTTTCTTCTTGATAATGGAAGACTTTGCACCAATGGTTATCATCGCTTCCTGCATCTTCTCCCACACACGTGGCACTCCCAGGAAGGTTGTGGGTCGTACATCTCTCAGGGTGTTGGCCAAGGATCCCTACAGGAGCACAGCATTCAACCCAAATCAAATTATGTATGATATTAAATCATGTACACTCACAGAGGCTTCTTTGTTAGGCCTCAACAATTTAAATTAGGATATAAAAATTGGCACTGTACACTAATAAGTAAAAAAAGAATAAATAAACAGACAAACAAACCAATTAAAGAATGAATGAAAAACAATGCTAACCTTCAACGCATCTGGTTCAGCAAAGAATGTAGTGCCAGCAAACCTCATGGCGACCCATATGTCATTAACTTGGGCTGCAATGTGGCTAAGGGGCAGGTAGCTTATCAAAGACTCCCTCCCCATATTCAGATTTAAGGTACAGCCTGTTGCATAGGAGAGCCATGTGATCTGGCCAGAGGAAGAGCAAGCAGTCACATTCTTTGAACCTTTGAATCATCTAACATTGGTCTAGTTTTTATTATGGCTTTGAAACAGCTAACAAAGATTTAGTTCTATAAGGCAGTCAGTACTAACATGATAGATGAATTTTTAACATTAATTTATTTTGGGAATACAGATTAACTCACATTATCATGACTGAGCATGACCCCCTTGGGGTTGCCTGTGGTTCCTGATGTGTAGATCAGAGTGCAGCATTCGTTAGGCTTCTGACTGTTAATCATAGCATCCAGCTGGGCATCTGAAACCTCTGCTCCAAGCTTCATAAATTCAGGCCACTGAAAGAACAGATTGCTTTAAAAAATTTACAATTTTTTTATATTTTAAAAATTTACTATTTAATAGAATAATTTTAAAATCTGTCTTTGATTATCATAAATCACACACTCACATGCACACAAATGTACACAAGAATTGTATTTAGTTACGATGTTTGCTAGACCAACAGCATATCCTTGTTTGACGTCAAAACACCCAAACTAAATTGTCTGCAAACTTGTCAATTTGGCAAAGTAAAAACATTTTAGATCTAGAACATATATCTAATACATGCCATTTAAAAGTTTTTTTAAATGTGTAAAAAAAAAAAAGCAGACATTCAAGACATTGCTCCCTGAATAATTATACAGGCCTACCGTATATACGTGCGGTATCTTACTCTCCAGTTCACCCTTATATTGAACAATAGCTTTCAAATGTGGTAGATGATCCTTAACCTAAATCACAAAGGAAGAGAGCAACTTTAATTTCTTTCCTTTAATTAAAAAACAGAGGTGGTACACTTTATATATGGTGACTTATTGATGCATGCCCACTGCCCAAAAGCATCTTAATGTATCTTAAATCTTAATCTTGTTGTATCTTAAAGCATCTAAACTGTCTTAACCTGAGTTACCTTATAGGAATAATGTTCAAAATGACAACTGGACTGCCATACCACATTATGGTTAGAGTTGTGATGTGCTTGACAAGTAGAGTGCAGTAACTGGCATCTGAATGTGTAAAGCACCTGTTAACTACCTGAAGGATTTTCACAAGCTGTTTGTTGTTTTCAACGACCACCACATTGGCTTCACAGTTCTGAGCAACGTATTGGCACGCCTCTGGGGAGTTGGTGGTGTAGATCCCAGTAGCAAGTCCACTGAAGAACATACACGGGTAAATCAGTGATCATATCTTGCAAATCTGTGATCAGATCTTGCATTATTTTACCACTGGCAATACAGTTTCCTAACTTTTTTTTTATACCTTGACTTGGTAAGAGTATCTGGATAGATATGTGAACTGAACACTGAACATCACATGAATATATAAAGACATGATTAAAAATAGTACCCAGCCAGGATACAGCCAATGTTTGCGATGTACCACTCAGGAGAATTGAAGCCCAGAATACCAACGCCATGGAAACGTTCCAGCCCCAGCTATAGTGAAACACAAAACAGTGAGTCAGAACACATAATCACATATAAAAGACATATACAACAATACCTTAATCATACATGCACACAGTGTAAGGTCTATAAGAAGGTCAGCAATTTGTTTCAAATTGCATGCACATGTTGTGGTGTGCACATGAGGTATTAGGCACACCACAATTGTACGGAAGTCTGTAGACCACAGCGTATGTTGCTGCATATATAATGATTCTCATCATGTGTGGTCTAAGGCTCAGAGGAAGCAGTTAATCTGATCAGTGGCTTTCCAGACAGATTAAACTGTAACTGAGTCCAGCAGAAAAAGGACTTGTAGTGGAGGAAAATTATGATTGTCATTATCAAAATAATAGTTGTAAGCCAATCAATTAATAGTAATAATAATAATAATAATAATATAACGAAGGAACTGAACTAGATAACGGCTAGAACCTGTCGGATGTTGCATATGAGACAGCGTATTCAACAAACTTGAAACTTTGCAGCTGAGTTTGGAATTAACTGAAGTCTGCTGAAGTTTTAGCAGGGAGCTCAAGGAAAACCAGATTACAGTATTCAAGTTATGGAGTAATAAATACACAGACTAGAATTTCATCATCTTTCATGTTAAGTAGTGGCTGAAGGAGAGCAATGTTGCCAAGACGAATCACACACAAATCTGACCTATATTGACCTTTGTGATGAGTCAAACACATATCTGACCTCTATATTTGTTGACCTCTATGCCATACCTTGAGAAAACCCTTGGCTGCAGCCCGACACTCCTGCTGGTACTCCTTATAAGTCAGTGTGACCCAAGCCCTGTCCTTCTTTGATTTCAGGGCTGGGAAATCGCCGAACTTGTCCACTGTGTTCTGGAACATCTGATAGACGGTGAGGGGAGGCTCAGATCCTGGCCATGATGAAGCCAACCTCAGTTTCACTGCTTTGTCCCTCTCAGAGGTCCAATATTGCTCCGCTGGAGCCAGGCACACATCCCATATCACAGGGGTAGAATCATCTTCTGGTAGACCAGGACAGCATTGGGGGCAAACACCCAGCATGATTAGTATGGTTTTCAAAAAGGCATGAAAGTAGAAAAGTAAGGGTTAAGCTTGGAAAGTCTTGCGGGGTGACAGATGTCTCTCCATCCCACCATTCACCCACCAGATTCACTGTTTCAGGTGCTTGCATAGTTCTAAAGAGAGAAGTGCTTAATTAGAAGAAGCAGCCGGCTCAAGTTACCTGCAGGATATGGAACACTGGGTTGGACCAATTAGGTTTCTGTTTGTGAAAACTCCCTGTGGTGGTGATGGTAGTCAGGAACACCACTTAGGGAGAAGACATGCCTTCACAGTTACCAAGCAAGTACTAGGTTAAACATAGCAGCTCAATGAATTATTGCATCTTCAAATCAAAGTTTATTCGTCACATACATAGTCATACATGATACAGCTAGCAGTGAAATGTTTAGACAACTGCCCTGTGAAACAATAAGATAAGGATAGATTATCTAAAAATATAAAATATACTATACTATTGCGACTACACAAATGTTATTAATTTCATAAATATACAAAGCGAAATGACAACATAGACAACATATTCGTCCCGATAGCAGTTCAAATATTACGTTCTGTCCTAGATCTTGTTGTAAACTTGTGGAATACAAACAATGTCAATACATTATTTGCTAATTTGAGAATCAGCTCTTCAGATTTTGATTAAAGATAATCCTTCCACCAGAAATCATGAGCACCAAATCTCACCTTGGCTCATGATGGCTCCTGCTGTGGTAGAACCAGCTGCAGTCTCCTTGAGGTTCTTGGCCAACCTCCAGTCGCATTCGACGTTTGTGTCGGATAGCAATGCAGATTTCGCCCCCTCCAGAAACTCAGCGTCTGAGTCTATGGTGGCGCTGTTAACTTCAGAACCATCCGCTAAGGTGACTTCCCGCACCTCATCAACTGTGTGGCTTGCATTCGAGTTACCCATCGAGGATGTGGGGAAGCTGCAGTTAAGCAGTGCTTTGGAGCCGTGGAGCACCTGGTTTCCTCCAAAATGGTGCTGAGTAGCTCCTATAGGGCTAGAGACCTTTGAGAAACTAGCAAGGAAGCAAGAAAAAAATAACACTTGAGCACAAATGTCCAGCTGGAAACAAACAGGTGACATCCAATACCTGTTATTTCTTTACCTGTTGTTATGGAGAAATTAGAAAAAAGCTTGCATGCAGGCTTGCATGCAGGACTACATACCTCTGAGTATCATTTTCCAGTGCATGAGTTCCACTGGAGTTGTTAAGTTGCTCACAATCACTGGCAGACATTGTGTGTAGTCTTTTTTTTTAAAGGAGAAAGACTTCAGAAGGGATCATTTAAAAAGAAGCTTAATTATAATAATAACACCAATAACGAAAACTTCTATTTTATAAAATATTTGCAGTTACAATTTAAAAAAATGTAAATGTAAATGAAAAATGTAAATAAGTTACCTTAAACAATTACAAGCACATATATTCAGCTTCTAGCAGTATGTGTGTATTATCTTTGTTATAACCCCAATACTAACTGTCTCAACTCCAAAGGTATTCTTTTATACAAGATTGTACTCTTGCAACATAGTCAAAGTCTGTGTTAAATGTGTCAGTGATGAATCTGTTTCAGATGAATGATGAAAGCATCATATTGGCAGCTGGTATGCTTCGATGTCAACAGCCCGCCTTTCACCCACATGTGTTCACTGTCTTACCATTCAGCTCCAAGGACAGTAGGAGCTGATGAGGGGCTTGCTTAAAACTGTTTTATGCTGATATGGTTCTAATGTTCAAGGCACGCTGAAACCCTAACCACGGATGACTCCTAGGGTAGACTAGAGGTACTGCAAACTAAGAGGAGCCAGGATTTAACTATAATTTAAATAGCATTGCTACTTTAAAAAAATAATAAAAATTTAACTTTGATTCTAGTGGTTCTGTCACAACCACTTCCTAGGGTAGTGGGAGTCTAACCCACGTCAGCATCACCACCGTGGCAAAAGGGCAAAGTTCATAATTACAACATTGGTGTGGTAACATGTAGGTCTGCATTAAATGAACTTTTGCATAGTAGGCTATTGTGCAAAAGTTGGAAATCGCTCAGACCACATCGCCTGTGCAGAGTAAAGTACAGAGGTGTGAGCAGCAAAACTTCACTAAAGTTCTGAACAAGAAATTGAATTAGGCCTTTTATCCAAAAAGCAACATTTAAATAATTAATCTAAGGCCATCTCTTCTTCCATGATGTAAGAAGGTCAAATATGCTGTAGAACGCAGAACTACACAAAACTAGAATGACCTCCTTTAGATAACAGAAACAATAACAGAAAATGCAAAGACATTATTTGAAAGTACCAGCATCAGCGTCAATACTCTTGATAGCCACTAAGCATCTGAAGTGTCACCTTATTTCTAGAAGAATCCTAAATGATCAATTTCTCAGTATAATTTGCTGGTACACTTTGCATTTATATTTTACTAGTAATACAGATACAATTCAAACCCAATAAAAGCAATCCACATTTCACAATTGCGTAATTTATTTACTTGCGTAATAAATTTACTTTGGATGTGAATAGGTTCTACTCACAGGCAGACACAATCTTTAGCTTGCAGTTTGTTTATTCTTCGTTTTGTTTGGGACTCCAAGCACACCAGTTAGTTATATGAAGATACAGATGATGCACATTCAGGTATGGACTGGAAAGACTGGAGTGAAGAAGCCCATAGTCTATTCCATACCCAAGCTACTGTTGACAATTACTGCTCTTTGTCACGTGGTTTGGTTGTTTGAGCAGGTGATAGCAAGACATACACTGGGGACCTTTGCGCTGCTGGTTCTCCACAAGTTCATCCATTACAGAGGTAGTAGCTCCTTTCTGCTATTACACCCCTAATGTGTAGGGAAAAATGTGGAAATGTTGCTGTCCCAGTCTGTTACTTGCAAGTGTTCACACAAAACATCAACTTATTTGGGTACCCAAACAAACTGATGCTCAGTAGTAAGCTAAATCAGTCCACTGCTGTATAGATGATATACTTTAGAATAAAAATATAAATGCATATAACCTACCTTTGAAAAATGTTTAATACAAACTTTCGAGATTATTTGAAAAATAGAATGTTTATTGGCTTGGTAAATTATTTTTTGCATTAACTATAAATAGGTACTTATTTAAATGTAATTTGAATGCTAGACTTCCTTTTCAAACGCAAAACTCAAAACATTTAAATATGAATTTGCCTCCCATTGCCTCATATTTAATTTTTTCTTCATTAGTAATTTAATAAAATAATGAAAAAATACAAATCAGTGGCAAGTTATCTCATCATGCTGTCATTTATGAATCTCAAAAGAATAAATGAATATTACATTATCTCTTGTTCATACAATAACAGTGAATTTTATGTAAGATCTGTGTGAAAGTGTGAAAACTCCAATGTCCTGAAGGTAACATGCAAACATAACGAAGGCAGTGACACAAATGATTAAACTGGGGCTATGCAAAGCAATCTGAGCTGATAAGAACATTGTAGACTGGAAACTTGTAGGAGCAGATAAAGATCATGCATGGAATGCAAGATTATTTCCCAGTCTGTCCAATTCACAGAGCACATACCATCTGCAGGTTCCATTTGGAACTGGAAGTGCAACCGATTGGCAATGTCCTCTATATCCACATCATCCAAAAAAAGGACTCTAAGAAGAAAATCTCATCAATTAATTTTTATATACACCTGATAGCTGAAACATTGAGTTATGATGCATAGATGTATTTCTTCAGTGACAATGGACAACAGCAATTTAAACAAAACAGTACTGCTTGGTGTGACCAAAGCTTAGAACACTCAGCAGTAAAAGCGATAAAAGTGTGATGTAGATGACTGAAAGACATAAACTGCAACAAGCAGATGAAATTCAGCATCTCTGCAATTGAGAATTGACATGCACACTCCTCATTCAAGAGAGAAGATGAAAGAAGATGTGACTCCTTAAGATCAGAAACAAGTGGTAGTATTGACTCCATCTTCACTGTTCCTCCCCTCCCAGAAACACAAAGGCTCTGCTGCACAATGGTTCTTTAAATGGTTATTCCGAGAATAAAGAAAAATTGCAATATTGTGGAGAATATTCATCCTTGGATCCAAGGATCCCTGAAAGGTACTTTTTTGGGGGGAGTCACAAAGCCTGATAGGACACTTGTTCTCATAATGGGGTAGGGTGGACCTAAGTGTAGACCTGAATTCTTGTCTTAAAGGCATTGTTGCAGGATTATATGAAGGCAAGGGGTTGGACGTGAAAGGAAGTGACAGACATGAAATAAGAGATAATCAGATTCAAATACTTTTATTAACACCAACATACGTCCACAGCCATTTTGGACTTTTTGTTTTGTTTTGCAGAACAGGTGCAATAACAGAACTTGAAGTTGCTGGGGCAATGGCAGTGTGTGTGAGATGAAGCACTGAGTGAACAGTGGGACTAGCTCATTGGCAAGGTGTTTTCCTAGGCTTTGGAAACCAGTAAGTGTTGTTCACTGTTCATGTGATGTTTGAAGGCCTTTATGCTATTGAGTTTTATGTGAACTGGTTTGTAATGACAGAATCAAAAAAATAGTGCATACTGCGTTTATTTATGCACTAACCAAGAGAGTTATACACCAGCAGTTTGAGACAATTCTCTCAAAAAAGGGTTAGAACCCCATGAAAGAGAAAGACTAATGTTTAGAAAATAGACTTTTGTTGAACATAAGATTTACAGAGTGCTTACCTGTAATACCAGGAGTCTTTTTTTAAAGCAACAGCAGCTATTACTTCTCAGCACCTCATCTGCATTTTCTAGTTGCTCCAGATTCCTTTTACATTTAGGTTAAATTATTATAGTCTCTCACTACTAACCAGTGCACAGAACTTTTGATTTACACTAACAGTGGGAACACTTATCCCGGTGGCCATCCCATCTGTCGACCCCCAAGGACATGGAGGTGTAGATGGTATACAGACTGGGCTCCATTCTTCCCATCATTAATCACTGTAACACACAGATTGTGCCAAAACTGTTATTATGGAGATGCCTAACATACAGACAATTATACATTAGCCTACGAATAACTGATTGCACCTTCATTATTTCCACTGGTTAAACATACCCAATCTATATCCTTCCTCCAGTCTTTCTTTCTTTGCCAGGTTTTTAGCCACCACCAAGAGGTGACCAAGGAGCTGAAGAGGGAATATTACAGCATTATGGACATCATCAGAGATGAGACAGCAAAATAAAGGAAGAGCGGGTAGAGACAAACCAGCGCATCATTGTCATGAACTTCACTGATCCTTGGAATGGGAGCCCTCGGAATAACCAGGAAATGCACAGGGGCCTGAGGACTTATGTCCCTGAATGCCAGACACTGAAGGAAAAAAAAAAAAGTTACAGCACTTCGCTGCAACAACTTGGGTCATTAGAGTATAAAGTTCAAGAGAGGAGAGAATGGCAAACTTGTAAAACATGTACGATCACTGACTTCTGATCGTAGGAAATGAAAATGTAAGACTGCACATCACTAACATAGCCAGGCGTAAACAATCAATAAAGACACTACCTTATCATCTTCATATATTATGTCTGCAGGAATAGTTTTTTCAATAATTCTGGAGAATATAGTTGGGGCAGGACTTTTCTTACTGGCTTCCTTTGCCAAGCGTACTTCGTCGCTGGCTGTGGACATGCGCGTATTCTAAGTCAAACAAACAAGCAAAAACAAATAAAGCACGTTTTAAGATATGAAGGACGTTAGTTAATTAGTTAGCTAGCTAGCTAGATTGTGGAACCCCGAAAAACAGACTGTACATTAATCTATGATATATATAAATTAGCTAATAATGCAGCTAAATTAGGCTAAAGGTAAACAGCCGTATTGCTAGTCTGGAAGTGGATCACAGTTTCACATAACCTAAACAGAACTAAACACAATAGCTTAATATAATCACCTGGACGTTTATACAAGACCGTTGTAAATTATGCATAAACGGCAAAAAACGTCGGGTTTGCAAAATACTTAGAGAGATCATTTCAACAGGCCAAAGTCACGAAAAATGAGACTTTACCTACTCTTGTGCACGCATGCGCTATTCCAGCAGTGGCGAGTATGCTGGAGAAAGTGCACTGTGGGAAATTAAATTGCAAATGTCGTTATTTCATTTGAAATGATTTCAAATGGCGTTATTTCGTATCGCTATTGCAGATTTACTATCTGCCTGTACGATCCATTACTTCATCTGGATGGGTGAAAAGTAAAGTCACTTGGACGGCTTCTGGAATCATTATCAAGTCAGTAGGGGGCAGTAATAGAAAAGTTAATCGGTGATGTAGACGAACTACGTCCATACGGGGGGAAACATGGCGGCTTACAGCAGATTGCCCTTGCAGTTATTTCTGTCGACACAGTCATCGCGTGTAATCAGCAGCAGAAAGGCTGAGACTGCCACAGCGAAACATTTATATCCACCGGTTTTGCCATCTCGAACAGCCAAAAGTAAATCTGCGAAAAGACGGGTATTACTTGAATTCTTCGACCAGTTGCGTGGAGCTGACCCACAGGAAAAGATCAGGGCCCTTACGCGCATACAGCGAATGAAATACGTTATTTATCCTCAGACGTTTGCCTTGGGTGCGGATAAGTGGTATCAGTGTTACACTAAGACGGCATACCTTTCCGGGCTTCCCGAGAAATTCAAGACTTCAGCTGAAGTGAATACAGACTTGGGACCGGTGGAGGAGCTGCAGTCAGTGTTAGGCGAATGTGCATATTCTGAGATACGATCCACGGTCTGCAACGCTCTCCTTCAAGAGAACTGGTACATGAAGAAAGGGAGAACGTTTCTTTACAGAGAGCAGGAAAAGTTTGTTGCACCTTTTCTGGCGAATCTAGTGTCGGGTCTTGTTAACTCCTTGGTTAACAAAAATCCTGTGCTCCGTCAGTCAAGTTTAGGTAAGTAGGTAGCTAGCTAACTCATTCCAATAATTTTATATTTGTGTCTAGGATATATTTTGGCTGTTAACATACTATTTAATTGTTACCACTTATGGGGTAATCTTAATACTTCATTTTAAACAGTAAATATCTGCTCTGTTTTAAAAGATTTTGACCCTCAGGTCAACTTTTACTGGGTGAATGGGGAGAGGATGATTCCAAGAGGACATAGGAGTGGCAGAATTGAGCCACGGAGGTTCCAAATTGATGACAAACCTCACAGCCAGATAAGGATTCCCCAGCAACTACCTGAGGTACATACTCCAGGAGAAGTACTTCCGGTTTTGTCTATATACATGGACTCAAGCAAGCAGCAGTAAACATGCAATAGCTAAATATTCTAAATACTGCATGTGGGCAGTGGTAGCTCAGTGGTTATTGTACTTGACTTGTAATCGGAAGGTTGCCACCTTTGGGCCCTTAACCCTCAATTTCTCTAGTTGTACTCGCTCATAATTGTAAGTTGCTTTGGATAAAAGCATCAGCTAAATGCCATAAATGTAAAAAAACAAAAACAAAAAAACAACAACCATTGTCTGATATACAAGATTTGATACCTCTGAATGTATCTTACCTGTGGTGTCAGTTATTGAATGTCTGCCTGTTAGTTTATGCCGCTTGAGGCCGAGATACCTGCTGAGGTACCGTTAATCCATCTTGCACCCGACTACCTCCCATTGTTCCGAAGGCAATATGATAACAACATCTCTACAGGTGAGCCCTCTGGCATCATAAGAAATTATACAGATTATGCATGTTGAGATTTTGGTGCTAAGTAAAGCTGTAGTTGCACAAAGAATCTGCATGAAACGTACGTCGATTACATATGGAAGTGATGAGACTGGCTATAAATAAAATGGTTAAGATATTCAGTCTTCTAAGTGTTTGTTTGATGCTAATCACACCACTCTTGTTTTTTAAAACTGCATAGGTGCAAAACTGAAAGACCCATGCCAGTACGGTCACACACAGTTCCATCTGGTCCCTGATAAGTTCCACATTGACAGACTGACAAAGAAAAACCTTGCTGATCACAGTGAGGTATTTCAGAGGGCAAATGCTATCGCAAGTCTCTTTGCATGGACGGGAGCACAAGCCATGTATCAGGGTGAGTTTAGAGTTCATACAGCTTTAACTTGACTGTATACTTGTAGCTTTGTCAAACAATGCTAACATGACTTGTTTATACTTGATTAGTATTTTTATTATTATTAATCATACATTTTACTTATAATTCACTTTTCAATGACCCAAAGATGCTTATCCTGGAAAATTAACAAATCTGACTATTAAAAACAAATATTGTAGCGAAATATAAGCATAACAAAAGAAAGAGAAAACAGGAAGGAACAACAGGAGAAGAGGACATAAGAATGTAATAGAAGACTCAAACATTAAAGCTGTAACAGCTGGAAGGAGGCATGCCAAACAGACTAATCGAGGTTGACCTGAGAGTTCTGGGTGGTTTGTATGGAAGAAGATTTACTGATAAAACGGAGCAAGGTGATTGAGGGCTTTGTAAGTAAGCAAAATAATTTTCCAGTTAAAGTAATACTTATGTGGTGTCTGGACCAAGAGGTAGTGCGCAGGCAGGCGGATGGGTTCTGGACTGCTACTTATGGAAGGATGAGGAATTGATGCTGTATAAGAGGTGGTTGGAGTAATCTGAGTGAATAAAGGATTCAGGAGCAGAATAGGAACGGCAGGGTCTGGGACACAGTCATGGAGAGGTGAAAGGATGAGGTTTAATGGTGCCTCTAATTTGGGCACCATTGTAATCTATTACAAGTGCCCAAACCAAAGGAGAAGGGTTAGAGGACTAGCTTTACTGAGGATAGTTTATAAACCAGTGAGGATGGATTCAGTCTTGACTGTCAAGCTTTTTTTTTCATACAGATTTTGATTTTTGACTGGCAGATGTCGGATGGGGATTTTGAAAGAATTTGGTGCTAAGGGAGATTTGTGTGCCACCAGCATGAAAATCAAGTATGAAGTGACATTAAATGTGGACAGAGAGTATGTAGCGATGCAGGTCTGAGCACTGAGCCTTGGGGGGACTCCTTGACTCCTTGTCAGTAGAGGTGGTTGCGGTGTGCCTTTAAAGCTTCTTGAATGGCTGGTAGTTATTCTTGGAGTTGGTGCTCAAAAAACCTTAGATTGCAGTGAGCATGTGTGAAAAGCATCTTGAGCTTCGTGTGCTCATCCTATCCTGATAAGTTGGCAAAAAACCGAAGGGCATCAGCTTTTATGGCAAATCAAAATGTATTCCTTCTGTTCGGCCAACCACAGACGCCACGTCTTCTGTTTTCCCTCCAGGATTCTGGAGCGAACAGGATGTGAGCAGGCCATTCACGTCCCAGGCCGTCATCACAGATGGCAAGCGCTTCTCGTTCTTCTGCTACCAGCTCAATACGCTAGCCCTGAGCTCACTCAACAACCCCGACAACCCACGGAAAAATGTGTGCTGGGGCACACCAACCATGTGCCTGTACGAGAGGCTCACAGACACAGACGTGCTTGGCTGGGATGATGCCGTACTCAAGCATCTTGTGCAGTTTTTGCTGAATAGGCCTGTGAGTTAAGCCAGGGGCTGCCCACTTACAGAATGGTGGTGGGTTGTTGCAAGTTAAAGGTAAATAAATATGCTCTATGCTACCACCATTTGAAGTTGGTATGTTTTTCCTTTATTTCTTTATAAAGTTTTGCATGTTTAGTGTGTAGACTAGCATGTATGAAAGTAGAACTGTCCCTAACCCCCACGGCCTATTGTCACAGAAAATATTCATTATTTTCATACAAATTAATTATTTCCATTCTAATCATTTATTTATATTATTTCCTTTTTCCAGTAAAGGGAATTGTGCCAAACCTTTCAGAGGTTGTGAGTGCAAAGAGTTCTGCATTCTATCAGACCAAAAGCCTTTTCCACACCCATATGCATTAGTGTTTGCTCTATGGCACGTGCAAAAACAAAGGCCAGATCATTCTTTCTTGCCTTTATTATACAAGTTGTGATCCACCACACAACTCCACTCACTACACTCACTATTATTCTTTATTAGCCAGTAGTTTTCTAAAGCTGGGCAATAGAAAATATTCATTGGAGAACAATGTGTATAGCTTTTAGAGGCACTCTGATGTTAAAGGATCAGCTTAATTTTCTGCATTTTGAAAGCTATAGGATTCCTTATAACATTGTGAACAAAATGCCCAGTTTTTCAGTACCAAATCCAGGGAATGGTAAAGATGCAAAGCCTGATAGTAATCAAATTAATTATTTTTAAAAAAAGACTTAAAGTATGTACACAATGCATTGTTCTGTACATAAACCCTTAAATATTTTGCTTCCAGAGCTGAGAGAGTAGCTGACCTTGAAAATCCATACAGTTTAAGAATGTTGCTAGGTTAGTACAGTTTATAAGTTTAGCCACTTCAAGCAAGAGCACAGAGATGGAATATAGCGCAATATATTTACATGATACCAAGATTGTGTGTATTTTTATATATAATATTGCTTTGGTTTATAAGTATTGCTAAATGAGAATCAAACAAACATGCAAGATGAGGGTGCTTGATAAATTATATCTAAGACACCACTGCTCTAGCACCCATAGCACCCAAATTTCATCAAGAGGACGATAATGATGTCTTCCGTTAACAGAACCAATAATATAGTTTCAAAACGACAACCAATACGATTACTGAGGAAGGAAGGAACTGTTATATTAGTGTACCAAGTTTCTTTGTCTTGTCCTCCGCCCATCAGTTCCACTGCTGTCGTCCTGCGTTCTAAAATACATCAATATTATCAATATTAATATTATCATGCTGGAACTGAAATGTCATATTGAAGAAAAATATTGCCCTGTGAATTATGAATGTAATACTTAGTCAATACATTTTTAATATATATTTTCAGGAGGGGTCCCTTTAAATGTTTTGCCTGTTCCATTTTCAAGTTCAAAGTTCAAAGAGGTTTTATTGTCATTTCAGCTATATACAAGTACACAACAAAAACGAGACAATGTTCCTCCAGGACCATAGTGCAACACAAAACAACAGTGCATCAGACAACATGCTACACAAGTGCAAAGTGCATTTCCTGCTACAAAAGAGTTCTAAAATACATTATAATAGTTTTAATAATGTATATGTTTAAACTACATAAAGCAGTTTGAAATTATACTCACAATTTATCGGTTGGTTCACAGTTCGGTCCGTTCTCTGCAAAATGGAGACAATTTTACTTTTGTAATGCATCTCCCCTCTGATCACGTACTCTGCTTTTCCAGCGGTTTACTTCTCAATAACCCCTGCCTACGCCTTAGCCTATTTTACCTGTGACAACAGAGGAGTCATTTCTACTGCGGCCGTATCTCTCGTAGAGAAGAATGAGCGTAACAAGGATGACGACTTCAATCGTTATGCCAATGAAGGGTTTGAGGGGCTCGATGAGGGACAAGACTTTGAGATACACGTGCGACTCGCTGGATTTGATTTCGAACACCGCGCTGCAGATGTATTTCCCAGCATCTTCCTCAGTTAGATTCAGCACTGTCAGTTTGGTTACGTTTTTTTCCAAGAGGATCTTGTAGTTCATAGGGTCGGCGGTTGCATTAATAAGTACCTGGGTGATAGATACTAATATTAGGACTACTTCAGAGGCACACACTGCGAATTTAAAGCCACTTTGCTTCTCTCAACTGTAAAGTATTGTCTCCATTAAGAAATTTATATTGAACTGAAATATGAAAGTATGAATAAAAGAATAAATCATGTAACGTAATGCTGAGTAACGTTTGAAAAGATTAAACTCTTTTCTCTAAATTCAATATCTAAGCAAGCCAGGTATGATGAGGACTTTTATGATAAAATTCAGACCATAATGCAGTATTATATTTTCTGTAGCTAGTTGCTTAAAGAGCTTATATCCAACTGACAGATGGGAGTCGTCTAGTACCGCGTCCCATTCCTGCCGAGGTTTTTTACCTTTTCAGTCCCGTTGCTTTTATACCACTGCCAGGTGTTGGGCATGCGCTTGATCTTACAATCCAGTACGACCGAATCGCCGACATAGCTCACAATGGGCTTGTCTCGTTTATCTTTCATTACTGGCACTGCTCAGACAGAAATACAGACAAGACTTTTTAATGCCTTTGATTTGGAGATGATGAACTCCAGAGTGATCCTCCACTCCTTGGGGCCTGCTTGCATTTTTATGTTCGTCCAGATTGTATTACAGCAGGGAAAATTGCACTGGAGTAAAATGGATGGCCCAAGGACGGGACAGATTACCACAAGTGTATGAGGAAGCAATGTAAGAAAAAAAAGTTATAAAATCATTAGCCATTTTTTCACCATACCTTTTAAAAGAAAAGTGACTTGTTCCTGTTTGTCCAAATAGCTGAAGATACAGGAGTAGTTCCCCAAGTCGTTGACCTGTATATTGAAGCTGAAATTAGAATAAAGATAGTGTGGATTACTTAGTTTTATCCTACAGTAATTGACAATGCCTTGCATAGGAGGTTTCTGTGAAGACAAAGCTAACATTTTGTATATCAGTGGCATACAATTGGATAGACACATGAACATTTTAATGAAAACTCCCTCAGTAAGCAGATATTTCATATACAGTATGTTTCAAAGGATAAACAGATGTATATTATTCAGAATTATATAGACATCACTAACAAACAGGTGCAGGCCAATAACTGCATATCTTGTTTGATGTCTTTTAAAGAGATAAAATACTAATTCGATGCTCTGCTTGAAGTAGCCTAGAAGTGTGATTTGATATAATAATGAATATAATTGTTTGATACTGTGAATTAATGTAATAGCAATAAAGAATCTGATGGTAACCAGTAATTAGTGCATAACCAGTGTGTTTTTTGTAAAGACATAAAACAGTATATACTGAAACTTCACATTCAAATTGCTTTGGTTCTGTAAATTTATAATAAACATTTATGTGCTTAAAATTAATGTTAGGAACACACAAAGCTAAAACAATTTACACTGATGTGACATTTCTGCTTCACAACATACATACGACACATACTTACATCCTTTTAAAGATAAACCTTTGTTTGTCGACTTTGTATACAGTTTGCTTGGAGTTTTCAATTTCATTGCCATTTTTTTTCCAGTAGCCAATTATGTGCGTGGGATTATTTGGAATGTCAGATATGATACATGAAAGCTCTATTTTTTGGGGTTTCAGGATTTCAAGCTCCTGAACGATGACATGACCTGTGTGTTGAGAGGTTGTAAAATAATCATCAAAACAGACTATTTTCTGAACATTGATGAATATTATGCTAAATAATAAAACATTATATATATATATATATATATATATATATATATATATATATATATATATATATATATATATATATATATATATATGTCATGCTGTCCCTCCTGGTTTATTTAAGATCCTGAACACAGTTTACCTTTAGATACTATGGTCTCATGATATGTGACAGCATAGTCAGTCTCTGAGAGGGAGGGAAAAAACAAATACTGTTTCAATACAACCACATCAGAAAGTCATGCAGTCATTGAACTTTTCCCTGCAGTTTTTCACTAGTGTTTTATGACTATATATGGTCTAGTAATGCTGTGTTGTTGACATGATAATGTCCTTATATTTGTTACATCTGCTAGAAAGAAGAACTATATTAATTAGATTCCTACAATGTGAAGGATTCTGAGAATTTGCTAATACTGATTCAAGTAATGTTGCTTGTACAGTTGCTACCTGCTCTTCTCACATGGAGACCTTTACTTCATCTTTTAACCCCATACACTCTACCTTTAAATAACTTATATCACTCCACAATAACCTGGAGTGTTTCTACCCGCAAACTGACTTTGTCTCATGGCTGCTCAGTGTTTCTCCCCAGGCGCCTGACGATAACCAAGTGGACACATCCAGACATCCTAATTTAGAAATATGCTTAACAAAGCTGACCTTTTTAGATGCTAGTCTCACCTGGTGTAACAGCTGAGTTGGCAACTGAAGGAGAGGAAGCTGCATCTTTAAAAAAAAGTTACATTTCAGTCAAGGTAGCACTTCGGATCCATTCATTTTCCACATTTCTAGATTTACTTTCTCACATCGTAGATTAGAATGCTTCAAAGTCTCACATGTAGGCAAGGTTAAGATGAGTATCACCACATTTACAACAAAACATAATTCATTTATAAAGATACATATAGATTACTGCAAACTGCATGCTCTTTCCTGTAACAGAGAGAGGAAATATTCAGGGGTATTTTTAAATACCGTTAGAAGTGCTTTAACACCCTAAACCAACCACAAGGTCATGACATTACATGTCCAGAGACTAAACAACCTTCCTTGTTCAAACAAAATACACATGTACATCACAGATACCACACATACCTGTGCTCACCCCTTGCCAGTAGAGGAATATGAGAAGGAAATTCATAGCATTTACAGCAGAACTCAGCAAGCTTCTGCAGTAGCTCCTCAACACTTGACCGAAGCGAAGCATCTCTGTTCAGCTCTTCTTCATCAGATGCAGGCCGCAGCTGCTTCCCCTCCCCCTTTCCTCTTTCAGCCACACTCCTCCCTCTCTGTCTTCTTGCAGCCATGGTGACTCGGCAGCGTTGGGACCTGCACGCTGCATCTGTGCTTTAAATGAATCATGAGCATGGAGGTGGCCAGCCCCAGCCCTGCTGGTATCAAATGATCCTGCAGACAGAGCTGTCACGTACCACTGAGGCAAAGTCTAGTGAAACGAGGGAGACATGCCTTTACCTAGTTATCTGGGTACCCAGTGACACCAGAATTTAGTGGGCAGTTTAGTTACCTAGTAAGACTAGAATTTAGAAGTCAGGAGAGTACTGCTGTGGTGGACATGTTTGGAAAGTCTGAATGCATTTCTGGGATAGCTGTACTTAATTAAATTAGTCGGGTGCTGCGGTGCTCTCTTTAGCATGCGGTTGAAACAAGGACACTCTGAGGTCTGATGTAAGATGAGACGTGGAGGGATTTTAGCATACGTAAAAGTTTATACAGAGCAGATATTTGTGGTTTGTACTTCTGCTCCAAATATTACTTTCAAATGACCTTACTCTGGTTAAATTGTTGCTTTCAGTAAATGACAGATTTTATCTAAAAAGCATATGTATATCATATAAGATATTTCAAAACTATTCAAAACTGAAATGAATTATTAAATAAAATCTCCTGTTTACTTTATAAATCTTTCAAATATTAACCAGTGGTCAGATAGATCAACATGTCTTGCAGTGTCTGTAAAGAAGTCATGTTGCTTATCATTGACAATGATTAAATATAATTTTTTGGAACCGTGAAAGTAAAACCTGGCAGATTGTTAAAAGCTTATTAACACTGGACTGTAAGAATATATAATTCACAAACTGAATTAAATATTGGAATTTCATAATTGACCATATCATTTCTCTTCTTTTCAATCTCCTACATTTTACATTCCTTTCTTGGAAAACAAAAAATAGAAAGAGATGGTGAGTTTGCCTCATATAAAGCTGCAAGGGCTTGCTTAACCTTTTCTTAAGCAATACTGCCAAATCCTGCTAAAATGTCTGCAAAAATTAAAACTTTTTGTTTAATCCAAGGCAATTCCTCTCAGTGGACGCAATGCCGATGACTGACCAGGGCAGCGGATCACAGGGAAAGCGCGATTTGTCGTACCTGTGGCTATAGCTCCGTCATTGCTGTAGTATAAATAGCTATAGCTCTGTTATTGCTGTCGTGCTTAATGTTGATGCTAACTAAACGTGAGCAGTATCGTTCTGGCAGATTAAAGTGTAGAGACAGAATTAGAGGTTTTGGATAAAAAACCAAGACGTTTTCATCCAGAGTCCACCTATGTCTGCTAATGCTTAAAGGGCCATGTAATTGAATTCCATGGTCGCTTGCTGAATATTTCTGATTAATTATGATTTCTGTTGTGCTAGTTTTGTACTGAAGTTCACGAATTGAATGTAAAGGACAACTAAGTAAGGTTAATTGTTTCAGTTCATACAGGCAGTTCTCACTGGTCTGTTAAGTGATACTTAGGATGTAGAACTTCTGACTTAAATTACATTACACTGTAATAAGTCCTGATGTGGGAAAACAACCAAGGAATAAAGACTCAACTGTATTTGCTTGATGTGCTTATCTTTATGTTTTGCAGAGTGATTGGGATGAGATCACTATCCAGCAGGCTGGAAATGACATTGATGTGCCAGAGAATCTGATTAAGGTGTTAAACGAAAGGCTACACAAGCAGAAGAACATGAATCTATACTGAGCCAAATGCAGAACCTTCTAAACATGAACATAGAGCAAATGAAGAAAGCCCCAGTCACACTGGAGGAAATGAAATCAAGTATTAAAGCTTTTCAAAAAAATATTTCTAAGAGCTTATTCTGTGAATTACACGAATTACTGAAATTTGATTATAAACATGTTCTGTAATTCCAGTAGTGGTAGTTGTTTTTGTTCTTCTGGTCAGTAACATACTTCTCTGCAGTGTCCACCCGGCATAATAAATATTTTTACCTACCTTTCCAATTATTATTAAGCTATTTTATATTATTATATAAGATTTACATTTGAACATCACAAATTTTCTTTTGTTTTCATTGTTTTGTGAAATAAAATACACCAAGATTGCATAATTAAGAATAATTTAGTAACACAAATCAGATATTTAGTTTGAACATCTATTTATTTAATACTTCAATTAATATAACACGGACTTTACCTTTAGGCATTAAAATCTGTAGAGGTAGAATAACAATATAGGTGTGGATTGTAAACTGCTACCAATTACAAACTACAAAATTACACCATATAATCAATTAAAGAGGCACCAATATTCCAAGAATACAGAAAATACAGTAAAATATATTCAGAGAATATATTAATTGTAGAAAAATTTCAAATGAGGTTAAATTGTGTCTAGTTTCTGTTTTGAGGGTTCTCATTTAGAATACTTATAAATGGAATATATTCCAGGTACATATTCAAGGCTGGTTGAAGAAATGCAAGCTATCCATTAATTTATTCTGCATGTCTTCAACATCGTCAGTGGTTTCGATGGGCACGCTTGGTAAGGGCAGGTAAGGTGAACATGGTATGTTCTCATAATGATATTCATAATGGCCATGTGTCTGAGTGTTTCCAAAGCCTCCAGCAGCTCCATACAGGGGCTCATAGACATGGAGGTGGGGACTGCAGGACTGTGGGTGGAGGAACGGCATCTGGTGTAGCAGCATGTGCTCGGCTCCGGGGCTGGGGGTGGGGCTAGTGCAGGGGCTGTGTGGCATGTGGCATGTCAGCTGGCAGCTGTTCCTCCGGGTGGGTCGATGCAGGTCCAGCTTGGCTATGAGGGGCTTACCAATATCTACCTCCACCGTCCACTGGACCTGCTCCTCTAGAGATGTGAATTCGGCCTGCAGACAGACAGTGAATACCAGCTTCTCCTGCGGGAAACATTGACAGAAATGAAACAAAATGGTGAGGGGGAAAATAATGGATGCATTTTAGCCTAATGGTTAAGTGTGAGCTACTTTCATTAGCTTTCTGTCTGTCATTCCCTGTATCCACGTTTTTACCCAAATCATAACTATGACTGGCCACTAAAGCAGAACTAAAATTAACCAGACCTCTTAAGAATCTGACTCACACAAAACAAAGTTATTTGACCACTAAAGAAGAAAGAAAAAGATTACCCTTCAGAGCCTTTTTAAACATTAAGTGACCATTAAAGTAGGCTTCTGGTATGACTCAGGAGGAGTAGGACATTTGATGCAACCTGACTTTTACTATTTTGCTGTGGTCCATCAACACAAATCCTTCGTATTCGACATCTTTTGATCTCTTTTATAGTTGTAGACACTATTTCATCTTCTGCCATGCCAAAAGCTAAGCACAATCAGTCTGAACTGCATGAACTGGTCGAAGCCAACAACAAACACAATCCTAACACATCCTGCTCCAAACCTGCAAAGGCTAGTGGAGAATTAACGCCTGCCTTGTTGAAAGTAGCCCTTACTACAACCATTTGTGAAGAGATTACTTCGCTCAGGTCAGAATTCATTCATCGCCGAATTATGTTCATCTCATGAAGTCCTCAATGCCAGTATAGCCTCTCTGAGCAGCAAGATTTGAAATATTGAAAACTCTGTCACTGACAGGCAACAGTAATTCATACTTTTGAATTTTTGCACACAAGCTATGTATATATGTTTGGTTATTCTTCTTTCCTGCAACCTCTCTACCCAACCTCTGTAATGCTCAGTTGTTGTGTGGGCTCTCAGGATGGTAAGGGTAGGACAGTGGCCTGGTTTTTGGTGTTGGGAGGGCTTTCGGGAGGGTAATGGTGGGTTATTGGGTGTTTTTTTCTGGGCAGGCAAGGGTAAGGGTATGCTCGGTAAAAGAAAATGCATGTACCTTTTCCATATTTTGTAATCCTTACATCATACTCAATAAATAGTTTCCAAAAAAATGACCATTAAAAGCTATTCTAAAATGAGTCAGAAAACCTCAGAGTCAGGCTCATACAAAATCAAATTAACTGACCACTAATGTACTACCAAAATAACATCAGGCTTCTTCATCTTCAGGCTTAAATCTCATGCACCCTACCTTAAGCTTCTGTAGTGAGCTGAGTCTGGTATAGAGGCAGTGCTGTGGAAGACTGTCTGAAAGCAGGTAGCTCCCAGTCTCCTCTGGCGTCTGCTTATTCATCATCTTAGGGTCCAGGTCCTGCAGGAAGAGGTCGAAAGAAAATTCTGAAAGTCTATAACAAACACGCCACTGTCAAAAACATGAATGATAAAAGGATAAAAGAGGTACTGCTGAGCAATTATGAACACCAAAAAGCATTTTACAACAACGTATAACCAGGAAAGAAACTGAACTTGTATTATCTGAATTATCAAAATTATTTGAACAAATGTTTTTGGATATCATCCTCATGACATTCTCAACAGAACAGGCCTAACCGAAAGGTTGATGAGGTGAGCTTGGCAGGAGGACATCTCCTCTGGCTTCTTCACAATGCTGGTGTAGATGATTAACACATTGGAGAACTCAGCCGCGAAGCCCATCTTTATCTGCACGCCACACTCGAAGTTCAGAGTCATGCTTTCTGGTAATTCTGGAGCACAGCAATAACCCATAGATTTTATTTAGATTTTATCTTCTCTACCTCACAGATGGCCATGATGTGGCTGTATCAAAATTCCACAAATATATTTTAGTAGACTTATCTTTGGTAGAATTACAACAATTAACAACTCACTTTAACCCTACTGAAGAATCGTTTTTATAGTACAAACTCTCATCTCAATTATTTTCATAACAAGTGGTCAAACACAATGTTGTTTTTCTTGATATAAGCGTTACCATGTGCTTTAGTCCAGAGGAGGCTATGTGCCTGTGCTACATCTGAGCAGTCTCCAGGCAGGATGGGGTCAGTCAGGGACCGTCTTTCCGACAAGCTGCTGCGAATCTCAAGAGCCTGCTTTCCCTTTGTGGGGTCAAACTGGCCCATGTCTACAACCCAGCCCAATGCAACACAGCAAAGGAACAAAGGTCAAACAGACATGAGCACTTAGTATTACTTGCTGACTAACATTAATCATACTCATTTGCTGAACCTTAATTCTAATCTGATCTGACTGTCAACATTTTCTGTAAATGAGAGCAACTTTTGCAACAGTTCCTGGTTTAAAGTGTGAAAGAATGAAACACTCTGTTATAAGCTTGTTATTACAAGCTTATAATACATCAATGCCAAAGGTAATTTAATGTAGTAAACAGCTAGTATATAGAAAAATCTCCATGCCTTCTGCCACTCTATCCAGGAGAACAGTAATCTTTTCATCCTCTAGGAGGCGCCCTTTCAGAAATGTAATGAAAACCCCATTGGTGAGTCCACTTGAGCTCAATTCAAAGGCCTCAGCATCTTGGCAACTACAACAGTAAGATATGATGATTAGATATTTGGACTAAAACATCACTAACCTCCTTTGCCTTCAAGAACATGACCAGCATAATGGGTGAATCTGAATGTTTTAAACATGGCACTTACGTGGCATATCCAAACACAATATTAGCTGTGACTTTGAGCATGACATTCGGCATGTCTTTATCATGGAAGTTTCTGAAATGAAATTTACAGTATTGGTGAATACTGAAACAGTATTGAAATATAACATTTTGATAAAATTCATATCTTGTTATGACACTGAACATTTAGCTCCATTTACATCCTTTTCAAAAGTTCCAGAGACTGACCTGGAACTTTCAAAAATGTAGATTAAATGAATTAATACATTTGGAATTACACAGTATCTAGGGTTTAAAAGGTACTCAGTATACAGAAAGAGTTCCTAAAAAATCATTTATTGATGCCTTTCAATTTATTAACTAGTACAAACATTCATATGTTCTGAATCATAACTAAAGACCACAGAATATCTTCACATCACTTGAATCAGGACTGACTCTACACTTAATTTCACAGCTAAATAGCCCTGTTTATGACATAAAATTTAAACTAGGTAATATGCTTTCTCTATACTACAAACTACAGCATACCGTTTTCTACACATATCCAGGAGGAAGACATTGAGACCGGTCTCTTTTTCCTGCATCAGTTTCAGAATGCTCTGCACACAAAGGCAGTTAGCTGAGCGGTAAGGGTTTGGGGCATCAACCGGCACCATGAAACTGTTGCCGAAGTTCTCATAACCATGTCCAGCATAGTACAACAAGCCTAAAGAATGGAGCATATTTTTGCCTGTCAGCATACTGGAGAATCTGCACTCTAATAATGAAATGTAAGCATGACAGACTAAATCCTTCGTGTGGGCTTGCAGTACCATAAACACCCTTGTGCAGCAGGGAGAGGAACTCCTCTACTGCGTTGCGCATCTCCGATTCTGTCAGGTCCAGCAGCGAGACCACTTTAAAGTTGAGCTGGCGAAGCAGATTGGTGAGGTCGTACACGTCCACCATGGGTGCTTTCAGCTGGGGGTGGTTCTGATAAGACATGTTCCCAATCAGGAGGGCAACTTTGTCTGTGGCTGTGGGGAAACAGTAGTAATAAAGAGACAGAGAGGAATTATTTGTGGCTGATAATAGGTGGTCACATAGCTCTTGTGGTCACATGGCTGCTCACATGGCTTTGTAATCCATAGTTAGATGAAGGCTCAACGAGCGTCCTATGTAACACTCTGTACCTAGGTCAAATACTAACTATTATTTTATTCTTAGTCCAGTTTACTTTAGCTTAAATGAAAAATAATACTTTCACTACATAGAGTATTTTACAATTACATTTTCTGGCCAAGTCATATTAACGTTCATATATTCAGGACAAATGTTTTGTACAAATGTTTTGTGTTCTGCATTACCTACCATAAGGCTTCTCAAGGCTGTTACCTGAAAATAAAACCCACAGAACCACAATAACCAAGAAAAGCCATAAAAAGATTTCAGGAATCAGTATATAGGTGTAGAATAGAAAACACTTACTCTGTCCAATGGCAATAAAGTCATCTGAAAAATGTTTAAAAATGACAATTATTCTAATTGGTACTTAAAATTTCCATATCAAATTATATTACAACTTAAATTAAGTTAATCAAATTAACTTAAATTATTTTTAAAAGGCCATAGAATAAAGGGCAGCACAGCCAAAAATATAAAAAAAAAAGATTAAGATGTATAAGGCAACATTCGACTACATCCTAGAAATGGCGAAAATGGTTATTAGGCCATACAAATCTGAATACTTGTTGAACACCCCCCCACACACCAAAAAACTCATGTTTGCTAAACAGCAGAAACAAATCTTAAACAAGTATCATCATATGCATAGACTAAAGGTTAAAAAGCAGCAAAGTGGAAATGAATCACCCACTTAATGTTAACACAAAAAGTGAAAGAACCACATCCCATCAAGACTGAGCACTCATGCATATGCACAAACATACAAACTCATCTCACCACCATTTCCTGCTTTTTCAGGCGTTGAGGTCTCTGCAGTGAATGTTTACAAATTCTACCTTGTGTTAACTATCAGAAGAACATTACAAATGAGTGCTGAGGACCAGTGCGTACAGGGACAAAAGTGGAGAAACTATGCTTAGCATGCATGAAGTGTTGATTGGAATTGATTTCATGCACATTCAGATCCATCTTTTCTGAAAAGAAGGAATGCCCAAGGTCTCCCAACAAGCACAAAGGACAAACACTGTATCTTTGTGAATACCTTCAGAGCACTCCGTGGCCCCTGAAAACTGGAAGGATGGCTTTGGTCCTTCCATTTCAAAATAAAAGCAGTTACTTTACAGGTGAACACACACACACACACACACACACACACACACACACATACATATATATACACAAAAGGTTGAGATAGATAGAAAAACTACATCAAGGTTTACCAACTACTTTGAATAGGTACCAAACAACACTGCAGTTAAAAGGTCACTGCCATACCTACAAGGACGTCAACTTCGTTACTCCATGTTTTCTCACTGTTGCAGGAGATTTCACAGCGATATCTTCCATGGTGCTCCAACATCAAGTATGAGATCTAATTGAAACAACGAAACATATTTTCCATCCGATATTTTGCAGTGAATCCTCAAGGCCTTTCTCCCAGTGGTGACAATATCTAGTAACCAAGACCCTGAAATTTGCATTTAATATATGTTCAAACAAATCTTCCGGCACAAGCCAATCTGAGCATGTCTGAAGGAAATGTATCCTTTTACTCATCTCTTACACTGAACTTCCTCTTGGTGGCATTCTTGAGTGGAACGCCATTCCTGTACCATTGGTAGTGTGGAAGAGGTCTTCCCACAGCCCCACACTCTAAATACAGAGCATCTCCCACAAGCAGAGACTGGGGCTTAGGCTGTGTCACAACCCTAAGTCTACCCTCAGATGGAAGAGACATCAACCCTGGGTTGAAGGAATCAAAGACAACTCATAAAAAACGTGTTAACTGAGGCAAAAGATTGCAGACATGCTATAAAGAGGAAAAATATAAGTCCGAATAATTTCTTTATTAGACTGTTACTCATCTTCATCCAAAAACAAATTTGAGTGTTGTTGTTGAGCAAAAGAATATGATAGCTTACCATATGATGGCATAACATCAAGTACATCCACTTGAGCCCACTGGCTAAAGTGAACATTGGCTAAACCACAGTTAACCCTACAGATGTAGAAGCCAGCATCCTGGAGCTGGACAGGACTGATCTGGAGATCTGGAGAGGAGCTACCGGGAACCTGAAAGAATTCATCCCAGAAAGACACATGCATCATTCAGAGAAGGTGTACAACGAGCGTTTAACATTACAAAACACAGCCGGTATTAACTTGCCTCTTCTTTTCCCTTGAACCACTGGTACTGTACGGGAGACATTCCTGCAGCATAGCAACTAAGGCGAATGCTGTGTCCAGCAATCACAGCCACAGACTGGGGCTGAATAAGGATTTCGATCCCTAGTGGAAGCCAATCAAAAACCAATAAACAATAGACAAATATGTACATTTCCAACAGATTCTATTTCAGCATCTTACAAAATAGGTAGTAATGTAATGTCACTAGACCTATAAAAAATGTATGAGCTGTTATTTGACAGTGTTTGCTTGTCAGTACAAGGTTTAGGTTATAAGTGCATTTATTAAACGTTCAAAGTAATTTAAAGATTAATAATTACAACCATGCTAAAACAATGTGAACAAAAAAGAATTTTTCACTTACATATGCGCCATTCAAGGGAGATATACCTGGTTTAAGACACTGAAGGGCTTCAGTGTGTCCCATCATCCTCAGAAACTCTGCCAAGTCACCCAGTGTACAGCCTCGGTCTCCCATGAGTCTCAGGAGACTGCGCGACGGGCTGCCTTCCACCTCCAGCACCTTCAGCGAGCACATCTCTATGTCACCTAAACTAAGAGACATACGCACACAAAGTGAGAGAGAGAGTGAGACAGATTAGATAGACAGATTAGACAGACAGACAGACAGACAGACAGACAGATAGACAGATAGATAGATAGATAGATAGAGATGGGGGGGGGGGGGGACATTTATAAAACAAAGTTTCCAGAAGACCATTGATCTGATTAAGCAACAGAATCTAAAACGTTGAAGAAGATAGTTGAAACGGTGTTGATCTACTTCCCCGTTCAGTGATACTTCTTACCTCACCTTGAAGCGCCGCTCACTATTGACGGTCTCCCCAAGTTTTCGCCATCCTTTATTGTTGGCCTTGTCGAGACACTCACAAAGCCTTTTAAATACAGACTCCTTCAGAAAATTTATGTTCCGTGAATTGTCATATGAGTCCTGAGACACTGTTGTCATTTTGAAAGCAAAGATTTACGCGGCGCACAAAAACCTCTTCGGACTAGACACCTGGGTTTTAGCAAAGACCTGCAAAATAGCACCAGTTAGTCAAAGTATGCAAAAAAGTATCGTTAATGTTTCGTCTTTCCGAGGAAAAAGAAATCTTTAAGGTATAATGTACTAATACAGGATGTGTTAAAAACAGAAATAAGCAAAGACATTTTTAAAAATCGGCGCAAATCCCGTCTTAAAGAAACTGGCGTGAAACATTGCACTTACCCGAGACTAATCAAAGAATATGGAGATTAAACAAAATATAAGTGCTACATTATGACAGTTCCTCGTAAGTTTAGATACGGGGAAACCAGCTACACTTCACAACATGTCTACGTTGCCTGCTAACTTCTACTTCCTGATATCTGACAGTGACGAGCGTGTCCTGCATCGTTCCTCACTACCGTGGATTCTTGAGCACACCATATTTAAGAATAACCTTTTGGGTGAATAGAGTACTTAAGAACCTTTCTATGTAAAGTACAGCGTTTTCTCAAGAGTCAGGATACTTTACTTGTACTTTAGTCTAATGATTAGTTACTTAGGCTGCGAATAACTTAAACCAGGTCACAATGAAACCGTCATACACTGTTTACTTGGATTAGTACACCTCACAGGTGAAAAAAAAAAAGTTTAATAGTCTCTTATTTTTTCCCCTTCCGAGCACGTTATAGACCAGCACGTCTTACTACGCCACTCCCGGCGGAGAGGCTCGGTAGACGCGGGTTGCCGTAGCCGGATAGGCTATTTCAGCACAACGCTGACAAGCGGTACCCTTTGTTTGACGTGGATTGTTTTTGTCACTTCCTTCTCACGTCTCGTGGGTCAGAGCGCCTCCTGATTTCTGGTCCGCATATGTTTTCTTGTCGCCGGAGCAAACATGCACGGCACAGCCCGCCCCGTCGTTTACCTGACAAGCGAGAAACTACAAGTGCTGCTTCTGCGCGCTTTGGATTTCGCGTTCGAGAAGCTCAGTGTAGGTAAATTAATGTAATTTTAACACAACTAAGGTAAATTCGTGTTTCTTTAATTTAGCACATTTAAACATCCAAATATTGCTCACTCCCGTTCCTCTCGCTTTACGTGCCGTATTCTGTTATGTGCCAGGTTTTATTTGGATTTTTTTCCATGTCATGCTCTTGTTCTTTTACGTTATCAGTGATGTGAATGAACCATTCGCTGCAAAGAAGTATTAAATAACATAACCAATTATGTCTTATAGATTTTTTTATGGGGCCAGTACATTCATTAATTTGGATGTTTAAAAGCAGCATGTGTGTAATGTCAGTTTATACCACATTTTTAAAGATGAAACAAATTGTGAGTACTTTTCCATTTTAATAGAATGGATCATCAGGTGTCTGGAGGAGTAAGCAAGGGATGAACGTATTACCCTTCTGATGACAAGGCAACTGAAATAGGCATAGCAGGTTTGATCGCAGTATGTATAAAGTCAGTCCCTTTGAACTGCCCAAAGACATTCTTGATGTTTTTTGAGCACTTCAGACTAGTTTGCTGTTTTCTCTCAGACTGGTAACATTTATGACTGCTTGTGATATGGCACTCACTGGCTGCCTTTCTTTTTCGGCCAAGCAGGTCTAAATAATTAGTGACAAGCAATGTTAAATAATTAATATCTTTTTAATGATGAATGCACATTCACACATTTGATTTATCGAAAAAGGTAACGGTGTATCTGTGTGCGCTCGTGTTTGTATGTGTGTCAGAAAGGAAGATGGGTTAGCATATTTTTGTTGAGTAAATGCTATGTGACGTCAATGGCCAATAGGCAAGTATGTTTCAGACACAGAAAGTATGCTTCAGGCTCAAAACGGCTCCAATTTATACGACAGCCGAGTTTACATGATAGATAAATAATACCACATTACGTAAAATGAGATAGCAGCGAAAAATTGTTTGTGGTGGTTTTCTGTAGGATAATTGTTCTGTTCAACTGGGCATAACGTGTGATCACTGAAACATTCCGCATTTTTATGACCCTTTGGGCCCAAAATAGAAAGTGATTGTGACTGAGTGTTTCTGAGCAAAGAACTCATTTAAATTTGTACTTTAACCCACTTCCTTCAGAAGATTAACAACTATTACTGATAACGGAGAAAAGCATTCTCAGGGTTGCACAGAGTTTAGCAGCTCTGTTTGAAGATGCAAACATCCTCTTGCATTGTTTGTTTGGTATCCCAGATGATGAAATAATCTGTTTTTACCTTTCACTTTGTCCGTCTGTCCAGCATTTTGCTACAGATTTAGTAGCGCAGCAAAATCTTAAAAGAATAGAACAGAAATGCAGATTTGTTTTGTATCAGTTGTTTCATCACATAACTGATGAATGAAAATAACCCCCTCCTTTCATGGATCATCACACGTTTTCTTATGAGTCGGGTTTCTGCATTTCTGACGGATTATTCAGTAACTTTCCATTAAGCAGGCTATACCTCTGGGCTTTCCACGCCCAGTTATCTCGTCTGGGAGCCTTGTAATATACAACAGCCTTGTACATTTCCATGAGCTCAAAAACGTTATGGTCAGTTGAGTTTTGCTTCTTTTATGAAGGGCTTTGGTAGTTAATTACATACGTGTGGACATGCACATGTTCGAGTGGGTTTTGTCTCTTCAATACAAACACGTTTTTCTTCACTTGCATCATTGTTTAGCAGACTGTCCTTGCACTTGTGTTCATTTAATTTGCTATGCAGATAAGATGACAAAATGCATTCTTTTCTACAAGATGCCAAAAATGCACCTTATTTCCAAACAAAGAAAATTTGTGCATGCAACATACACTGTATAGCACTGGCAGAATTGTAACAACAGCCATTGCTTGGACTATTATATCTACAGTATTCTTCTGAGCTATATCATTCATAGATTTACTAACACACAAAGCAGATTTGTCCAGCACAATCAGTCGAGCACACCTTTAGCCACCTCACTACACACTATAGTGCAGTGATGTTTACACTTGTTAAATGCTTTTTTTTCACTGGACTGATGTTTGGTGTCAAAACAATCCTACAGCTGGTGATGTCTACATGGAAGCCTCTTTAGCTCTGTGAGCATCTGCATCTCAGCTGGATCAGAGGCAAGATGTGGGGAGACGCCACCCTCGCTCTGGCTGCGACGTGCCTGCTCTCCTGGATTCCTGCTTGCATGTGTGAGTGCTGGTTTTTAAACTTGCATCACAGATGGTTGGCATAATCCAGAAATGCTAAAACAAGGTGCACCCACAATGACATATGAGGATTATTAACATACATAGTGCCTTGTTTATGGCAAATGTGATACTGTTTGAGCATGCTAATGCATTTTATTAAGCAGATAGCTTTTGAACATTGTGAAAATTGAGGCAATATTCTGGTAAAAGCCAATGTGGTTCAGGAGTTTGAATTTCATTTTTTCAGGCTGATGTTCATATGAACCTCCTACATATTTTATATGCAGCTGATTGGATTTGTATATGCAAAATAGAAAAATATTACATTTTAGAGAACTGAATTGGCCAGAAGCTACAGTTTCCTTTAAAGAAGTGGCAGCATTAAGGAAACATTGTGTAGTGAGTTTTTAGTATTTGACATTTACATTTACGGCATTTAGCGGACGCTTTTATCCAAAGCGACTTACAATTCTGACTGAACGCAACTTGAGCAATTCAGGGTTAAGGGTCTTGCTCAGGGGCCCAACAGCAGCAACCTGGTGGTGCTGGGAACTGGCAACCTTCTGATTACTAGTTAAGTACCTTAACCACTGAGCTACTATTTTCACTATTTGACAGATTTGACGAATTTGACAGATGCATAAAAACTAGATTTATGTAATTAAAATGTAACTTGAGAAAAAGTAACTTTTCTTACTTAAAATTTCCATGCACAGTTGCTTTAATGGAACATTCTTTAGTTTAGGAGCTGTCAGTGCATACTACAATATTCATACTGGAGCTCTACTGTATCTTGTGGTACATATAGGTCACACAGCACCTGGAAAGCCTGAACTCACAAGGTGTCGATCTCCTGAGAAGGAGACCTTCACGTGTTGGTGGGAACCTGGCTCCTCTGGGGGACTGCCCACTACCTACCGCCTATTCTACATAAAAGAGAGGTAAGAAAGTTTAGCTTTAACTTTTGACCAAAGGTTTGTCTGCTTCTTAATGATTTACCATTGTCCCTTGCAACTCAGGTGGTCTAGAAAGTTTGCATATTGTCTATGGTTCCACTTTTCCCTTCAACCATAAATAATGGTTGTTGTTTTTGATGGGCATTGCCATATTTAGTGTTTAAACATGGATCGTGTAAGTTTTTGCCATTTCGTGCGATAAGCTGTGGTACCCACTTCATGAATAACATGACAAACATGAGTACTAGATAATTAGAAAATTTGTTTTTTTTAAATATAATATTTTATATATGTTATAGAAGAGCCTTTTATAATGTACATTTTTTGCAGGACTACATCAATTTAGCTACATGTGTATGCATATCTTGTCACTCATTGTCATTTCAAAGCAAATATTTAAATCCTTTATTATCATTTCAACATAATCGTTTTGTCCTTACAGATCTGAAAAGGTCTTTGAATGTCCAAACTACCACAGAGCAGGGAATAACTCATGTTTCTTTGACAAAGCCCACACATCTATCTGGGTCCTTTATAATATTACAGTTATGGCCTCTAATTCCTATGGGAACACGTTTTCAGAGTCTGTGGAGGTGGATGTCATGGATATTGGTGAGTTTATTAATTAGCCCAATTAACTCTTAAAGGTTTCCTTAATTGTATTTTTAATTGTTGTGTGTCCACAGTATCATAATATCATAATAACCCAACAGCATTTCATTTAATGCTGCCAATGTAATCATCACAGTATAAAAGGCCCTGTGTTTAAGCATATTATGCATTATGTATCATGGCAGTGCTCATTATTTGTACTTGCACTAAACATGCCATTTCTCTCCAGCTGGGTCAACCACAGAGATGGGGATACAAGCATATACCAGTGCAATAGGAGTACTCCTTCAGCAGCACTGAGATTCACAAAGCATTACCATAAATAAGCAATAGTTTGTTTTTACTTAGGGGAGTCTCAGTGGGGTATAAATTTAAGCTGTATTCGGTTTTGGTTTATGGGGAAGTACAGTGATCTCAGCTGGACAGCTGGTAGCAGAACAGAGTGATGTGTCGCTCTGGGGTAATAAAACATGATCCTACTATCAAATATGCCCTGGCAGCTTGTATGTAGTTGTTGCTAGCTTAGCATATGGCCAATTGCATGACTCCTAGTAAGATCAGGAATTAAATAAACATGATTTATCAATAGACTTTATTTTGGAATATTCTAGTACTTTATAATATTTAATTTCTAAATGTAAATGTAATGCCGTAAATGTAATATTTTGCTGGTCTTCCCCACCAAAATATTAAAAGATTCTTTTTTAAAAAGTGGTGAGACAAACTTTAATTTGTTTTCAAATGTTTTTTTTTTAAATGAATAAATCAAATTGTTTATTTATATTAACCTTCTACCAGATTGTTTGTCCTGTTTTAGCTCCACCATTTATGTTTGCTTTACTGGCATTACAAATCTCAGCTCTTATTGATTATGAATAAAAGATGCTAAAAACGTTGTTATTAATATTACAACCCAGATTTTAGCTTCTTATTTCCAATTGTTCTTCACATTTCATAAGGCCCTGCTGGTCAAAATATATGAACCTGTTAATAAAAGCAGTAAAAGCAAAATAAAGAACTAAAATAAAAACAGTAAAACCTCATACAAGAATGTGTATTCATGCAAGATTTAAAGTTGCTCACAAGGAGTTTTTTTATTCTTCATCTTCTTCTTTTCCAAATGATCATTGTTTTTTTTCTTCTTTTCCACATGAGCACCAAAATCAATTGACATTCCAAACACAATTCCTGGATGGGAAGTGTAATGGCAATATAGGAATACTTGAATAGATATTTATAATCCATTGCTTTTCACTTCATTTAGATCAAAGATGGAATGGGCACCAACACTTGAACCCATTTACATTCAGCCCATTTCAAGGGATTAAGTCTTATTGGATGAGCATGACTATTTATTGACCAAGTAGCCCAAGCAATAATATAGATTAGCTATTAAAATGTAGTGGCCTTTAAAACAATTTAAAACATTTTAAGAATAGATGCTTACCACACTGTTTAATAGCTATGCTTGTTGAAATTGAATTTGTCTTTTCTTTGCAGTCCAGCCTCACTCCCCAGAGAATGTGACTTTGACTGTGTTGGGAACAGAGCACAACCCATATTTCCTGGTGCAGTGGGAGGCCCCACATGACACAGACACCCGTTCGGGCTGGGTGACTCTCAAATATGAAGTACGAGTGAAACTGGAGAGCAGGAGACAGAAGGCCAGTGAGTGGGAGGTTCGTTCCACATTTTCTGGCTAAATGGGTTTGGATCTTCTAATGGACTGACATTATTAATTAAACCATGCAATATTCACTCTGTGCCTAATAACATAATATTTTCCTTGTGTTGACCCAAAAGGGATGCGGAACATCCATTTGCAACTTTGAGCTTAACATTCATGTGGAACTTTGATTTTAAGGTTTGCGTTTTTGTGGTGGTCACAGTTGTACAGCACTGGTAAGCAAAAGGAGCTAAGCATCTACAGTCCCCAGCCTGGAGGACGGTACACTGTACAAGCACGCTGCAGATTAGACCACGGCCTCTGGAGCGAGTGGAGTCCTCCCATTCTTATCCAAGTCCCAGACAGTAAGATGTTCTCTCTCTCCTGTGCCTGCTTGTAAATCAGTTTTGAAAGGTTGCATAATGCATTCTTACATAATACTTGTCAGTCTTTTGATAAAACGCACCTTCTTCGTCTTATGTAAATAATAAAACCTACTGCATGACCTAGGGTTGTTAAATGGATTTTCTCAAAGTATTTCACACAATAGCTATCGATATTAAGTTTGGTTTGCTTAACATGTGGCAGTGCAAACATTACTAGTATGCATGTGCACGCATATTAAAAAAAAAAAAACCCTCTAGATCTTTCCACCCTTTTTTCAGCGATGAGGTAAAAGGAAAAAAGAGCTTGAGAATGCAACTGTTCTTTTTGCAGACTCACTAAGAGAGAGGTCAGTTATGATCTTCATGCTCACCATCAGTGCTTTCATTCTCCTGATGGCTGCTGGAATACTAGCAATCAAAAGAAAATAGTAAGCTTGCCACAGTTCTTTTTATTCTTCAACTGTAACTAATACATGCATTCAGGTTTTACTCATTTTTTTGCTCTATAAAAAAACTGTCTTGTTGCATGGGGCTTAAGGGATAATGCCCATATCTCTACCACTCAAGAAGCAGCTCTGCATATTTTACAAGCAGAGGTAAAGGTAACCATTTCAGTTGGTGCAGTCTTCCAGCCTTTTTCACTCTTGAAGTGTTCTGCTATTTCAGCAAGACAAGGACTTAAATTATTAGGAATATATTAATGTTTAAACGAAAAGCTCTGAATTTCTCTTTATCCAAAGTGGGGCCAATCACCCATGAGGTTTCTTCTGGAGAGCTGACCTCCAGCTACAAGGTCAAATTGTTAACAGAAGTAAATGCTAATAGCCCTCAATTAGCACTTGCTAAAATCATCACTTTGTGAAATAATACAATTCAGAAAGAAAAATGCCTCAGTAAAAGGTTATGATAAAGGTGTTTTAATACTTTTACAGAATATTATTCTGTGCAGAACTACATTCTCACATTGTGAGCCTTTTGGCTACAATATAAAACTGCTGCAGGAAACCATGAATGCCAAAGTTGTCTTGGTTGAGCAACCATACTTGAAATAAGTGGGAAATCATGTAAATGTTTGGTGTAACCTTTATTTAAGTTAATGTTTCTTTCTTTCTCTCCTCTAGTGTTAAGCATTTCTTCTTGCCTCCTGTTCCAGGACCAAAAATAAAAGGCTTTGATATTAAACTCCTAAAGGTAAATATATTCTAAATATAACTGTAGCCTCAGGAGTTTGTTTCTGAAATCTGACAATTCTCTCATATCAATAAAATAATTTTATAGCTTAAACATTAAGTTCAATATAATTCTTTTTTTTTTTGTCTGTCATTAACAGACAGAAATGTCAGAAGATATATTCCGTACCCTAACCTTGGAAGGCTTCCCTCCAACACCAGAGTGCCCTGATCAAATGGACTTTCTGGTGGTGGTTGATAGTGATGAAGACATTGAGCAGTCTGGAAATGATGTTGCTCAGGAAAGTACAAATGGTGACCAGCATACTTCAGACTGTAAAGGTAGAGTCTGCTGCAGCCTGCCTACAGAAAACACCTTGAAGAAGCAGAGTGACAGATGGAAACGATCAGCTTTTGTACATGACCATAAGGTTTCTGATCGTGAATCTGTAGCTGGACCTTCACAAACATTCTCTGGAATTTTCTCCTCCCTACCAGATGTTCAACACTTAAACCATCTAAGCACACATGATGGGGCACTGCAAAAACTGGACCAGGAGAGTCCTCAGATCAAACCTCAGAAAGGCATGGTCAGAAACTCTCAGACAAGCTGCACATCCAGCTTCAAGCAGAATGATGCCCTTTTCACGCCTAATGGCCTAATGGAGTATGTTGAAGACATGGAGAGTCAAGACTGTAAACGTATCCCTACAGCAGAAGAAGGGGAAAACTACAGCAAAGTCTCTGGGATTTATAGTGACAGGGTCCTTGTGCTTCAGAAAGACAGTATACCTATTCACACCCACAAAGAAGGGAATTGCGGTGATCTTAATAAAAAGATAAGGGATGAAACAATATCTCAGGCTAAAGAGACTCAGGAATATGTAGGAACAGCCTTGGCAATATTGTAGGTCAGCTTTTGGTGTGATTGCTTTGGACAAAAAATATTTGCTATGAGCTTTTTGCCATTTAACTTCAAGAAATCAGAGAACTTTTATATTGAACACTAAAATAGTTATGGGTGCTTCATATAGGACTGTTAAATTATATTTAAAAATTCTTACAATTTGATGTCACGAAAACATAAGAGCAGCATCCTTACTCTTTTACTGAAAGCAACTTGTGTTGCTCTTGTCAAATTTGTAAAAAAGCAATGACTATATTTGTACACATTAGAATGTTATGAGAAAATTGTTACACTCTATTGATGCAGAGAGCTTGAATAGCTCATAGAAAGTTTGATTTATGTTAACCGAGACAATGGAATCAAAACACTGATATTTCTGTATTATTGCATAGTGCACCTTTAAGACACAGCATTTTCCTTTGTAGCCATCCATTTGTCTGCATAGCTTGTGTTTTTGTTTGTGCAAATGTACAAGATAATTCAGTGTCACAAGATACACTGATTAACACTACATTAATGTTACAGATTTGCAAGTCCCCTGAACAGAAAATAAAGGACTTTTCATTTATAGCACTGCTACTGGGAAGACACCCACATGTAAGAAAATACACATTATAATGTTACAAATACAGGAGTTTGGAGTAATAGCCAAATATCAGCCGTCAAACTTACACAAAGGCTGTAGCCCATCTCATTATTTCACATAATATAGGGCTGCCCTTGCCAAACTTGGCCCTTTTTAAACAAAACAATATGTATATAACAGTGTATTGTGTTCAATGTTACTTATTCAGCCATGTTTCCTGGAAGCTTGTTGTGCTGCTTTGCAATAGCAAAAGTGGTACTCTGCATGATTTCAGTTAGGTACTTGCATTGTCAGTAGGAAGGTACTGGTTTTAAATCCTTAAAGAGAAGCTTCTTTCATTGAGATAAGCCATTCTGGTCAGATTCATTAGCTGTGACTAGCTATCTTTATTCAACAATGGCAGTTCATTCATTTTTTTATTTTATTTGTCATAACATTGCTTCAGAGCAGTTACTTAAAATATTTTCAGTTTTCTCTTTTCAGTAGCTTTTCTACCATCTTTGGAAAGAATGTCATAGCTCAACTACACATGAAGGTCCCATGTAGGAAAAGTGTCAAAGTACCAAAACTATATAAAAATACAGATATTTTTACAGTTCATATAATACAGCATAGCTCTCGCAAACAGGTTAGTGTCAATTTCATATTATTGAAAGTTCTACTAATTATATTGTCCTACTTTTTAAAATCATTTGACCCTTTTTCCACCAAAGCACTTGATTAACAAACATATATGCATGAGTTATGGTACATTCCACTGAGATCTGATGTGCTGTTAAATGAGACAAAATGACTCCGATTTGAAATGCTGATCTATTAAATCATTTTAAAAGGAAGCGTGAATACGGATGAACATTGTATAGCAAATAACCATGCATTAGAATTGTACCATGACCAAAATTCAATATGATGCAGGAGAAATCTTAAGACAATTTTTTTATTAATTTATTCTAAACATAATTCATTATTGACAGCAAGTAATTTATTGGCCTCTTTCCTGTGGCAGTGAGATGTATGCTATAGTGTCTTATGAGTAAGGATTTATTTTATAGTCACATCATAGGGCAAATCTGTAAACATTTACATCCATAAAAATATGAGTAATCATCTCCATAAATGTCTCAGTGATTCACAACATCATAATTATTACCAACCAACCAAACAAAAACACCACCCTAGCGAGTTATACAGTTAGTGAATTATCAACTTCCTTCGTGGTTGTCCAGCAACGTTTCCAAATCTGCGCTGATGGCAACCGATGAAAACTGCTTCTCAAATGCCAAGAACTTGTGGTTGTATTCTTTTTCTAGCATTTTCTTCCAAATTTTATCTAAAGAGAACACACAGTCAGTAAAGAACACAGGGGTGCTTCATGCACCTGCACTCTTTATGCTCGTTTTCTCCTCATTTGAACCAACAGCAAAATATCAGATTTCATAACTGTAAAGGCATAAGGGAGTTTCATGCATAGAAGTTCTATAGTATCAATTTAGTTATGCACATTGTGGAATATCAAAATATTTTTAATGTCATGAGAAAGGGTGACACTAAAAATATTCCCCAAGCACCTTTTTGGAGTCGCTCAAGTCAAGCAAATCCAAACAGGTGACTCAGCAATGGATCTTTAATATCAGCAGAACATCTGTTGTCCACTATGGGCACCTGTGTTAACAATCCACTTTAAAAAGCACTTGGTCTAGTACTGAATCATTGGTGTATTATTTCCTGTGAAGACAACATAATTCAGAATGAAACAGTACTTATAGACTCTATAGCTTCTATTAAACTTTGATCTTACTGTATTCAGGCTCTTCTTCTTCAGAAGGATCTGATGGTGGTTCAATATTCTGCTGCTTCTCAGCCTCCTCCCCCTGGTCCTGCGAGTTATCCTCTAGATTGGCAATCAATGTCTCATAGTCTTTCCTCGCCTGAGACGTGAGCTGGATCATTTTGTGGTAATGGTCCTGTGGGGACAGTGGAGAAAGGTGTTGGCCAGTCCTGAGCTACCCCTGCGCTCCACGCCGGAGCAGTGCTGTACTGCATGCTAAACTCATGAAGACCTTGTTGATTGGCTGATGTGCTGAGTCAGGAGTGTTCAGGACAGGAAACATGTTAAAATATGTATAGTAGATGTACTTGAGGACAAGGACTGGGAAACATCGGTATAGTAGAGTTACAAAAGGGGCGTGCAATGTGATATTATTAAAATGCTTTTCTGTGGACACTGATGGTGTGGGTTATTACTTCTAGCATATTGACCAGCTGTATGTTTAAAAATCAAATAATTCAGATTAATTTGAGAGCCTTAAAAACAATAATTGCTGTCAAATTAAAACTGCGTAGCAACTGAGCAGAGTAGAAGCAAGCACATTATGCTATTACCTTTTTTTGCAACATTATGAAAAGGCAATAAAAAAACCAAAATAAACCTGATTGCCTAACAGTCTAATGTACTTCAACTCATTGATACAATCATTCAGATAATTACAGTCACTTTGTTTCCTTGTGATTAGCTTTTATGAAGGAAGCTGAGGTACCTGTGCTCCGTCATAGTTAAAGATGCCCACTAGGCTCACAGGCACAGCTTTGTTCACACAACGACCCAAAGACTTTCTTGACAGTGCAAAGACAAAAGGAACCTCCTGTTCCCGGCACGTATCAATGATGTTGTGAAGAGCCTCATCCAGCCCTCCTGCACAGGAAAAAACAGATGTAAAACCTGCAGACCATTGGATGGCCATGTGTTTGTTTATTTTTTGGCACACACACACACACACACACACACACACACGGTCTTCACGGTTTACAAATGATGCCATGAAAGGTTGGAATTCAGATGCAAATATTTTAAAGAGAAGACTAAGACTACAACATTTCTTTTCATAGCTGAACAAAGCAACATCAAAGCAATATGATAAACACATATGGACTCCAAGGTCATATTTGTACTCAGATTGTCAGGACATAGTTGTTTTAAGTGCAATTTTGGAATCACATGTATATCACACTATGCAAAAGTCAAAAGCTCAAGAACAAGAGGTAACAAAACACCTAGGAGCTTTTCAAGAGGTATAGTTCTCTGCAGCTGGAACACCACAGACACTAGTAATTACATGCATGTATGCATACATCCACACACTCACAAGCACACACGGACATTTATTTCCTGATATGTTTTTGGCTATACCTTTAGACTGCACACGCTCACAGTTCGGGGAGATGATGACACACTTGACTTTTCTGAGCTTCAGGTGTTTGAGAACCTCTCTAAGGCCCATGACCAGCCGTCGCCTCATTCTGGCCTTCATGGGGTCCTTCTGGTATAGCCGATCCTGGAACCTCACCAGCTCCTTCAGCAGGGTGGTCACACACTCATCCACATCCTTACTCAGCATCTGGCTACAATAGCTGTCAAAAGCAAGGGTAATAAGAGAACTCTGCAATAGAACAGGCCTAATGTTCAAAATGCATTTCTGTTAACCAAAATCAAGGCATTTGTGAAGGGCTTTCATACTCTCTGAATTTCCTGCTGTGGATTTTGGGTCGAGTTGGGTTGGACTGAGGACTGCTGGTTTGAGAAGGTGCATCTTCATCTGCATGGTTATCGAGACTGCTAGCTTGCGAACCTGTTTGGGCAGTCTCCTCAGAACCATGTTCACTGTGCTCACCTGTCACAAGGCCCAATACACATTTCAGTGATAATACGTCCAACTAGTTTCCTTAAAACAGAAAATAAGAGTTCATCTTTGAACCTTAGACACCCAGAATGTAAAGATATTCATACTTTACATGTGTGCACACTTACTCATCGGTTCGAGCTGATGTTGAAGCAGACTGGCCTCACATGGATTCTCGACGGCGTGAGGCTCCGTTTGAGCACATTCAAGGCTCACCTGGGTGGGGTCCCTCTCCTCCAGCAAACGGTTCTGTTTCCTTTCTTCTCTCTCCTTCAGAATTATCTGAATGAGATTCATAATTGTGACCAACAAGAACCATGCAAAATTAATTCAGAATAATCTGAGAGACAACTATCACTTGATTCCAGGTGATCAAATTGATTCCATAAATTAAAAAAATGCAGGAAATTTGAACCCACTCTTTTGAGGGGTGTCGGCTTTTTGGCTTTCGGGACCTCACGTTGTTTGCCCTTCTTCACCAGAGGGCAGGTGGAGTCCAGTGGGTTGTGCGCTACTCTCTCCTGCTGCCATGGATGCTTCTTTTGAACTGATGGGTCCTTGTGCACAACTGGAAGTGCTCCTCCGACTGATGACAACACCAGGACAGCAACACGTAGTGATGAAAATGCAACAAAAACACAAAGAAAAGCAGAACAAACCTAATGAATTTCTTCACAGACACACCTGAAAGGATTAAGGGTTTAACATCTTGTTTGGACCTCTGGGACTGCTGCTTCTGCTCCAGGACCGCTAGCATGTTCCCAAGGTCCAGCTGGACAGGAGCTTTACTTTTCTTCTGACTCAGCTGCCAGAGATTGGGGAGAGCAATCAATAATGGATGCTGAATGAGTTGCTGTTTTTGTGATGCTGCAGTGGAGTTCTAATGACTGTATGGCAGTATATTTCTTGGTACATAAATGAGTAATATGTATCAAGCATAAACATGTACAAACATGCTTACAGACCTACTTTTAAAAACAATTTCTAAAAGCATACATACACAGAAGTGGTAACTATTAAAGAATGAGCAGAGTGGGGATTGGTCATCTGTCTACTTCAGTACAATTTTTACCTCTTACAATTTTCGGATACATGTAAAGCACTCATAAAGCCCCGCAACTTGACATAACTATCATAATCCGAAAAGTGCTTAAATCTGATCTACAGTTGTGTTCAAAATAATAGCAGTCCAACATGACTAACCAGATCAATCACTGTTCTTGGTAGAAATTATATTACTATATGGCAAATAATTTACCAGTAGGTGTAGTAGAGTGATAGAAAACCATCAGCCCCAACATTTGCAGTGGTAGCTCAGTGGTTAAGGTACTTGACTTGTAATTGGAAGGTTGCTGGTTCAAGCCCCACCACTGCCAAGTTACCACTGTTGGGCCCCTGAGCAAGACCCTTAACCCTCAATTGCTCAAGTTGTACTCAGTCATACTTGTAAGTCAGCTAAATGCTGTAAATGTAAATTCATGATATGCGGGCTCCTGAGCTTGCATAATTGAATAATTAATTGAAATGGATGTATTAATAAAATAATAGCAGTGTGGAGTTCAATTAGTGAGGTCATTCATTCTTTGAAAAAAAAACACAAAAAAACATATGTCAATCAGGTGGCCCTTATTTAAGGATGAAGCCAACATATGTTGTACATGCATTTCTCTCTGAAAACCTAAGAAAAATGGGTCATTCCAGACATTGTTCAGAAGAACAGTGTACTTTGATTAAAACGTTGGTTGGAGGGGGGGGGGGGAAGAAGTGCAGAAAAATGATAGGCTGCTCGGCTAAAATGATCTCCAATGCTTTAAAATGGAAAGCAAAACCAAAGAGATGTGGAAGAAAATGGAAGACTACCATTTGAATGGATCGAAGAATAGCTAGAATGGCAAAGACTCAGCCAATTATCAGCTCCAGGGTGATCAAAGATGATCGGAAGTTTCCTGTGAGTACTGTGACAATTAGAAGATGCCTGTGTGAAGCTAATCTATCGGCAAAAAGCAGCCGCAAAGTCCCATTGTTAAAAAATACATGCTGAAGACGTTACAATTTGCCAAAGACCACATGGACTGGATAAATGGAGAAACAGTTTGTGGACTTATGAAAGTAATATTGTTGTTTTTGGATCCAAGGCCCACAGTTTGTCAGACAACCCCAAAACACTGAATTCAAGCCACAGTACACTCTGAAGACAATGAAGCATGGTGGTGCAGGCATCATGATATGGGGATGTTTCTCTTACTACGGTGCTGGGCCTATTTATCGCATACCAGGTATCATGGATCAGTTTGCATATATCAAAATACTTGAAGAGGTCATGTTGCCTTATGCTGAAGAGGAAATGCCCTTGAAATGGGTGTTTCAACAAGACAATGACCCCAAACACACCAGTAAGCGAGCAGCATCTTGGTTCCACACCGACAAAATTAAAGTTATGGAGCAGCCAGCCCAACCCCCAGACCTTAATCCGATAGAAAACTTGTGGGTGGACATCAAAAATGCTGTTTCTGAGGCAAAACCAAGAAATGCAGAGGAATTGTGGAAAGTTGTCAGATCATCCTGGGCTGGAATACCTGTTCAAAGGTACCAGAAGTTGGTTGACTCCATGCAACACAGATATGAAGCAATTCTCAGAAACAGTGGTTATACAACTAAATATTAGTTTAGTGATTCACAGTAATGCTAAATCCTAAAAAATCCTAAAATTTTCAGTTTATATAGTAAATATGAGTTTGTGAAAAAAATGCAGACACTGCTATTTTTTTTAACAGCCCAATATTAATTTTTCTTCATTTTCTTTAAAGTAATTAAAAAATGTATACATTTTTCTTCATGTTTTGATTTAGAATATAATGTGCAGTGTTCCCAATGCATGGAAATAAAAACTATTATAAGGATTCTGAGCTTTACTCACGTTTTTAAACACACTGCTATTATTTTGAACACAACTGTATATGGTAGATTCAATAAGTTACACCATAGTGTAACAAGTTACTCTCATTGAAACGCTGGTCATCTCAATCCTGCTGAGCCCATAACCAACCTGTACTTTCTTAGAATCGGTTTGGCTCGGCTTTCCAGAGGTGGATTTACTCTTGTTCATACTTTCTGACTGAGATGATCCCTCTCTCTCAGAGATCCCTGTATTTTCCTGTGTAGTGGAGAGAAATGTAAGGAACAGAGCACAGCAACATCCTTGCAGCTTGCATATTTGTCCTTTAAAAGCTTCACCTGGACTGCTGAGTTCAAAGTATGGCTCGCCCCTTTGGCTGAAACACCAAAGGCAGAAGACAAGTCTGGGAACTCCTCTTCATCCTAAACACAAGAGAGATTTTTCTAAAAGCCCTTTATTAGCCAGTCTGAAGTTTAGCTGGTGTGACACTAATACATTAACACTAGACAAGAGCAAATCTGCAAAAATATGCCAAATAGGAGATACAAAATAAAAAGAAAAAAAATCGCTCTAAAACATGGAAGCATTACATTTCCCTAAGAGCTGAAGATATTGTGACAGAAGATTAAATACACATATGGTAAACTACCTCAATCTTGGGGGGTTCCTGTTGAATCAGTACATCATCTGTCTGCTGCTCCACTCCCTCACTCACTGTTTTAGATTTCTTCTTTTTCTTCCTTTTCTTCTTCTCGGTAGTTTGATCAGATTGTAGTGGAGAAGTTTCTTTGTCTCCTTGAAATGTCTCCTTGAACAATGAGAGGTTCCGGCATTCACTTACATTTACAACCGTTAATAACGATGATTTCAAGATACATATGACAGTGTACTGCAATTCCACTGTGCTGTGAGAACTTCTGGTGGATACTGCTATGCTGTACCTGAGAAGACATATGTGTGGTGGAAATCTTTTGGACAACTTTAGGAGGTTGAGAGGCAATGTTGGCCCAGGAAGTTACTGGTGATCCATAGGGATTGGGTAACACAAGTTCAATATCATGACCTTAAAATAAAGAAACTTGTTACATAACTGGACACTTTCATATCAGCATGCCAGAGTGTTTTCCTCTCACTGATAGCTAGCTACCTGTGAGGAAAGATCAACATCAAGAAATGAATTATACCTGGTGTGACAGACAAAGGATTCACACACATTTCTGTTGAGGGGACTTGGTGAATTGACTTTTGCTTTTGTACTGCGTTTCCTGACATCTGCTAAACAAAGAACATCAACATCAGAATTACACATACATATGTGACAATGGAGGTGACTTTTTATTTTTTAATCCTGGCAAAATAATGACTTTCTTGTATGGTTTCATATAAAAGAAGTGATGTCTGGAAGGATTGGCAGTTTTAGAACTTAATTATTTCTCACTTTGGAGAGAATCCCCTTCACAATTTAATCCATTCAAACCACAGATGAATGTACCATGTAAGTAACTGATCATTTCTGTATGTACAATATGTAGCTGTCTAACCAGTTCCGTTCGGGTAGAGAGCTCAATGTTCTACCGCACCTTACTTGGAGCTGCTGATGAATTCTGAAGAGCTGGTGAAGCACCTGGACTCCAGCACAGCCGTGGCTCTTCACTAAAGGCAGTCTTAGAGTTGCTGGTGGTAACGTCACATAGTTCCGGAAAGTCAGACAACTTCACTTCAAATGAGCTGATATTTATAACCCTTGACTTTGGTGTTTCCTCTGTATTTAAATGTCTACTCCCTCTATAACCTATAAAAAGGACACAAAAAAATATAAATCAACTGACAGATGACTACAGATGTGGTGGTGGTGATGAAATCATGTAATGGTCAAGTTAAACTTGACCTATGCATACAAAATTGACCCTTTATATTTATCTCAGCCTTCATGCAAAACAGATTACCTCTTTTGGCTGTGTCTGATGCTCTCCAATTTATTCTTTTGTTATGGGGAAAAGGCTCATGCATATGCTTTGACTGCTGAGAGATTCAAAGAAAGAACAGTTGAAAGTGTTAAGAGCCAAACAATGTTCAAAAAACAACAGCTGTCTCCCTTTGCTGAGAAGTAATGTTGCTTAAAACACTTCTCAACCAAGATTAGCATTATTAACATAAAACAGGGTGTGCCATTAAAATTAGAAGATCAAAACAAAAACAAAGAACATCAGCAAAAATGTTCCACTGCACTACTTATTGCAGAGACTGATGAAGACCTTTCCAGGCTGTTCAGGAGGGCGTCCCTTTTGGCCAGTGTCTGTTTGGAGACTGTTACTTCTTCTTAGGTTCTGGAAGCTACAGGGACCACGTGCCTTTGGTGCTCTGTCATGCTGTCTGTCTGTAATTGCTGACTTCTGCCTTTCCTTAAACCAATTTTCGGATGAGGTGTGGTTCATTATTTGCTCTCTCGATGGAGGTCTGAAACATAAAACATTAAACAGAAATAGAGAGACAAAGGGAGAAAACCTGTTTAGTTTCAAAACTCCTAGTATTTCCGGTGTTAAATGGCACAAGGGGATGTAATTAGAGCTAGGAAATGTATTAAATATTTACGTTGCATGTGTGAAACTTTTTTTGGAGCCTGATCCAGAACTGCAGCTAGCGACCCAATTAACCAAGTTTACAAATGGCCTTGTAATATCTTGAATTATTTTTAGATTATTCTTTGGGGCAAAAAACATGTGACTGCTAAAACTAAAGATAGCCATTAATATGATGTGGTAAACGTAGCCAGAGGATGACTACTTGTTTGTTTGATTTGCTACCCAGCTGGATAAAGAGATAGGTCAACATAAGTAACTGGCTAGTTTGCAACTAGCACCATATTTTGTGATGAGTTCCATTCATAGTTTCTATCATATATTTTATGTTATCATGCAACAATGTGTTTACATCCAGGTTTGCTGGCCACATTGGTACAAAATATGAATATATAATTCTTCTTTGTGGTCATTTGATAGAAAACAACTTGATTAGTTTTAAATGGACTTTAGATTATACCTCTACTTGTAGGTAAACAAACTATTACTACGTTTGCATAGCAAATAGTTTAACTGAATTAACCATTTAGTCCAAATGGATCTTCTGATAACTCAATCACCCTTTAAGCAATTTCAGAGAAAATGCATGAACATGAGATATAGTTTATCACCAAAATTCAGGAAAAAAAGGACTTAATTAGAAGCAATTGTTGTTGTTTTTTTTAATTAAATTAAAACACTGCTCATATAGTTAGTTACACTACACTTACCTTCTCTTGCCTTCCTCCATTCTTAACGAGAATGTGTGTGTGTGGTGGGCCAGTCAGCTCAGGTGAAACCAATCAGATCCTTGAATACAGGCCAAGGAGCATATGCTGAGCCAACAGTCTAATAACTAGACTTTGAAAGACAAAACGTACAAATGTAAGTTAGCAATTCGTTTAAACTTTAAGTCTTTCTGCTACAATTAGACATCAAATAAACGACAGAACAGGATAAAGGGATCTTGCTCTCTCGTTGCCCACATTTTATTAACGTTATCAAATTAGTAATCAAGGTAGGTTAAGTTAGCTAGTTTAATATGATTTTACAACACACTTGGGTTGGCGAGGCAAGGAGTCTCCAAGTTAACTAGCTAGATAGCTAATTTAACTAGCAAGGACAGCTTTCTCGATAGACTTAAAACTGCCAGCTTAAACCTAGCTAGCTGGTAACCTAGTTGTATCAACTGGTAGGCAAGTCACTTGTCTGCAAAGTAGGTAACGCTAACTAGAACGCTAGAGATAAGTTGGCTGATCTACCTAGTAGGTTATCCATCTCTAGGTAGCTTGGGATAGCTAACTACTAAACTTTCTTTGGCAATCAGGAAAACTAAATTCCTTATAGGCTAACATCATGATTGTAACGCTACCATTGAACCTTAATTACAATCAACCAGCAAGTACGACAGCTTTTTGTTGACCGTCATAAGTATTTATGTTGAACATCACGTTTCTGGAATAAAACTATCATCATGTTACAGATAAATAGCTAACTAGTTGGTTAGTTATCTGAGTGAGAGGCCAACGAAATAAATAAACAAGTCCCAGCTAGCGTTAGCTATAAGATGGCTAGTTAACCTAGCTAACAAAGCGAAATACACTGCGTCATATTTTGGCATGTCATACTTACATTTGTCGTTTAACAGGTTACATATTTTTTAAAATTTTAATTCTAACCATATTCCCAAATACCAGCTGACAACACCAGTTGTAAATATTATGTTGTGACGTTTAGCCAGGTACACAGTCTACCAACCAGCTCAAACTTCTTCAGTCTAATAATGCCAGCTATGTGAACTCTTATTTTGAAAACTAGGGGGAGTAGGAATGTCAAATTGGCAAACTCTTGTGCGTGCCGTTTTTTATTGCAATTTGAGAAAAACGTCACGAAATGCTTAGTAAATCTTTCCCTAAAATAACATGGGGAAGTGTCGTGGAATTTCTAGTGTGTTTTAATCATTCAATTTTTAAATATTGAAACAGCAAATCAAAGTAAAACTGGAGTTGGCTGCAAGCGTTCATTTGTGCTACTGAAGTTCATTCTATATCAATTATGCACTGACAATCATTGGAGCAGATAGACTTGGTCACTTGTGATTATATATTACTAAAAGATTTTCCATTAATGTATAACACTTAAGATATGGAAGGAAATTAGAAACTGAGTGTTTATCTGTCTGAATAACTTGCACTACATCAGTTAGTCTGGTATATGCCAGACTAACTCAGGTGCTGAGGCACAGAGATTATGCTATGACAGTAATGTCTACAAAGTAATAAAATATATTTGAAGTATTCTACATATCAAAGACTGTAAGGTAATTGCAGTACACACAGGTAATGGTACACGAATAACAATGAGGCTTCCTCAGTAACAGTGTTGTATTAGAGACAAACAGAAGTGTAAGAATAATTCTGAATGAACTTTATCTGAGAGTACACAATATTTTCACTCACAGTTCTGACAAAATGCATAAAATCTAAGCCTTGTTAATTTTAATGCTTTGTTTAGAATATCTTAAAAGTAGTATAATTATTTTTTTAAGTAACTAAAGTTCAGTTAATATGGAACCAAGGCAACTTTGGCTACAGAGAGAAACTACAGGTATTAATTCAGCCTAGGTTTTGCTTGCCTGTATGAAGTTAATGAATTACTGACTACGCAGACTTTTTATTGTACTACTTATTCAGAAAATAGAGCTATGAAGTGGGTTGTTGGATATGCACAGATTGCACCCACGGTCATGATCAAAGACAGAGACCCCTCACCATTGTCCAAGCCAACTGGGTGTAGTGGGTATTGGGGAAGCCTGATGAATAAACGGTACAGAAAGTTGAAGAAGCAAGAGCAGATCCAGGAACGTCGTCTGAAGGAAAAGCTGTATGAGATACAGATGCAGAAATAGGAGATGGAGTCAGAGCTGCTGAGAGAGAACAAAGAGAAAGGGAGACAACAGAGGAAATAAAGCATGCTAGAGAAAGAGAAACTGCCCATAAAGAAGGGCCGCTGGTGAAAGGGATTGCTGGAGAAAGAGAGACTGCAGGAGATAAGATAGCTGATACTGGAGAGACAGCTGGAGAAAGAGAGACTGCAGGAGATAAGATAGCTGAGACAGCTGGAGAAAGAGAGACTGCAGGAGATAAGATAGCTGAGACAGCTGGAGAAAGAGAGACTGCAAGGAGATAAGAGAACTGATACAGGAGAGACAGCTGGAGAAAGAGAGACCGCAGGAGATATAGCTGAGACAGCTGGAGAAAGAGAGACCGCAGGAGATATAGCTGAGACAGCTGGAGAAAGAGAGACTGCAGGAGATAAGATAGCTGATACAGGAGAGACAGCTGGAGAAAGAGACTAGATGAAAGAGTAGCAAAGCAAAAGGGACAGCTGGACAAGTAGAGAAAAGGGAAGAGAGAAAAAGAAGAGGTAAAAACTTCAACTTGCAGTTTATCAGACAAGATCAAGGTCCTCCCTTGACATGCACATGCAGAGGGCCAGGATGCAGGATGAAAAACTGGGAGCTCAAAAGATACACAAACCAGAGGTAAGAAAGAATACTTCATCTATAAATCCTGACATGGCTAACAGTGAATGCAAGCAGAATGGGTGGACATTTGGAAGACCAAAAATACTGAGGGAGTGGGAGAGCAACTGAGACGGGATGTGCGCCTTAAGGAAGAGCTGAACTCTGGTGGGGCTATGGGGAATACTGAAAGGGGTTACAGTGTGTGTGTGAGAGAGAGAGAACAAGCTGAAGATGCAGCTCGAGGTTGAAAGAGCCATGTGGGTGATGCTGCATGAAGTGGATAAAAGGCAAGAGAAGGAGAGAGCCAAGGGTGAAAATAGGGAGGCAGGAAGGAGAGAATCAGTGGAAGAGGTGGAGAAACAGCAAGAGATGGAGCATCTGAAGGTGAGAAGGAAGAACTGGAAGAGCTGCACAACTTCCGACAGAGAGTGAGTGTAAAAGAGAAAGAGATGGATATGGTGAAAAATGGAGGAAATGTTTGAGAAAGAGAGAAGAGCACTTGAAAGACAGAGACAAACAGATGGAAAGGCTTTTGAGGAGAGAAGGATGAATGGAGAGCTGCAGGCTGAGAATGTACAAATTCTTGTAAGGAAACAAAATAAAAGAGAGCAAGCAGTGAAAAAGAAAATCCAAGACAAACATAAAAATGACTGAAGAACAAGCCCCTTCCCCAAAAGGAGAGAAGGGAAAATGTAAAGAACCGTTTAAGAAACAAGAGGAAGGCTGGAAACTGCAATGTTAAGGGACAGAGTGAGAGAAGAAGAAATTCCAGTTAAACAACAGAAAATGGAGAGAGGGAAAGAATTGTCTGAATAAAGACAATGTAACGGCCCGAGTGCCGCAGGGCGCGGAGCGGTACGCACAGACTCCCTTGACGTGGTGAAACATTTATTGACATTAAACATGAACGACAATGGTGGCACTCACACATAGTGACGACATTGAACTTTAACACAAATAGTTAAACACCAACAACGGAGACTATATATCCATCAACGTGACATAAGCAAACGACATCAACATCAACAATGAGGCACGCACTGACGGAGGTTTAAATAGACAGACAAACACTCAACGTTAAACCCCGTGCAGGTGCATGCCATCACGTAGGGTGTGGCTACAAACGAGGGTGAACCCCCCTGCACACGGCAGGCTGTACCACGTGACTTGTGTGGGGGTAGTGTCCTGTGACAGAACCCCCTCCCGACACGTCTGTCCCAGGACTGCAAGCCCCAGGCTGCCGTTTACAAACACATACACGACACAGCAAGGCCCAGTGCCCACCCAAGGCGGGCTAGGAACCGACAGCCCGGCAGACCCCTCAACAGGAGGGAGGGAGGCAGGATCTCTGTCTCCTTCAGGGCAGTCCGGTATGCTCTTCTGTACATTACGTTGCGCCTACCAACATACAGAAGGCGCAAATACACACAGAGGCACCTGTACAAAAACACTTAAGGTGCTGTGTTGCAGTGCCTGCTTTCAATGCAGGCACTGTAGACGTGTCCATGGCCTCTACGGACACGCGGGTGTGCATGTCCACCCTGGTTCCAAACGTGCCTTCTCCCTTGACAGTCCTCCTTTTCTCCACCATTCTAGGAGCGCGCCAGAGGCTGTCTGCCACCAAGGCTCTGGGCGGACCCCTCCAGTCTCGCTGGCGAGTCCATGGAAGGGAAAGAACTCGGGCTTCAGCCCTGCCAGCTGGAGCACCCAATAGCTCCACCAACCTGCCCTCTTCACGGTCCTCGTGGAGCACACCGGTACTCCTCGGCCCTGGCCCGATAGCTTCAGCGCCCCGAAGAAATTTCCGCGGGTGTTTCCCTCCCACTCCGGAGTGGACGCAGACGTCAGTCGCAGTCCTCTCCCCAATATGCTGGGATCCAGGCGGCAGTGCAGGATGTACCTACGCACTTCCCGCTAGGAAGTCCATCTTGCGCCGAGGGAGCTGGCGTCCTGTGGTGGTTGGTCATTCTGTAATGGCCCAACTGCCGCAGGGTGCAGAGCAGGACGCACAGACTCCCTTGACGTGGTGAAACACTTATTGACATTAAACATGAACGACAATGGTGGCACTCACACATGGTGATGACATTGAACCTGAACACAAATAGTTAAACACCAACAACGGAGACTATATAACCATCAACGTGACATAAGCAAACGACATCGACATCAACAACGAGGCACGCACTGACGGAGGTTTAAATAGACAGACAAACACTCAACGTTAAACCCCGTGCAGGTACGTGCCATCATGGAGGGTGTGGCTACAAACGAGGGTGAACCCCCGTGCACATGACTCAGGACAAGACAGACAATAATAAGCCAACTCAACCAAATGGAGACTGCCATTGAGCAACTGGCTGCAAAGAGAAACGTGCTGTGAGAAATGGAAGACAGTAGAGAAAAACTTCCAGAAAAAGAGAGGAAGTTTGAAAGAATAAAAGAGTTTGAAAGGCAAAACCCAATGGAGTGCGCCACTTCTCAGGGAAAAGTGAAGAGGAGAAAAGAGGATGGGGGTTAACAGCAGCTAGAAGACCTGCTTAATATATTTAAAAGGAAAAGACAGAAAGCTAATAAGAAAATACTGAAAGCAAGTTCAGTATCTCAAATGTTTGAGATATTTAGTGACAAAGAGGCAAAGTTTGATCTAAAGAAAAAGATTCAAAAACAAAATGAAAAACGAATGAATCCTGGTACTGAGCACCTGGCTGCAAGGAGAAGGGAACAGACAAAATGAAATGATGGCAGAACAATAAAGGACTAGAGCTACTGCTGGATGTAGCTAAACATCCAAGAAAATAACAGAATTTTTAAAAAAAAGGTAAAAACAAACGTAAATCAGCAGTAGTTACAGAGGAAGATGGTGACAATCAGAGTAGGATTAAAAAACAGAAGATTTAAAAAGAAGGCTGCAGGAGCAAAAATTGCTTAAGTAATGAGAATAAAATATCTGAAAGGAATGAAGAGACATGGTGAGAAAAGCAGAAAACTAAGAGAAGAACAAGCCAGTTAATGATAACAAGTAGAAGAAGATGAAGACATGGACAAGAATAAGATCTAAAAAGCATAACAGCAAGGAGAGGGGATTTCCAAAGAATAAAACATGAAATTATTATAAAAGGTTCGATTATTTGTATAACCATAGTGGTGCTAGTGGAGGGAAGCAAATGTTTCTGAACAGAATCATAATATGGTGACACATTTTAAATATTAGTTTAATTCTTGAAATAGCCTGTGTTTTGTTTTTATCATTTCATGTGATTAGTCTTTTAAAATGTAATGAGATTCTATGAAAGGCTCTTAAAATGAAATTTTGATTAATCTTGATAACAATGAATAGGTGGATTAACATTTTAATAACACAAGTGGATAGTTTCCTGTAGTTATTCAAATTAAAAAATATAAATTTTTACATTTTTATTAGTTAATACATACTACCATGCAAAAACAAAGAAGATATAAGAACAACAAGCAAACAATGGGCCTGTTTTATGTTTATGGGATCCAGAAACTAAGAATAATTAATATGTAATGTAAATCTTGGGCAAATTGTGTTGGAATATAGTATTGATTCACTCCTCAGAGACTCTTGAAGCTTTAAAACAATGCAGAAGATGGTGTTACCTGATTTTGTGTGTGCGTTTTTAAAGATATAAAATTTATGTAAATCTCTTTGAATCATAAATTGAGTTGTAGAAAGATGGAAAATTCCTGCATTCTTTTCTGATTAAAATAGCATAACAGAAAGCATTGTAACTGGTGTTTATTAAAAACATATTTAAACCAAATTGTTCTTAGTTAGTATTTATCACCTTTGATGATGTTTATATCATTTAAAGAAATATTGAATGATTAGAAAAGGGGAAAATCACATAGCCACTTTATTAAACAAACACCCTGTAGGTAATATGCTGCCATGCACATTTTTGTGAGCAATTTGCCAGTGATCTAGTCCTTCATCAATTGTCAGTTCCTAACCATGGTGTTTGCTGGATGCTGCTGGACATCTTTGGATGGCAGACCATTCTCAACCCTACAGTGACTATGAAATAGGTAAAATTCTCAAGCATATCTGCTGTGCCTGATAAACTCATTCCAGCAGAGCACCCACAACCATGCCACTGTCATTTCAGGGTTAATATTTAGTCAGCTGATGAATGGACCAGAGGGTGGCTGATGCATCTCAACAGATACAAAATATGTAGAGTAAGTACACCTGCACAAATATTACACACATTTTTAGAGTATCTATAGGCATTTGCACTGTGGCATGTTTATTGTGGCACTTCAGATAAGGAATTTCATATTCACTGTTATTCATTTTCTCTTGTACCTACCCTTACTGACTACTTTAGGTGCACCCATATTATAGGTCTGTTCTATAGGTGTGCAATTACATGAATCTTTCATATAAGCAGTTGTGGTAGGCCCAAGTATCAGTATTCTATAGTAACATGCCAAACAGATCAAAACTATCATTTTATTTGTTATTTAAGGCCTAAACCAAACACATAGTGCTATGAATATATGCGGTGGCAAAATTAATACCAAGAAGTAATTTTGATGAACACGTTCAGTGTTTTTTTTATTTACTACTCCTGCAGGTAGACTATGTAAATGGTCAGTGGGAAAAAAATGTTTGAGGTTTGAGAAAATTGAGAAGTAAAACCAAACCGATTCAGAGTCACTTGTGATCAAACCTATCCCCCATGCACTAACCATCACCATTAACCATCTTCTTCCTGTATCCTGTCACTTCTATGGACTAGAAATCCTTAATCTTCACATTATCTCTTGGCATTAGGTACATCTTGCACATGAAACACATAAGAAAAATGACTTAAATGATTCACTAATGTAAGGAATCTGTAATTACATAAGAAGTATGCTTTATTTACCCAGATAGCCCAGGAAGGTGTTTTTATCTATAAAGTTGCATAATGTTTAAGGAGTACTTATTAATAGGTCACACTTAAAAATGCAAATGATTGAGTTCACTTACTGATTTGTCAGTACTGGTGGCTAAGGGCACTTCACTCTTCACTGCAAAAAAGCCAGCTGAACCATCCGCCTCCTGCTTCCTAAACAAAAGAAAAGAGGATGGAATGATGAAGCAGGACAGGGGGATCAAAGATGATGTGAACCCTGACAAAATCAGAGTACTTCTGTTTAATTTTGGATTTCTTTGGTGCACTGACCTTTTCAGGCTGTGGATCTGGAACTGGACTCTGAGGAACAAACATCTTAGGTGTAAAGGGTTTAGGTGCAGCATGCATCTGCCCTGGATAAACTGTTTTCTCTGCCATGACATGGGTCTTTTTGCTGAAGAGTGGTGCAGTTTTCTGGCCAAGCATGCGGTCTGCTGTCAGGTGAGATGTGATGGGAGGTACGACCTGTGTCCACGCTGCATACTGACTCGGCTTTGCTGAATAAGCACTGCGTCTGGGAGGTGAAATGTTGGATGGATATAAAGGCATGGTGGGGAGTGCTGTCTGTGACGTCACATTGGATAAAGCTGGGTGCAGTAACTGGCAAACCAAAGGTTCATACAGCAGAGGTGGTGAGCTGGGAAGCACTGGTTGTAGTTCATGTAAATATTGCTCTGTGACCCAATGAATAGCACCGAAGGACAGTGGGGGAGGAGCTACAGGCACACTTGTCTGAGGGATTGGATGCTGCCTTTGATACGGTTGATGAATCTGAGCACATGATGGTGTATAAAGCAGTAGCACAGTTGTTTTAGGCACAAGCTCTGATTTTGTTACCAGTGGCAGAGAGGAAGGAAATGTTGCAAAAGGCAATGCAGAGGTTGGCACTGTAAACTCTGCCGACATAGAATCTGTGCTGCCAGGTGGATCCTGAAGGTTTTCTGTGTAATGGGACTGCACTGAGGTTGAGTCCAACATGATTGGATGCATCTGTGAGAGAGTCGGTGGTGCCAACAGAGGTAGAAGTAAAGTTGATGTCTCTATGGTCAGGTTGGGCTGGATCTCTGACAAAGAGTTTGTTGCTTCAGTGTGAACTAGTCTCTCAGGTAGCAGGTCTACAGAGGGAAGCACAGTCAGCAGCTGTGGCTCACACACTACTTTGGGCTCCATAGCAAGAGCGGGATTCTCTTCTGGTTTGGAGTTTGCATTTGCTGGATAAGCTGGCTTTTGCGAAACTGGACATATAGGCAATTGAAGTGGCTGAAAAAGACGAGTTCAGCAAGATTGAAGATCTGTTTTTTCTGTGATATGTAAAAGGCAAGAAAGTAAAATTAAATTAAAAAAAAGAAAGAAAAGAAATTAATGCTCTTCACACCTTATCTGATTCAGAAGAGCCTGAGTCCAGAACTAGCCTAGATTCTACAGGTGCAGCTTTTGTTCTAATTTCAATTATGTCTTGGGATGCTGTAATCAAACAACAATAGTTAATCATCATCAACATTATCATTATTCAATTTTATACAGTACTTTTTAGAATATGTTGGCAAAGAACTTTACATAAAAGTTAAATGTAACATTAAACAAACATGGGTTAAAATGATTTCTTCTTGGTATGTGTCATGTTGCTGCTGGCCCGAGTGACGATGGGCGTGGAGCAGGACGCACAGACTCCCTCGACAGTGACATACATTTATTAACATAGAACACATACTATAATGATGGCACTCACACACAGCATTAACGACGGACATGAGTATAGATTTAACTGAACACAGGCTACACAAACGTTTTAACAGACTTCAGCAAACAATGACCAACACGAAACACACACTAGCAGAGGTTTAAATACACATGACGGTAACCCCGTGCAGGTGCGTGCAATCATGGAGGGCGTGGCTACAAATGACGGTGAACCCCCCTGCACACGGCAGACAGTACCACGTGACTGGGGGGGGGGGGGGGGGCGGGGGCGGGGGCGTCCCGTCACAATATGTCAATATTTCCTGTGCATTCATAGAGTGAATGCCAGACTTTGGGGCCATAGTAACTAAAAGATTATTCCCTTCTCTTTTGTCAGAATTTAGGGGTAATCCAAATACTGTTGCTTAATGATCCGAGTGATCTTTATGTATTGTAATTCACAATCATCTTTGCAGATGCTGGGAAGGGCAGGACCAATGCAATGTTTTAAAAAATGCATTGTAAATGCCACAGGTAAAAGTGCTGGATAAATAAAGTTAAGCAATAAAGATCCCTTAATAGCATCCTGGACTCTAAATTTGTAATAAAGGACAACTGGGGTTAAATCACTCATCCGTCTCTTGGCATGGGTCCTTAATATGTATGGCCTCATTTACATGTCAATTCTGATTGGCTTTCATCTTGGGCACAGGTGGATTTATCACAGCAGTATGCTGACAATGGTGCACTTATTATTGCTATGGTAAATTTATGTATAGGTATTAAATACCATTTCACATTTTGCATGGCATAATGCAATTACTGTTAAGTTTTATGAGTCTGGCCCTATGAGTCTAACTGTCTCAGTATATGAGACATTTGTATCATTTGCATACTGTTATGAGCGTTATATTTTAAACATAGTATATGTATGAATTATACTTGCCAGAAGAAGCACACAGAGATAAATTCAAGCCTTTGGGGTTAAGACAATGTGTGTGACATCTGGAAACACAAACAGCCAGTGGAACATCCATTGTCACATAAGTAGGACTGAAGTCCAAGATAAAGAGGCAAACCCAGTCCACTAGCTAGTCAATAAAAAATTCATGGCTAACTGTGTCAACTACAGCTCTTAGATCTAAGAGGATCAAGATAATACAGCTTTACAAAGTTTATATTATTTATTTAATTTTATTTTATCCTTAGGTCTGGTTTTTAATGAGGTCTGCCAGTAGCTGTTTTGGTACATTCAATTCCATTTGCTATTGGTTAATTAAAAAATATTTAGGACATCAGTTGACAATAAGCTGCAAACTTGTTTAAATTGGGAGCAAAAACATTTCAGGAGTGACAGAATTTCTGTAAAGTGTTTCAAGAGTAATAGCTGAAAAAGTACTGTCTGCATAACTGTGTGATGGAAGAGTAACAAATTAACATGGGCCATTACTCAAAGTTTTCTCTTATAGCAGTAATTATAAGACTGAAAAAGTTTTCAAACTCATTACATTAATAAACAGAAGATTTCAAAGGGATTCAACTGCATTTTAAAATGAATTGTCACTGAATCCATGGAACAAACATGTGAATATTAAAAATTTCCAGTCATTAAATCAATGTCAAAATCAGGTGAAAGAAACCTTGCATTTTTAACTGCTATGATTCGGGCAACCCCAACACAATCCCTCTAGAAATAAGATATGAACAGTCACCAGTAACAAAAAAGGTATGCACATTCGCTGCATATAGGGACAAATATAGTGCTTATTAGGATGAAGTAGAAAACATCTAAGACCTAAGCATACCTGGAAATGCTAGCTGTACCTATGGAGGGCTCTCTTCTTGCTTTGGCATCTCAGTAGTCAGACTGACGACTTCATAAGAGGAATCACACTCTGCTATATCTGTGTTGTTGATCTCTGTCTTCTCTGTGGGCAGAAGATCTGTGTGCTGCTCTTTGCAGAGAGTTAAGTTCAGTTGTTCCTCCAACATAAATTTGACAATACTTTAAGATTTCTTGTCTGTTAGAGAATGTCACTAAGCATTTAAGAATTAGACCTAATACAATACAAGCTTACAATAATTTGGGAGCGAAGTATCTTAAGATTGACCAGCCATTTGGGCTCAAACTGTAATTTAAACTCTGGGAGGTCTTTCAACTGCTGGTCAAAGTGTCAAATTTTTGCAGATAGTTACACAATCATTAGGAACAGCACAATTAGCATGACACTAAACTGCCACCATTCAATGACAGTATTTGCTTAGCATCACTGAAGTTTTACTTTGATATGATCAAATATTCACTCCAGTTTTGTAACTACTTAAGTATATTTTGAGATCTTTACCTCTAAAAGCTGGCTTATTAAGGTCAGAGAGTTTCCTGCATCTGTGGTTAGAAGTGCCTTGCCTATTACTTCACAGTACTGGAAGGCTTGTGTGCAAAGCCCAGCTTCAGCTAAACGACATGCATAAATGAACTTGAAGAGCTGAGGAGCACAAAAGCCGTGCTTCAGAAGTGCAAATATTCTCCTTTTTAAATATTAATACATGTCAGTCATGGGTGGATTTGTTGAAAGCAGAAAAAAACCTGGAAGTTTGGAAGGTAGATGGAATCAGTACTGAGACACAGAGAATATTCAAATAATTCAGTCCGTTGGATTACTTCATTGGTGGCATATTTCAAATGGGGCACACTGTTAGTAAACACAGAGGAAAGGTAATCATATGACACATTATTCGGTTCAGTCATTTCATATAAATGTAGATTTCATATAAACTATAAATTTATAACTTACTTGCAGCTGAGCCCAAACAGGAAAATATCTGACTTACCACTTTGTGTGTCCACATCTAGCTGAACCACCATGTAACAGAAACTAGCAGCATCAGAACATCCCTTGGAAGCTGAGAATGGAATGAAAGTGAAATGATTCCCTTAAAGACATAAATTCATTAATTCAGTGGCACATAAATGTGCACTGGATATGCCCATACCTTACCTAATGTGTCTCTAAATTTAGAAATTTAGTGATGGTTTTCTTGTGTAGATGTTTAAAACATGTATGATTTGATAAAATTATGGCCAGATGGATGCGCCAGTCTTCCTCCTCTTTAATCCTGCAATTCTAGAGAAAACACTAGTTAAAACATGTAAACATCTGCTAATTACCATTACATTTGTGGGTAGTCTCACATTAAATTAACATAGGCTCTACAGATGATGAGAAGAGAAAAATATAAATGGATATTTACAAACACCATGGCCTACATCGTTCTTTCTATTAATCTGATTTGTATGTCAGTTATTGAAATTAGTTGATTGCTCAGTTTCAGTGTCTGGAACACATAGGTAACAACTGGATTTTTAGAATATCAACATATAGGAATTGTACAAAAATCACTTCATCATAAATGAATGACATATATGACATATATTCACAGATGCAGATACCAGTATCCTTCCAGACATAAGCTGATAAAAGATCTGTAATGCATCACTCTCAGGTATACTATCAATAAACCTAAACGAGTTTGAGTTACAAAAGCATGATGAACTAATTAACCTAAAAGGGTAATTTAGTGAAACATGAAATTGATGAATACTGTAACCTTTTACAACTTACTTGCTCATTACTTGAGAATAGGCCCTTGTATCCATTTTACTGGCAAGCATAAAAGCATGTCCCCACAAGCCTTTACTCACTGCTGTCTTCAAAGCATCCTGTTGGCTCACATTTTTGAGAACAAAAGCAGGTATACAAAGTTTAACTCCATTGGTTGTCAGAATGTAGTGTGTTAGCGGTTGTTAACAATCATGGACTGAACTCACTTTTTTCTTGCCTAAGATTAGCAGCTCCCTGAAGTGCTGTATGTCTCTTTCAGTGTCTTCAGTTGTTGATTCTGCATTACCCATCTGATTTTCCATTGCTCTACTGAGGGGCTCGTGTAAAATCAATAAGATCAGTAGTAGCTTTCTTAAATGAGCAGTGTGATCTCTGATTTCTTAGCAAGAGATGAGATACATCAGTGCCCACCAGTTTCTGTAACACAAGTCACACTAACATATGAAACACATGACAGTACTTACATGCAGATAATCATTAATTTAAGGCAGAATGCATGTAACAGATTTAAAGCTAAATCTGCTGGAAACTTACACCATTCTGTCTGCATATTAACCTCATGAGCTCCCATATTAGGCAAGATACCTCTTCATCTGTCTGAGTGACATTCTGTAGGCATTCCAGTAATTTATTTTTGATATATCCCAGGACCTCTGTCTTATCAGTCTTATCTCTAGGAGACAAATTGGAATCAGGAATCACTAAAAATATAAATGTGTCAACCAATTTTATACTCTGTGGTTGTAGAATAAATCACATTAATGTGTCAGGTGACCAGTTTAAATTAGGCATTGATTTGAACTGGTTAGATGTAAATCCAACATACTTTGTGAGAGGCCCTGGGAAGGTTTTGAGGTCTAGCTGGTCCCAGAGTCCTTGCAACAATATCTGTTGAGTATTAAATTGACATGACAAAATAAAATGCGCATTTCCAATTGTACAAATTTCCTCAAAAAGAATACACAATGTCAATATTGTACAAGTGAATATTAAAAAAACAGTAAAAATATCACTAAATGACCTCAGTGCTGTGGATCTGCACCACTGCTGCCAGACTCCACTGGACCATGTGATATAGGTTGACAGATATTCCTTGGATCCTTACAAAGGAAGTTCTCCTTCTCTCCGGGTATGGAATCTGACACCACAGGTGTGTTCCTCTGACATTTGCCCAAGTGTTTATGTCTCCATTCTGATTCTGGACATCATTATTTTTAAGATCCCCCAGCACAAGAGGGGAAATGCCTGAAATCTCATCAACATTTGGGATTAATGTTGATGAGACAACTGGCTGATTAGACTGGTTAGGTTCACTGGGTCTTTGCATTTCTTCTTGCACTGTTTTGGTGACTTGCAGATATAAAACAGACATGTAATCCACTAACTCTCCTGATTTAGCTTCAGATGGATTTGTCGGCACGTGGGGGCTAAGATATAATTGGTCAGATCGGTAGTACTCAACCTGATTCATGCTAATGTCTGAGACTGGTGTTGGCTCCTCAGCAACTGATGGCATCTCAAGGGATGCTTCAGCAGATATAAAAGCAGGTAACGCACTGGTGCTTTTGAGGGACATGTTTTGACATTTTCCTCTGACATCATGTCTACTGGAAGCTTTGGGTTTATGCTAACACTGAGAGTTGAATGCAAGTCAGAAATGTTAGTGTATGGCTCAAGAAAACTAGCCCCTGTTGTCAGCCCTTCATCTGAGATCCAATTCATTTTGCTCTCTTTAGAAACCTTTCCCAGTTTATCTTCATCTTGTTGAATGCATTCAATCTTGTTAGCTTGGTCTGCAGCCTGCAGAGAAAATCCACAAGCAAGTTTTAAATCAGTCCCTTGATGATGGGAGACCCAAGAAGTCACCTTGACATCCTCAGACAGCAAATCTGAACATAGACCAGATGATGGATGCTCAGTGGTCTGGCCAAGCTGGATTTGAGAGGACTCAGTATTATGTGGAGATGAAACAGCTTCTAGTGTCGATAAAAGAAATTGGGGAGAGGATGTTTTAGGAGCTGCATTGGTATACAGAGGGGCTAAAGATGTTGTAATGGGAGAAGAGGAAGGAGTGCCAAGATCAGGAGATTTTGAGAAGGAGTTTCCAGTGCTCGGGGTGCAGGAGGTGATCAATGACATTCCTTTTATGACATGACTTTCTGTCACAGGCAAAGAGTCACATCTTGATGCAAGGCAGGAATGAACAGGTGAAGGTGTTTGTGGAGAGAAGAAAGGTGGAGTAGCATCAGGGACAAGAACATGTTCTGCTTCAAAAGAGCAGGCTACCTGTTCAGTAAAGGCTTGATTTTGAGCAGCAACAATAGAAGGAGAAGCAACAGTCACAGGATCTTGCCAACTATTATGGGGGCTGTCATCATTAATTGATTGGAAGTAGGTTATAGGTTGCCCATAACTTCTCACATCTGAAATCCCAGCAATCTCTGAGTTGGTGTGGAGTGAAGGTTCAGGCTGTATGGACCTGTTTCTGATTGGTGTTGATAGACAATGCAACGATGCCATTTATGAACTATGGAAGCTGAGTAGTGTAAGTCTGAAATTATAGTCACAATATGTTAGGCATAATTTACAGAACACCGTAATAAATTTAGTTTATTTATTTATTACTTGAAAAGTAGGGCAGTATTTAGCATAGAGCCGACTCGAATACGATTTAAATAATCTTGTCATAAAAAGTCATACATTATCGATATTTGCGGGAATAAAAATATTTAAATATATTACGATATATATTTCAATATATTACGCTATATAGTCTTCTAATACGATTTTAGAACTACATGTTTACAATCTAAAAATAGCGAACCCCTCTATAGACTGAACTGACCCCTTAATTATAGTTAAAAGCTAAATTTACACTTCGGTAAATTCCTTGCGGTGTTGCTGTCTTAATAATGCGAGGTTATGACAGGCGAGAATTCCTGAACCTGCTTAAAGTTTTACGTCAGATCATCTGTCTACTCCCCGGTCAGGAGGAGGAGGAGGAGGAATTAGAAGAAGAAGAAGAAGAAGAAGAAGAAGAAGAAGAAGAAGAAGAAGAAGAAGAAGAATATGGTTACAATAAGTGAGTAAATAAACGGTTGTGGTTGTTGAGATTGTGGCTGTTCTTGTTATTGATCTTGGTGGCTGTAATGGAAATTGTGGCTTTAAAGATTTAAAAAGACGTTGCAGAAAATGGGGGTGATAACTCCATGGATAATTATGTGCAAAGTACTGGTGTTTATTCCCGGTAGCCTCCTGTGTCTACGCTTGAAGTCTTTGGATGGCCAAAACACACTAATAAATGTGGATATTGTTTTATCTATGATATGACATACTCTATTTTAACAAGAATCTTTTTTTTAACAGTCAGGGTTTCTTTTTTTGTCAGTCCGCCACCGATAGATGGCGGTACTACCACCCAATTTTCTTTGGGTCACGTCTGATGTCTGAGCTGCCATGTGCTGCAAAAATAACACTCGCAGTTTGGTTGAGTTCTCGATTTAAAACCAAGTCTCAGAACAAGGATACAAAGGATAGTTTATGAATAGTGATGAAATGTAGATATATAGCTTTATTTAGAATTCATTGTGTAATGTAGGGCGTTGAATAAGTCTCGTTAGGACTAAACCCGCTTTTGTAGCTATCTGTCGTGATATAATCTATCCAACCAGCTGTAGTTGAAACGCTAGGTCACTTACATTAACTATATGTTAATACGAAACGACACATTGGCAGGCAAATTCTTGGCGATTGTGTTATCGTTGTTCAGGTTACCAATGGCAATCATGAGGAGAATGATAACAAAGTTCATAAACAGAGCGCTTTTGGGTACAGTTTCTTTTGAGAAGATGACTAATGATGTAGCAGCAGCTGGTAGTTCTAGACGGAAATTGGTAGGTAAATTTTGTGATATTACATTTTAATTCGTAACCTTTTGAATTAACTTATTTATTGTGCTTTGGCACTGAGACATTTAACTAAGGTATATTTAGAGTTCTGTTGTTTTTAAAAAAAGATCCTATTGAAGGAAAGTGGTTTTAAAGCAGCACCTAGTGCTGCTGTACCTCCCCTAACTGATCACGAGATGTCTTCTTTCAGGTTGTAGGACTTGGTAATCCTGGCATGGACGGCTCACGGCACAGCGTCGGCATGGCCGCAATTGCAGCACTAGCGGAACGTCTAAGAGTGGCTGACCAATGGAGGACAGACAGACAGGTGTCAGGAGACATCATCGTTTCAGTCTACCAAGACACCCAGCTTGTGTTACTGCGGCCCAAGTTGCTCATGAATGTAAATGGAGTGAGTGTGGTTAAAGCGGGTGAGTGAGACGGGATTATGTGTTGATGGGTTATTGGGGGTATATTGTTTGTTGCAAAAAGAATCGATCTCTCCCACACAATAGTGTGGTGCACACAGCAAAAACTGTGGTGTTGGTGGTAATTCAGCACTTGGCTTTTTACTGTGTGCAAATCGGTTAAACAGCTATTGTCAGGCATCCGCTGAAGAAAGGAATCATTGACACCTCTGTACTGAGCAAACATGAATTTTACACCTGCTTATGTTTCTTTGCAAAACATTGAGGTAGTGTCCATCAGTTGAACCTCTAAAATTACATGCTCTTTATTTAGTAAGTCAGTCTGTTTCTTAATTACAGAAAATTATTCATTACACTGATTATTTTTAGTGAAACTCTGTAGTAAAGTTTGAGAGTCTGAAAGCAACAGTGCTTCACTGGAGTGTAAGGTGTTAAAGGATTGACACAATTTTAATATTTAAATCTGTTTTTTTGAGTATACTGTAGTACTAATATGGCATTTCTCAAGTCTTCAGATGAATTGGATTTAAGATACTCAGGTAATCTGTCCCAGTCTTGTTCCTCTTACCTAACAGAGCTGACCACAATATTGTACTTAACCAACTGCTATCAGGCTTAAATAGTTCCGCTCCTACTTACGTGTAAATACATTGTTGTACTGAGTACATAAGTTTCCATCTTGTTGAGTCTGGAATTTTTGGTACTGAGCTCTTTATTTTTTTTAATATATGCTTTCACTGGAAAGCATTATGCTTTTCACTGGAACGCATACTTTCACATGTCTGCCTCAATTTATGCTATATAACTGACTTTCTTGCTATCAGAAGCGAGGCACAGAGAAAAGATATAGGATATTTTGACTAATTTCTGAAAGCAAAAAGCCACATCTCATATCTAATCCCATCTTGTACCACAATGAAGCATTACATTATTAAACCAGATCTAGTCATTGTTTAACTGTATTAATTTAAATAATTTAAATATTATTGTAGTAATTTCTATATAGCTTCATGGTCATGCTCACAGCCTTTGTGAAGTGATCGTTAAAGTTAGCACTTTTAAAGAATCTCAAAACATGTTTAGTATTGCTTTTGTCTAGGTTTATTTATTGTTTTACTTTATTGTTCTTTATTTTCTTTGAGCTTTTGTCCCTTTTCTCTCCGTGTTCTTAATTGATCATTTCTGTAAAAAAAAAAAAAATAAATTAAAAAAAAAAAAAATAATATATATATATATATATATATATATATATATATATATATATATATATATATATATATATATATATATATATATATATTATAATTTGAAATAAATGTTTATATCTTAGGAGGAGATAATTAGAGCAAATATTTATTGTTATTTAAAGATAGTGGTCCGTACATTTAATTGTTTTTTCTTCATTTCCCCAGCCAGCAAATTTTCTGTTCAACCTGAGCACATTGTCCTAGTTCATGATGAACTTGACAAGCCACTTGGGAAGCTTGGCATCAAAAATGGCGGAAGTGCAAGGTCAGACACTTTCAGGTCATGCTCAATTTGGGAAAGCCTTATTTTCCTATCCAGAATAAAACAGACCAGCTTTTCATGCAACATTGTATGCATAAGGTCCCATATTGGATTCCTGTGTATAATATTCCTGTGTTTCATTGTAAATTTTAAAAAGACTGTCCATTTAAGAGGCCAAGCTAAAATTTGGGTTTACTCAGTGAGAAAAGTAGGTATTTATGCCCAGTGTTATGCTTTTATAACAGAGATCATATTTGGGTGCTTTCTGGAGCTCATCTACTAGATTGGAACAATGAAGTTATGAATTCCCATTTTGCAAAATATAGTCCAGGCTGGTTCATTTAATTCTTTTTGATGACACATTTTCGTTTAGCCAATTAATTGATGGTTTCTGTATAAGACGTGATTTGATCCATATGATTGCAGTGTTTTTTTTTTAACTCTCATATTATGCATATTAGAATATGTTGGTTAATATGACAGTTGTTCTTTTCATCTGGGCTTCAATCATTTCTTTTCTGACAGGGGTCACAATGGTGTCCGTTCCTGTGTCGATTGCCTTCATACTGATGTAAGTCACATTTATTTGGTAAATCAATGTTTAGCAAAGCTATTTTAATGGTCTTACATGCTTTATCATTTTGACAGGTTATGTCACGATTACGAATTGGCATTGGCCGACCCTCAGGGAACACTGCAGTGGACAGACATGTTTTAGGAAGGTTTTCTAAGGAAGAGCAGGACATTCTGAGCTCTGTGCTGGAACAGTGTGTGGACCTTTTGCTGACACATCTTACAGCACCACAACTCCAAACATCTCCACCGGGGGGCAGGAGTGCAACATGCAGGAGTAAAGAGAGGACTCCTTTAGTTCAGGAGGCTATTGAAGGGCAGCGCCAGAAATGAACTGACTTGCCAATGATTTCTTAATAAACGTTTTAACTTGATGAGTGTACATACTTTTATTGTACAGGTGGACAATAACAGTTTGCAGTTGTTCCCACCAGTGTGAAAAAAGCGTTTCATGTTTTGAGAACTATGAGATATCTAATGACTATAATAGACTTTTTGATGAGTTTTAGAATAGTTATTACTGTCAGTGCCTTAATGTAGTAGAAGATAAAATTACTGCACTGAATATTTGCTCTTTCTTTGCCTTTACACTAACATGATAGGGTTTTAACGTTAATTTCAAATAGCACTTCTTGTGTGGGTTATCGAGTCAGCGTCATACTTGAATCAATATCAAGAATCTGAGGTAGATAAAATAACTTAGTCATCTTGTGCATTTACAACTTCCATTTTCTTGGAAGGCTGCCATTCAATTCCTGCACTGTATGGTCGAAATATTGGGACTGTTTTTCAAGGAGAAATTCTTCCAGCTCATTGAGAGGTAAAGGTGTAAATCTGCTTTGTACTCTGCACTTTAAATCCATAAAGGTTCCTTGATGGTTAAATATGACTGGAAAGGCCAAGGAAAGTGTTTTAACTTCATCTTGATGTTCATGAATCTACTCTCAGATATGTTTGACAATTTAAGTTGGGTTTTGTTAATGGGGGACATAAGAAAGCCATGAGAGAACAGCAAGATGTTTTTGCCTCATATAATCCACTACCAAGTGACAATGCCTTGAGCCAATCACTTAATGAAAACAACTAAAACTTACAGCATAGATAATTATGTACATGGCATAGATTTGAGAAAAATGTATGCATTTGATTATTCTACAATTACAGGAGCGAACAAAAAAGACAGACTACGGCATAGTTAACTGAATTTTTGTCCAGACATGATGCTTCATGATGTCCATGGCTTTGGCAGTAAAGCACAACCATTTCATAAAAATGACTACTGTTTTTTACAATATTTTTCTGCCTGTCCTTCTATTGATACCACTGTAGCTACTTGTTTAAATGGCCAAAGTTTGTTTTTTTCCCAATTTCATTGTCACCCAAATCCATAATACCTCTAGCACTATGGTGGCACATTAGAATTTTGTGTTTCAGCAAGTAATTAAGTAAATAATCTGAATTATTTGGTCCTGCATAAAGACTACCAAAATGGTGTGGTGTAATAAAGTATAGCCTCAAGATCACACATGTGAAACTCTTCCTTCCCTAAAATACACAGTAGTGGAGTAAGAAAAGACTAATCTTGCTCCTGAAAAAAAAAATCATGCTCCCTTGCTATAAGCACTTAAAATATACTCCCTTGAACTACTTTACTGAGTGTGAGCAGTGCTGTTTAGTTCAATCATACTTCCACCAATTCTTCCTAAGGAGGTCAGAGGTCATGGGTCTGGCTGGACACTGGGCTAATAGAAAACTGCTAATTTATTCAACAATGAGTCTCCCTGGCTCCTCTGGGGGTCTACACAGTTTAACTAAGGATTTGCATTTGCAAAAACTTTCAAAGCTCACATACCAAATTTAGACTACGTAGCCTAATTTAAATGCTTAATTCCTAAAGAGAAATTAACTATTATATTTGATAATATTTTGCATAATATTGTACATACTATTTTCTAGTTCTGAGTAATGTCATATATCTAATCATTGCAACCCATCATTTTAATCTAGCCCGATGTACTTATTCCAGCTCTATATGTGAAATACATTTTCATAAGAGATAAAGAAACAGATGGGAAAAGCTTTATGGTTTTAAACGTTTTACAAAAAGAACTTTGGCACTGATCTGTCCAATCAGCACTGGTCATCTGTTAAGTTGATTTTACTCAAGCATGTTTTACCCACTTCACTTCAGAATCCTTAACGAATTACTCTTTCATTCCCATATAAAGCCCCTAACGTGCGCCTCTAAAAACACTCCCTTTACAAACTATTAATGAACAACCCCTTTGTAGTTAAGTGCCAGGTAATCCCTTGGTACGAGTCTTTTCTGAGCACAGAAATAGAGAGTAACGTCACTGGGTGCACAATGCGTGCTGGTGCAGAGTATACAGTGTTGGATTGTAATCGTTTTGAACAGAATTAGACTGTGTCTTTAAGGGGATGCTGGTCCTATCGCAGCTGCTGGTCAACGCGTTGAATGAGACAGTGGAGTTTCATCACCCCTTCATCACAATGACCATTTATCACCCCGTGGTGTTATTCAAATCTCGTACCAAGCGACCACCAACCCCACTTTTCGCCCTCGTCGTCAGCATCGGAAGCAGCTTAGTTGTCACAGAAGACTCTACGCATTCTTTGGACGGAATAGCTCGGCGTCCTGAGGTTTTTCTCCTGTTGCTTGGTCGTCTAATAGTGCTTTCTTGGATACATGGCCTCGCATGTCTAACTCTGCGCTCCCTAATAATATAAGCACCGAAGCTGTAAACGTAGCACAATTTACCTGGAATGCGCTGAAGAACTTTAGAATTCCTGCCATCTCCATTATGCGCCAAGCCCCAGCACCAGAGCACTCAGCCTATTTTAAGTTGGAAACATCAGATTCATACCAACGGGGAATATTGTCTTTGGTCTCGACACTGCAAGGATTTTGATGCACGTGGGAATTGGCTTTTCGGTCCTCCGTGGTGAGAGAGCGTCTTACAGGTGCAGAAATGGCGAACCGCTATCCGGAGCTATGCTAGCAGTTAGCCCGTACGCTTATCCAAACTGTCTCGTGATGCGGCACCATAAATGCTTGTAATTATCCCTACAGCGCTATAGGAATTTCGTTCACGTCACGGATACTGTCCTATTTGTTGTGTTTTATTTCGGAGAAATTAAATACGTTAGGACGAATTAAATGTAATTAATTTTGGTTAAACAAAGACGTATTACTGAATTGCATTGCAGAGTGAAATTGATCTACTCACTTATTGTGTCACAGAACGAATGAAGAACAATCTTGAATAGTGGTTAAAGATTTAAAGCTTACAGCTACTGATTGCTAACTTGTAAAATGCCATTTGTCTGTGAAAGAACAGTGTATTATTAAGATACGGCACAGGGCTCAGACAGGCATTAATAAAGTAATTTGAGTTTCCAGATATTTTAGCATATTTCTGTGAAACGAAAAGTAGTACAATATTATATAAAATTTTATATCATTAAGAACCAGAATTTCGTTTTTCCAATATATATCAGACAGCATTTTAGCAGCGTGTGTCCATATAGGCCTATTTTGTCAAGGATATATTTCAAAGACCCCAAGCCGAAAACACATATTTTTAATAGTCCTTGTTAAGGACTATTTAGGAGTACTTGTAGCTGAAGTGTGTGCTGTTTATATGAGCCCAAGCTACTGATTGTCCAAACGCAATTCTTGTGAAATGTCAAACGTTAAATCGAGAATTGTGCATGGACATCTGTTGCTGCTGGTTCCCACGCGTCTCTGCACACACTGCTCTGCAAGCTATTTGTGTTCACAATAACCTGGAATTCGTTTTTCAGTTTACATTATCCATACGATTGACTGTTGTGTACAATAAAATTCTTTTTTTTTTATTAATTGTTTAAAATGCACAAGGCAAATTCTCTAAAGTTCTGGGTTTGGATACATAAAGGCCTGTTATGGGGGGGTTTACTTTTTATCACTATCACCACAGGTTTTAGTTTTTCGGCATCAGAAAACGTGCACAAAACTCGAATGACGTAAGAAATTAGTGTTAGACAGGAAACCGGCATAAAGGAAAATGGAATGATATGAAACTAATTAAAGTTTTATGTGCACGTGCTTTCTTTAATTAATTCTTTCCTTCCTTTCTTATTTCTGTGTGTATGGGAAGGGGCATGTCCCACAATTATTTATTAAACAAATAAACCTTTTATCAAAATAATTGTTCAATTATGTTAGATTTTACTGCAGTGTGAATTCAGGATTCAGAAAATATAAAGAATAAAAATTACATCAATAGCTATATTATATATATATATATATATATATATATATATATATATATATATATATATATATATATATTATATATATTTTTTTTTTTAATTCATCAAATGTATTATCTACGAATCATATTGTGTAAGATTTTCACTACGTGTCATTTTAACGATTTTGTCATATTTATTGCCATTGAATAGAGCCCCAGATTGTAACGTAGATTAACAATGACATGGTGTGCTAATCCAATCGGATTAAATCAGATTAGGTCTATACACTTGCTAGATCTTTTTTAAACAAATTTGTACACGAGGTTTGAACATATTTTGATATTCACACCATGGGCGTTTGGCTATATTTTGCAGAAATGCTAAGTCGATTTTCATGAAAATAAATGTGAGTTTTTAAAATATGCAGATGTTTGGTATTATATTAATTGTTGAAACTTTAAAGAAAATTCGTCTTTACGTTTGCTGATCACAGGCGTAACGCTTCAGATAGACCAAACTGAATATTCAAAGAGATATCATATTTAACTGCAATATGGTGCAGTGAATGTTTATTATACTTACTTCGTTTATTAACGTCGTTTATTATACTTACTTCCGTTTACTTTAGGTAGGACTATTACATGAACCAGTAATAAAGTAGACATTATTGGTGAATGAGAAAATGCACTTTCGATAGCTCTGCTCACCTTTGAAATATCACAGTAGCATATATATATATATTATATCGTTGCTGGGGTCACATTAATTAAAACGAACAAAAGACGATTCGTCTTAGTTTTGCAAAATATATTCCTCCAGAATAAAACGTTATTTTTCTCAAATCATTTATCTGTGTTGAAGCAAAATCAGGAATTAAATAATAATAATTAAAAAAAAAAACAGGAATGAACTGTTTGGAGTTTTTGAACTTGTCTTAATTTGTGAGGAAGTATAAAAGAATATTTGGTTAATTAATAGATAACAGGAATCTTATGCAACTAAGCATTGTCCAAAAGGCCTCGTATATTGTATTATTACAATTTATATTATATCCACACTTCACTGTTTTGTAAATTGCTATTTTATTTTCATCTGGCGGCTGCATACTTAATCTTTAAATGTAGGTGCATCATTGTGAGAGTAGACTACCTTGTTATAATAACAATTGGAATAACTTAGTTTAGCATTTAAACCTCTTATAGAGTATATTTACATTCATAATGTTTATATAAATTAATTCTAAAACCTGTTACTTTTAAGAACAAGCATAATCAAATGAATGTGACCCAGAATCAAATTTGGCACAGAAATAAATCCATAGACCTTACATTTTGAAAGTTACAGCATTGCTTCCTGTGTCCTACTTTCTTTTTGGTCCTCTAAAATACTTGCTACAGTTTCCCAAAATACACTGGTTCCTAGCCTTAAATAAACTGTATATTTCTTTATTTGTGGAAGTATGAAGTCAAAGTAAACATAAGCACTCCCAATAACACTTGGACCATCTCTGTTCTCCCCCAACCTCCTAGAAGTGTTTATATTTTAATTAGACTGACTTGGTTCAGTTTACATATATCATTCTAAAGTTCATCCTTTAGAGTTATAATGTAGTTAAAGTATAGTTATATAAGTTATATACGAAGGACTCTTGTTATTTGTAGTGCCAAAAATGATCCTGGCAGTTGCAGCTAATCATGACTGGCTCTCTAGGTAACAATTCTGAAATCTGACAATTATAAAGCCTAGTTTACACTTTAAAATTTGGCAGATACTCTTATTGAGTGCAACTTACACATGTCAGTATATTATGTCAGAATCAACCCCATGATCTTGGGATTGATGTCTTCTCTACCTGCTCTACCAGGTTGGTTACAAACAAAGCTGGAGCAAATTTAACTTCACAGATCACATAATGTTATATTGCATTTATTTTCATCTTCTTAAACTTTCTGCAAAATTGTATTCATTTCCATCCATGCTATTTTTCCCTCTATGAAATAAACAATGACAAAAGCCAGAATGAATGAAAATAAAAATACATTTCTTACATACGTAAGCCCTTAAAGCCCTTAAAGCACTGACTGGAACGTTTTAACAGCCTTGAAGGAGCCAGAGGACCAAACTGACAAGCTATACTCCTATACTGCTGTGCAAATAGAATATGCCTGTATCATTGTGACTACATCTTCTGAGAACAAATGTGGCAATATATCATCTGGAGAGAAATATGTGACAATATGACAACAGCTTTTTTGAGTTAGGGATTCCCCTAAAGGCAGAGGCTTATCAATCATTTTAGGCTGAGGGAAGAGGCACCCGTTTTGACAGTCGTTTTCTCCCATGTCCTTGAGAGGCCCATGTCCCCTACTGACCACATAGAGGCCAAGGGCATGTAGACTGCCCCCTCCAGCTCCCTCCTCACATTCCCTCCTCCCTTCACCCTTTGTTCACCTGTTGTCCTGGAGACTCCACCACCACAAAGACCACTCATTGTTGTGATGAGAATAGAGATGAAATAGCATACAATCTCCCAGTGATTGCACAAGAGACTGATATAGAGGATACATTTTAATGTAAGACTAAGCGAATATTAGTGTTGAGAGATGGGCTTAAACTTCACATTCTATATCTGATTGGGCAAAAATGTTTCAGCTTGGAATAAATAGTCTGACAGCAGCCTAATAACAAAAGTACACAAAACATTTGGTACATACATGGGAGAAATTGGACATCAATAGTTGTCTTGCATCATTGCAGTACACTTTTGTACTTTAGTGGAGCTTTGACCAGGGGGAAGCAAAAGTTGGCTTCGCCGACCGTCCCGAATGACTGCACCCCAAAAGGATTTCCCTCTTTGTGGTGATTGTCCCTCGTCCCCGGCCCACACATGGCCTTCTCCAGCCCCTCTTCCAACCCTCCAGCCGGCCGCTGGCTCTCCCCTGACCTCGGCCACGCACATGAAAGCCCCATCAGGGCTGTGACTAGCCACATTTACAAGTGAAAGGGAGCCAATAATGGAGCGGTTAGGGAGAAAATGAGGAGACAGAGGGGAGCTCACAGATGTTGGGAAGGGAGGGGATTGCAGGCCATTGTCGCTGCGGGGAGGTGGTGAGGTGCCTTTTCTCAACCTGATTCGGGATGGAAGGGAGACTTGTCCGAATGGAAGGGCCAGAGGCCGAGCGAGGACAGCCGTCCTGGAGAGCGTGTGAACTGGGGCACGGAGGTCAAGCTTGAGAGCAGAGGTGAAAAAGGGGATCACCCTGGCCAACATTTTGCAAAGGCATTGCAACATTAGAAAATCCTTCCTTAAATGCTACCCATAGGTGAAAGGGCACTGAGAGTGAGGTGTTTCTCTTCAGTCTCTCTATGCACATAAAGACGAGGACTGATGAAGTCGTCAAAGTGGGTATTATACAAGGGCTTTGTGTTCAGGTGTAACAGAGAGTAAAGATGACTTGTAAGAACTTTATCCTCCACTGAAAAATCTTTGTTTGGCTCGTCTATATAATATAATATAATATATATATATATATATATATATATATATATAAACAACCAAAAAACCTTCCAAGTCTACCCCCCTGAGCATGACTGTTCTTCTTCTAGGAACACTCCATCTGATACCTCTTCATTTCCTGTTGAAAAACAGCTAATTTCCTGTGAGAGAAGGCAAATGGAGAAATCTAGCAGAATTTTCCCATGAATAAGATGGGTTCATATTCAACAATATCAGACCTTCTGTCTGTGTTCCTTATTCATTAAATGCCAAATCAAAAAACTGATTATCAAGAAACTGCCAGATCAAGTTAAACTGATCAAGAAGCATTGTGTTGAGAGGATTTCAGAAGATGACAAAGAGACTTTACATATCAAGCATCTTACAGCTGTTCTAGGACCAGTGGGATACATACTCCATATATGTAGAGCAAATCTGACTCAGTTCCTAGTTGAGATTTGTTTTCGCACACATTTGCTAAAGGCAAACAATCACATATGATCTGAACAGATGAAAGGAGACTTTTGAAGACTGAAAAACTCAAAGTCCTCACAATTGACAATGAAATGGGTCTTTTAATTTATTTCAGGCAAATAATTCCCTTCTTCACTTCATGTCATGCAGCCATCACCCCAGCTGAATACTCTGTGGATGGGCTATGCTGCAAGTTTTCAAAATCTGTCTCTGAAAAGAATAATGCATGTAATTTCAAAAGATTTTGAATTTAAAATTGAATGAACCAGATGTGCTTTAACAAAGGCAAGCTTCCTACACATCAAAACATACATGATATATGAAATAAGATTCCTACACACCTTACAGTTAAATTATACATCAAGAAAAAAAAAGCTCATTCAAAAAAAACAACAACACAAAAAACAAACAAACAACAAACAAACAAACAAACAAAAAACATTTCCTTCAACTGAAGTCTTTGGACTGTCCAAATATGACAATGTTGCCACCTATTGGTAAAGACAGTACTTCATTCCTCAGCTACCTTTTGCACAAAAAATGATTCCCGATTTATAAATTATGTAAACATTCCAAACACACTCAAAGGATCATACTGAGTCAGATAAAATCTTGATGCCACAAAGTTGCTTACGCCTTTCTGACTTAATCTCCCATGCTGATGAAAACGCTCCATGTGCTCCAAACCTGTGCAGTAATTTAGGACATACGGAGCAACTCTGGACACCCTGCTTGTTTCCTGGAGGTGGACCTTGCCAGCAAGGTCTCAGCCTGTATCTGTATAAGGATACAAAGATCCCCTCTCAACAGTAAACTCAGCTTTTAAGGCAGAGCTCCAAGTGTGATTTTTAGTCTGGTTCACACATTACATCAGTTACTGTCAGCCCTGCTGACTAGCAGAGAGGAACCTCGGCCCGACGCTCATGTGTACCCACAGATATTGTGCCCCAGTCCTCAGAGGAAAAGATTGACTTTGGCAGGTACTAGTTTGCACCCGGTGCTTGAGAAGTGTTGGCCAACCTGTGGCATGTATGACATGGCGCCCCCTACTGCTGTGGCCACATCTCTGCGCTGGCACACACCCCGCTGGCACAGCTCCCGCTGGGCACAACGTTCCACGTGGCGCCGTAGCAAGGGCAGGAAGGGCACAAAATGAGCTATTCGCTTTTCTGAAATGATTTTGGAATTGTAGAATCCGCCTGGGAAACAAAGTTCATGTACAAGGTTTTTAATTGGTCTGGACAAAACTGATAGACATCAGATCTTGCCTCTGAAAGCAATGTCTACTGCAAAAATCATGACTTCTGGCCAGGATACATTAGTCATAAACATGATTTTAACAGACTACAATATAATGTTATTTTACACAGTTACGCGCAAAACTGCAAACTTTGAAAGAAAGGTTTAGCATGTCAGACACTTACTATTCTTATTGTTGTACACAGCATCAGCAATAGCCTCCTCCAGCTCCTCTGGCTGGATTTCCTCTCGGTCTCGTTCTGCCTGTCGGCTCTCCAGTGCCACTTTATTAATGACTTCTTTACCTACAGTGCTACAACAACAAAGTATTACATGAATATCATATCATATATGAACATGTAATAAGCTGAAGTGAACACTGCTCAATTAGACATACCTGATAAAAACATAAATGGCCTTGCGGTAGTTGGTCTGGAAAACAACATGTGAAGGTCCAAGGAATGGTTCAAGCACATCAATCACTCCTGGAGGCATCTTCTCCATCTCATCAAAGATAAAAATTGAGCGAGCACAGGCTGTAAGGTTACCCAGCACCCAGCGCTTCAGTTCTGACTGTGTACAAGAGAAACAGGCATATATGCTGTAAAATGCAACAGATTGTAAAACCATCTTCACCAGCTGTACCACCTCAGAGCATTTTCAAAGCTTCAACACCAATGTACTTAAGGGTGAGTAATTACTCATTTGTTACTAATTATCATGTCTCTAATAGCTTGGTTCTCTGTTTCTGCAGACATCCTGGGGAAAGTATTACAGCAAAAAATATGATAAAAAAAAAGATACCATACCCTATATTGCCTCACTCGGTCAGCTAAGGGAAAGTGCAGCGTGGGAACATACTGATGGATGTATGTGCTTCCCATGGCTGTTCCATACAGGTAGCGGCCCAGCATTGTGCTGACCATACTTTTACCAGTCCCTGATGCTCCATGGAATGACAACACCAATGGTCTGTCTGGGTTCTCGTTCTGCAGGAACCTCGCTACTGACTCTGAGACTATATCTTGTGCCAGATGTTGCCCATATACATTTTTATAAAGGTCCCACTCCAGACCTTCGTAAGGAGGAAAAAACACAGTTGAATTGGGACATAAGCAATAACTTAACTAACATAAGCATTAAGTTAACTACCACTTATCTAGGTAACTAACAAAACAACAGACTGTGAACTTTGTCTTGATATTGCTAACATTTAGTCAACGTTAAACCATAAATCAATTTAACGTAGACTATAAAATCTACTAGTTAGCTAGCTAGCTAGCTACTTAATGGGAGTGACTGTGGCCGGCATTCCAGCTAGCTAGCTAGCTAATGTTAGCCATTAAGTTATTTATTTAGCCATTATGTTAAAGATACTAAGCTAGATAATTCGCCTACCAATTGCTTTATTAGCAATAAAGATTGGTCATACAACTTTAATGCTGGCAACACAGCTAGCCAGCTGGGTAACGTAGGTTAGCTACCCAAGATAGGTAGTTTTTCGAAACGAAAGCGGAAAATTCGGGCAGTTTTGGCCAAATCAAAAATGATCAGCCTTGAAAACTTAACTTTATTTATCATCTACGTCGCCATACCGCAACAGAACCAGCTCGCATAAAACGAGTATCTAAGTATCTAACTCACATAAAACGAGTACCTAAGTATCTAACTAATATTACTGAACACTGTAGCAGCTAACCAGCTAATCTAACTAGCATATAAGATAGCTTGGTGCTAGAAGCCAAAGGTTCATTGTTTTCTTACCCTGTATGTTCGGTTTGAAGTCACAGTCACAACTATCCGATATTGTGCAATATATCGTTTTCATCTCAAAACATTTAACCGTGGACATAAAATAAACCAACAATGACAATAAAATCATAGTTTCTCCCTCAGACCACAGCTCCATATTCAGCTGGATGGCAGAGGTGTAGCAGTCGGTGCTTGATTCAGCCACTAGAGGCACTAGTTGTATTTCTAAAATTAACATTTATTTGCATTTTCAAATAACTGTTAATATTCAAATATTAATGTGTGCGATAACTATTGTTGTCGTAATAGGCATGACGGACAAAAATTAGCGTAATTATTATGATTTTATCCAATTCAGTTAATTAGTAACAAGTTCACGTCATACGACAGGCTACACGGTGGAACTCAACTAGCTACAAAGTCTAAGGTAAGAAGTCACTTGATAAAGTTTCAGAGTAATTTATGCAGAAACCATTACAGAAGGCTCCAGCACGACGCAATGATATTTAATGAACGCGCTTCGCATACCACAGAACACATAATTATTCAACATCGAATGCGTTCTAGTTGTTTTAGCTTGCAATTTGAAAATATTAGCCGTTAAATACCTAGGCTCTGATGAGTCCTATAGCTTTGCCAACTTGGGAACATGACAGCATAAATGCTAAGGATAAATAAATCTTATCCATTGTTAATATTGTTTAATAATTCTTGTATAGTAATAAAAATACAATAAAGCACAAATGGGAAGTCAGTCTAGAAATGGTTTAATCTGAGAAGTTCAGGGAAAAGTTCTGACACCCCAAAATAGTTAATATAAAATAATATAGTTTCTAATAATATAGGTGTAATTTACAAAGACATTTATTACTGATTTTTTAATAGGAGCAAACCAAACTAAATGTTAATCATTTAGAAATATTTTTAGCTACACTATTTACAAATTCTTAATTTAGACTTGTTCAGCCCTGTTGTTCAGTAAGTTGCATATTATCTTCCCTAAGTCATTTAAACAGAATGACATCAAAAAGAGGAAATAAATATATGGTTTGGAGTCAGAAATGTAGAATGATATTTCCCTAAGTTATTGTGCTGACTGAGGAGGTTCCAGCCTGTTGGACAGAGCTGTTAGCACTTTGTCAAACTTCTCGTAGCGCTCTTCTCGGCTCTTCTCTGCTCCCTGGCTGCCCCACAGAAGTCGCATTTGGAACTCTGTCAAGAAAACTTCTAGAATGTCTGGGTGCTCCTGGAATCCTGTAGGCAGTAGACATTTATTCCTATTGAGCTTATTTATATGTTATGAACACAAAGAAAAAAAACATGAGACAGTATCACATGCTGAATTGAAATAAATGTAAAATCATTTGAAAAAAAAAAGGATTGAAACACCTCATACCTTGTAGCTTTGCCTTTGCATTGGAGCAGAAGGTGTCCCCATGGGATGCAATGGAACGTGCAGTATCTAAATGCCACAGTACAGAGTCCATCCCTGTGTCAAGACTTTCCCATGACTCAGACCCTTCAAGAGTGACTGCAGTCTTCTCCAGTAGGACCAGCAGAGGGAGCATATGAGGAATAGTTGTCTCCAAAAGATTGCAGACCTCTTCAAATAAAATATCAAGAGAGTGACTGAGTGGAAGTAGCAATGATCACAGAAGTGATACTAAATGACAAAATGGCAGATACTGGTATACTTTTTTATGTTTATGCTTTAGACTGATTTAAAAAGTGTCAGCATACCCTTTCCATCATTCATTCTCTTCAAAGAGGGCCTGAGGGTTTTCTCATACAGGACAGCGCTTTCTGTGTATTTCTGGCGTAAAACCATCCACGTCTTCTGCAACCGAGCAATCTAGATGAGGGGGAGTGTGGTTGAAGAATTGTTTGAGAATATCTAGAACATTACATTAAAGCCATGTTCACTGATATATTATCCTACTGAGTTATGACTCTTCTCCCTGCACCTAACTTGTTAGGTTTTACTGTACCTGTGGTAGTTCCAAGACTCTCATAACTGCAGCAAAGCCGTACATGTTGGCCAGGTTACTCTTCAGCTCAAAAGCCAGAGAGATAGCTCTGTGCAATAGGGCCCCCCTTTCATCCACACTACCTGTGCAACCCAACATCTCTACCGCCAGCATGATGGACATGGTGTGGAACCTGGGGGAAGGAAAAACTGCCTATAAGGTCCTGTTTCTTGTGTTATAAGAGGTGTCGTAAAGTGCTATAAAGGAAGCAGACAGAAGCAGTATGCTATCTGGTAAAGAGTGTGACTAAAGACACCTTTCTAGCAGGTCTTGTCTGAGATGATGTCCATGAGGGAGAGTAAGTAACTCCATTCCAGAACTCACTCCCATTCCTCGTGTTCTCTCATTGGGTATGTCAAATATTTGAGAAACCTGTGAATAAAAAGATTTGAAAAGCCTAGTATGTGTAAATATATACGCAAACATTTCGATCTCCAAATCTGTTCCAAAGCTATTTCCATATCCATTTGCTCTATCCTTTTACAAACAAACAAACAAACAAACAAACAAAAAACTTAATTTTTTTTTGGGATTAAATGAAAATTAACTTATATGAGAAAATACAGATAGCAGACAACAGACAAGGATTTTTGTATTATTGTATGTTATTGTGTTTTGCCATACATTGTGGGTTAACAAAGAACACCCAGTTTTCCCTAATTGCTATTTTTAGTAAGATTATATGCATAGTACCCCCACAGATCTTTATATAAAGACAACTGAATTTCCCTCATAATAATAATGAGTCCTACCATGCAGTCGACTTTTGTGATGTGCATGGCAATTGCCTTTGTATCAGCATCTGTTAGCACTTTCTTAACTCTCTTCAGCACTCCTGTCTCTAGGGGTTTGTTCTCTGTGGGCAGCAGGGGTGACTGGTACATGCTGGGTCTGAAACTAGAGGCTGTTTCAACTACGAGAGGCATTAAATAATCCTCATTGTCCTCCCCCATTAGGCCGGTCACAGTTTGGTTCTCTTGTCCACTGTGGGGAGGCTCTATGTGACTATGGCTCAGTGGTGAGATGGCTGGGTTGGACAGTAGGGTGCTGGACTCTGCTGTAGTACTGTGATCGGACTGTTTCATGGTAGGCCAGATGTTGAGTGTAGGCTCCAAACAAATCACTGCACTATTTGCTGTGGCAGAGGGATACAGCTGTGTTTCACTGGGTCTTTCCAGAACGGGTGATGATGGGACCACAACAAACTTCCTGTTGCATGATGAACTCCTTCTACGTCTGCAGACTACAAATAAAGGTCATACTTTGCAGTTTGCATTATGCTGAATTCAACACAAGGATTTTAATTGTTTAACGTGTTTTGTACAGTGCAACCTGATATGCAGACAAAATAACAGCTCTTACGTGTGTTCAGTGGAGTGGTCGATGAAGTCAGTACAACTTGCTGTTCGAGGTTTCCAACAAAGCTCTTGATTGCCTCCCTGTGGTAAGATGGTGAAAGAACACTACAAAATCACGCAAACCTTTGTGCTTATTCAAATAGCAAAAGTTGTAACATTTTAAAAACTGAAACCAACCAAAAACCGTTGTTAGTCAATATATAACTGAGGAACATATTAAGGTTAATCTCACCTCTCAGGATTAATTAGCTCTATTTCCAGAGCCTCTGTTACAGCAATGCTACCTCTTTTCTTCAGGTTTACCTTCCCGTGCACAGGTGAGTTCAGTGGAGTCCTCTCTGGACTAGCTTGAGCCTGGCCAAACATTGTCTCCAGGTAATGCACTGGCAGAGTCCTGTTTACTGGGGTATAGATATGTGCCCCACTTTGCTTGGTTAGGGGAGTCGGATTGCCCACATAGAAATGGACCAAGGTCGGAATGGAGTCAAATGCTTCTCCCTCCAGAATATACTGTGCCCGTACATATGTATCACTGGATCTTAGGAGAACTTTGCTGATTAAGAAGTGGAGAACCTGCTGATTCCAGCGGCAGGTTAAGACATAGTCTCCTAAACTGGTAAGAGAATCCCGAATCAGGAAATCCCCATCCTGTAGCACCAGAGAGTCTGATACCTGTGGTGTGGGAAACACAGTCAGTGGCTTAGGTCTCCACATGTCCTTCCATTCAATCACAGTAGGAGGGCATGTTTCTGAACATCCTGGTCTATTACCTTTATTCTTGGAACAAGGATTCTCCAAAATGCCTAAAAGGTGTGTCTAAGATAATACTTAAACTGGCCAGAAACATTCCTCGTTTGAATTTATTTTGGGAGCAATGAGTTAACCATTCAGGATGGCATGATTCATTGCTTTAGCACAGATACAGCTGTGATAAAGACTAAGCAATTTGATTCCAGTCTAATGGTCTCACTCACCTCCCAAGGTATGCGGCCATGGTACCAGCCATGACTTTGTAAATTGCTGTTGCTGAGTCTCAGCTCTTCTTCCAGCTCTTTCCTCAATTTCTCCGCTGGTGCATCCAACAGGCATGTCTCTTTTGAAAACTTCCAAAAGCAGAAAAAAGAAGGATCCCGTCTTGAAATCGCTGCCATCATTTTTCCACAAGAAACAAGCAACATCTGTACATGTTTCTGCTCTCCGACACAAAGCTACCCATCCCATGGGACAGTTTTCACATTAAAAATCTACAGTTTTAGCCAGTTGTTATGGTGACATCATTGTGTTACAATGCTTAATTGGATAATATATCACAGAAGTAGGTTAGCTTGACATCATTATAAGGACACGTGCAAGGACCACAAAAGAGGAATGAATGCAAGCCCCATGCTTTAAACCAAAGAAGTGCATATTTATTAATGTTTATTCACAACTGTGAACTTGATTTGTGAGAATTTAGGTTGTGGGATCATATCCTAAAAGCTGATGAAGCATTATGTGTTTTGACATAGTACAAAGACAACAACAACAAGAAAGCTACAACAATTAGTGTTCCAATAAGACGAAGGCACCAAAAATAAAAGTATCTCCCTTTTTGTTACAATAAAGTAAGCAGTCCCACTGAGAACGGTTGGTTGCCTATAGAAACCCAGGCTGACTGCTTGCATTCTGAAGACACTGGCAGTTGGCCAAGCCCTTTTGTGTCACCCATCTTAATTCAATTAGAGCTTTACTGCCCAGTGCTTAGATTCTTCCCTGTGCCTGGGATTCTCTGAAAGAATTTCAGTATAACAAATACAGGAAAAAACAACACATTTAAAACTGAAATTTACATTCCTTGAGTCTTATGAGCTCGACATTTTATCTCAGAAGCCTGAAAACTGAACGTCAGACCTCATCAAAGCTTTCTATGAGAAAAATAATAAAGCTCACCATCACATATTCGCCTCCATTTTCCATGGACTCTGAATAACTATAAATGGAAAAATCCCATAATTAGATTTTAATATACAATGCAGATTAATACCACACATTGTCATAAGTTAATAATAAAAAAAAAATGTTATTATAAACATTATGTATTGAGTCTTGCACATGCAAAGGACTATGTGCAGCCTTGTGAATGTACTGTACAGTGTGTGTGCATGCCAGGCTGTAAGACAGGAAATGAACAGAGGGACAAACTGTGCTGCTCTTTCCCAGGACCACTTGGATCCTCCGTGCATCAGGGGGTGGCGTTACGCAACCCAGCACATTTATAGTTTGGGCCAGTAATGTTAGGCACAGAAACAGACATATGTGACACCACCCAGTTACAGCCATGATCTTTCCCAAGCACAACTTTTTTTTTTGCTCTTGGACAAATAATAATAATAATAATAATAATAATAATAATAATAATACTTTCTTACTAGGACACTGGCTCAACAATTTAGATTTTTTATAGAGCTTAGAACTAAATCAGCATATCTTGTTTTTATAGATGAAGAATGTATTTGATTTATGGCATTGAAAAAAAAATATAGATGTGTTTTACATTATATATACTCAGTCCTTCAATAAATACATGAGCAATCAAAGCCTGACATGACATGCCAGGATGAAAAAAAAATTACAGCAATATCCTGTTACTGACTGAATTATATTTGTCCTCAAGTCGGTCATAGGCAAAAGCATGTATACAAGTTGTATAATTAAACTAACAGGTTGGACTTTTCAACAAGGCCTTCCTTCAAAATAAAACAAACAAAAACAAAAACAAACAAACAAACAAACAAAAAACCCGGAAACCACATAGGCACGCAGAAAACTTTAAGTCAATATGAAAATGTTTTGGCAAAAATGGGATTAACGTCTAGTATCAAATGCAAAGGTTCTGCTTACTGCTCACTGTATAATTTAACAACATCTGCACCGATTCTGTCCAAAGATTCGGTGCACAACAAGTTTTAAGATCCACGGTTACATTATGTTCAGATTTCTCGCCTCATGCCCTCTGTCGTCTACAAGATCTGAATATTCCTTAATCTACTCATTCTCTGACGGCAGAGATAACTTAAGAAACCGTACGTTTTGTTGCGTAGCAAATATTATGATAACCTAAGTAATCATGTGATTACAACGTTTAGATTTCAGGAGCTTACCTTAAGGATTTATCTAAAACACCAATCCACTAATAAGATTCCATGCCAATAACTCCATGGTTAAGAGAACCCGCAGTTTGGTGTTGTCAAAGTTGACACTTGCGCAATATACTTAAATTCGCAGATGAAGACGCACTTTCTCAGCGCCGACAGGGGGCGGGGTTAACACTACGCGATAACAGTGCACTTGTTTTAGTACGCTGTTATTGTGGGTTTTCTTTAACAGTTACAAAATTTTACATTATCAGCCAATAACTGTACTTGAACAGCAAAAACTCAGTTTAAATGTGCCAGAACAACTACGAAGCTGCGTGTATTGACAGTCGGATTTTTGAATGCAGAAAATGAATGGCTTTTTGATGCATAGTTTGCCTCAAAAGTCCTGCTTGTCACAAGTCCATTGTCATTTCGATGATGATCTGAGTGTGTGTGTGTGTGTGAGAGAGAGAGAGAGAAATCCCCTTATGCGTGTTGCCTAAGTAGTCACAATTAAAATGTTTACAAAATGTGAAAACAAAAACCGTGAATCTTTCCCTTTTGGGGAGAACATGTTTAGCTTGTACAGGACATATAAGCGATATACTAGATACAGTCTAAATGTTAAGTTCGCAGAAGAACGTAATGATCACTTTTTTTTTTTTTTTAAACGGCCTAGTTTATACTCTAAGCCGTTCTTGGCACCATGAGGCAATAACACAGAGGAAATGGAACATTTCTTGCATATTTTTCGCATGACAGAACTGTTAAATAGAACCTTTAGCTAACGTACAGCGTGGTCTTTGTCCAGGCTAGTCATGAAGCAGAAAAGAGTCTATAGGTCTCCAGAATACCATTCATAGTTCTCTTGTTCTCTCTCTTGCTTCGACTAACCATAACAGTGCCTCTGTCAGAGACCAGTTGAATGTAGTGGTATTTGTAGCACAGACAGGAAAGTTGAAAAACATAATAAAATCTCAATAAATGTTATTTTATGTTGATTTACATGCCTCATCTAAGGAACATAACTCATAATATAACTATAAAAGTAATAATACAACACTGGGTTGTAAATCTGTAGGCTGCTTCCAGTTCGTTCTATTGCGCGGACGTCACGTCCTTGGAAACACTAAGAAACCTCGGCATTTGTTCTGTTGCTTAGCTTCCCCAAACTTTACTAGTCGGAGATCGTGCTAGCTCGCTAGCTATGCCCCCTAAAAAGAATGGAAAGAAGGGTGTAGACAAGCCAACCAAGAAAGAAGGCATGGGATCTGGAGAAAAAGGCGTTCCTGATGATGAGTTATCCGAGGAAGGCAAAGAATTTTACCGGGCTCAAATACGAGACTTGGAAGAGCGACTAGAAAAGTGAGAAACCTGTTGCCAAATGTTACTCCGCGTATAAACTACAGCCTATTCTTGTCGGTGGTTGCAATTTAGACCGAGAATATTTAAAATAACGTAGCCCAGTGTGATACAGATGTCATGTTTTTCATAATAACACAGGAATTTAGATTTACCTGGCAAGTTGAAGTAGTTAGAAGACTAAAGTTTCAACATCTGTAAGGTTTGTTTGACTTTTGAATGGTCAAGCTGTATTTTAAACTTGTCAGCATCATGACAGTGCTCATATGGAAGTCAAAATGAAACCAGTACTCTAAGATCATAGAATATTGTAAATGATTAACCAGACATTATACTTCGCCCCTATAAAACAGCAAAATCATTCTATGACACAGGAAACAATTATACTGTCTCAACCTATCTTAATTCTTCTGAATCCAGATATCAACAGAAATGTGACGAGCTGGAAGTTCGGGAGAAAGATTTTTCCACCAGCTACAACATTGTAGAGAGAGAGAAGAAGGACATAGTGCTCTATCTGAAACGCTCCTTGACCCAAAAAGAGGAAGAGTTCACTGATCTGTCAAATAAGCTTCAGGCATTACAAGTAGCCAAAGATGCCGAGAAGGAGTCGTTTGAGATGCAGCTGAGCATTCTTCGCCATGAGCTTCAGGAGAATAAAGACAAGCTCACTTCAGAGAATATGGCCCTAGGTAAAAAACACTGAACCATCATGCAGTCTGAGTCTGGCAATTCTTGGTCCCACTTCAAATAAATGCTAAAATTGCTGCTGGATAATGACTGGTGCCTTCTTATCTTTGGGGGCAATTTCATAAAGGGGGCTTTCCTAAAATTCAACAAATAACTTAAGGCAAAAGTCAAGAGTGTATAATAGGAGAAGAGTTATGAAGAGAATGTACATTTCTCACTTTTGGTTTAGGTTATTCCGCTTTCTAAGAGATGCTGCTCTATGTAATACCCCCTTGCTTTTAGTTAGTGCTGTTAATTAGCTAGCAAATAATTTTAACATTAGTGTAACTTTACTGTAGTGGGATACAATGTTTGATCTTACTGAAGTCAATGGGCTCACTCAGGCCTAACTCTTGTCTTTTGTTGCCAGCGGGGAAGTTAGCTGCTCTGGAGGAATTCAGTGTGCAGAGAGATGAGCTAATGTCTCTGCTGGTGTCTCTAAAAGAACAGCTGGCACAACAGAAGCAGGAGCACCAAACAACCATCTACAATCTGGAGAGGAAGGCCATCCTGGACAATGACAGGTTGCTGTGGCCATGTTCATAATGAAATGATACATTCGTAAATGAATATCCAACCCATGTGGGCTCAACTTTTCAGTGCTAGGCAAAAGCTTCTTTTGGGTCCTCACAAGCAGGTATTCCTCAGGATATAGGTCTAGAGAGGAGCCCTTACTGTCAGCCTCCAGCACTCCTTCATGGACAGTTTGCATTCAGGCATCCCAAGAAATGACTGAGTCCTTAGGGATTAGAAGTGTGATGTATGTCATGTTTCCCCTTGTACAGACTGAAGAAAGAGATGCAGCAGCATGTGGCTGCTGTAGCTGCCGAATTCCGCCGAGTCTCGGACCGGAAGATGCCAGAGACGACCATGAGAGCCATCCACGAGAACGTGTGGGTGACAGCCCAGCTCAGGCAGCTGACTGACAAACAAAAAGAGATGCTGGAAGAGAACGATGCCCTGAAGGCCAGAGAGAAGCAGCTCAAAAGAGAAATGGAGATCATGGAGCCCCTGCTGAATGAGATGACCAGGAAGAACCTTGGGAATCAAAAGGTTAGTGACAAAATTCACATTCATTCCTAGTCTAAACCCATATTTACCGGTTATCTTCTGCTTGGGCATGGACAGTACGACAATGCACACAAGGATGTGGGAATTTATATTCAGGCCTTCTCTTCTCTTCCTGGAAGGTGGTGCAGCAGCTGACGGAGAAGTGCAAGCAGATGATTGCGGAGGTTGAGAACTGTAATAGGCGTAAAGAGGCGCACCAGCAGCTGCTGGATACCCACTCTGCTCTTCAGAAAGGCCACGACGCTCTCAGGTTGGTCCATCTTTATAGGGTGCTTTTGGCATCCATCTGAATAGGGAGTCACAGTAATATCAGTATTTTATTACCATTTGAAGGTCATTACTTGAAATGAACTTACTTGTTTGATGATATACTCAGTCAGAAACACAATTCAGTTATGGACGAACTCGACCGAAAGCGAGCTGAAGCTGAGAGACTGCAGAAAGAGCTCCAAGAGGAGAAGGCTCAGCGAGGAAGAGTCGAGGCAGTTCTTCAGGAGGCGGCCACTGCTTTAGTGCACGCCTTGAGGGTAATGCTGCACCTGACCAGGCAGCTACACAATGCATAAAACTACTGAACTGAATGAGCAGTGGTTTTAATCACTGAGGTTTGGACGTCACAGGAAGTTCCTAAAGAAGAGGATTCAGAAGCACAGGCCCTTGCCCGGCGAGGTCACATGATGCAGAAGCTTCTGGACATTCTGGACAGTGCCGTGGCTATTGGCAATGGTCCCGCCCCCTCTGACTTCATCCCCACAGCAGACCTCACTCAAAAGCCCACAATAAAGCCACGCATGGAAAGGTACACAGACCCGATGGCGGTTTTTCCACATTTTTCCTGGTAAATTAGGCTTAAACATTCACTGAAAAAAGCAGTAGATGGACACAGTTTGAGAGGTGTTATGTAACATATGTTTTGTGCCATGTCTGCAGTGTCTCCTCATATCTTTCTGTTTAAAGCGTAACACTGGATCTGCTGGCCCCAATGCCAAAGCCTTCCTCACAGCTCTCGCACTTCAAAACCGGAGACCTGGGGCTGGTCCCGCGGCAAACACACACATGCAGCACTGTCCTGTCCAAGACAGGACCTCTCACCAAAGGCACACAGCTTTATCTGCAAAGGTAAATAAAATGTACTAAGTGTTCATGTTAATATATAATAATTCACAAATGCAGCCATAAGAGAAACTATAATGCTCTGTTCTGTTATTTGAACAGGAAACAGCAAAGCCAGAAAAGGACTAAGCCCTTTAAAGCCTTAGCTGAGGGTGAAATGTGTACCTTAAAGCCTGAAGCCTGAACCTTTCAGAAGAGGTAAAACGGCATTGCTTAGATGGCAAAACAAAGGAAGCCCCATCTAGGTCCACAAATGCACAATATTGACTACTCTGTATTAAATTATTTGTGTATTTCACTGTTTAAAGACAATGGGTACCTACTGTAAAGATTACTAAGTGAATTATTTAATTAAGAAAAAACAAAACCCAGGCCCCATTAAATTTTGCTGCTTGTAATAGCACACCACGTTGTGTTTTGATGTTTTGTCAGTAGATGGCAGCATGGTGTCTTATAAGTACATTTTGTTTTTTAAAGTGCAAATTGGTGATGAACTTTGCATTGAAACATGCATTAAAATTCCAACCCAGTCCTACAGATATAGTATATGAATACTATATTGGCAATGTATGTTACTGTAAGCGGCCATAAGAAAAGAATTCTAAAACATGCAAACACACATACAGACATACACACATCCTGTCCAATGCTTAATTTGCATTATGTTTTTTTGTTTTGTTTTTGATAACCATGCTGCATTATCTTCATTCTAAGTCCGTAATTGCCATTATCCATTTGAAATGTAAATGGTATAGTCCATAAAGTCCATAAAGATAACATTCAGAGGAAAGCACAGTTTGAACAAGCTATTAGGAATGATGTAACATATTTGTTCTAGTATACTTCCCTAACTTTAAAATAATGGATATGGATACGTTCTTCTCAAACTTAAATTCGATATAAGACCCTTTTGGAAAGTCATCAAAAATGCATGATCCAGGCTATATTTGGTAGGCCATTACGTTTCCCTTGTCATCAGCTTTTATACAAAGCGTGGAGGCTGTTCTGTGGCTGTATAGGTATGTTCTGCACTGGGTAGCAGACTTAAAAGGCAGAGAAAATGCCCGATTAAAATAGCCCGGTATTTTTATTCCCTAGCCCAACCATGAAAGGTAAATTTAGGTATTTTGCCAAGCTAAATACCACTCTTAAAACCCAAATACCCGACAGCTGAAAACGTTTATTTTATCATCACTTTTTAGCACAAGAATTTGAGGCTCACACCATATGAAGTTGTCGGCTCCGACTTCAACTGGATATCAAGTGCTGCTGCAAAGATCGCACTTGCTGCGGTAGCCCATACGCCTGCGCCAGTATTGTCGTCTTCTTCAACTGTGAGGGAGCGCAATACCAAGCAGCCCACTGCACCAGTCTGCGATAATGTAGCATATTTATTACATGTTTCGCTTGGTCACCTGCGCCGATAAAGAGACATTTTCAGCTTTTGCGCATTTATTCCTTTGTACTAAACCGGTAAGTGTTTAGCAGACCTAAATGTATGACACAGACCTTCCGTATGCGGCCACGGGTTAACGGTAGTTCGGTAGCGATTTGCAAAACCTGGCTAGTCGACTTGCCAACTCCTAATTATTGTGAGTCAACGCTGCAGCATTCCGTGAAAGCGCGTGATTTATAAATCAAACAACCACCACTTTACGTTTTTAAACTTGCTCCGGTCATATCAATGTACGCCTCTTGACCACAGGAAAAAATGTGTGGTTTGTTGAATAACCCAACATTTGCCCGTGTACGCTGGAGTTTGTCCGTGTCGAACGTCAACTACAGCAGCTAGAGATGGCTGGTTAGGAGCGTTAGCTCGAGCAGATACACTAGGAACAAACGTATCTAGCTAAATGATGCTTCCAAATCCATTAGGGCAGTGTAATTACGAATTGAACTTTTTACTTGTACATTTAACAGAAATACTTTTGTATTTTTTTGGAGAAAATACAGCAAAGGCTGTTTGTTATAGTACAGGATAACGTAAGCTTTTCTGACATTATGATAAGCAATTTGATCTCACCTTGCCTCCTTTTTAAGCGTGAACTGTTGACATATTTTGTGACTATGAGCCATAGTCGTTTATTAACTGTAGCTACGAAAAACCTTAGTACGTCAAGCCTTAATTGAGAGTTGATTATCTCAGACAATTCACCAGTCTCAGTATAGATCTACGAACTTTGTGCCATATTGTGTGTGTGGGGGGTGATGTTCTGCATGAAGTGTTTTATTCCTAATTACTGCGAGTTCGATTTTTCCAGTTCTCTAAATGGATCAAAAGTGCATGAGGAAGTTTTGAAGTGGAGGTGAACAGTTGATAAATGAAGACTGGATCAACTGTATTGTGGTACAGACCTGATCGCCACTGTCTAATTTGCAATGGAAGAGACCTCTGATGTAAGCTGTTGTGTACATCTGCTGTTTAATGCACACATATGCACATATGTTTCAAGTTTCAAGTTTGGTTTATTTGTCACATACATAGTCATACACAGTACAACACGCAGTGAAATGGTGGAGAGTGCTCTGTCCAAACTGAGGAAGAGAACCAGGGGTGCATAGAGAAAAAAAAATATATACAGATAAATATATATATTCTATGTATGTACAAAATATATTAATAATGTATGTACAATATATATGTATATTATGATTATATACACAATGTACAATGTATATGGTTGAGTATATATGTACACAATCTACAGAATGTACAGATCCATTGTATAGTACCATGAAATATGCTTTCATTCATTAAGAGACCTTCATGTCTCATTAAATTGCATAATATTGTGCCTGTGCCACATGATCTGTGTGTTACTGTATTTCCTTTAGAATTCTCCTGGATCGTTGGCTAGCGATGACCGTTATATGTTGGCGAAACACACAGCTGTCTACCCATCAGCTGAAGAGCTGGAGGCTGTCCAATCCCTGGTGTCAGTTGTGGAGGGCGGACTTAAGCATGTGTCTGACTGGCTAAGTAATTCCGCCAAAGCCAGTTCCGTTATACCTGCAGACCCTGCAGAACCCAGCCCAAAGTAAGTTCTTCAGGCTGTCTTACACACACATTTCAATCATGTGTATCCAGTCCTTATTTGATCACAAGGCTGTAAATTTACAGTTTTTCACAATAATCCTCCAGAAGGTTTGCCAAGTTATATGTACTCAGCGATCAGAAATGTCTTTGGATAACATCAGATGTGATCAGTTTTCTTGGACTGGATATAGCTGCACTGTTGGTTGTCCATGTGGTGCCAATGGCATTTGTGCAGGTGTGGTGGGCCACTGGTTGGTGTGGTACGTGTTGGATCAGTGTCCAAGGGCCTCCTCATCAAGGGGATGATGGACTTGGAGCTGGTGTTGCTGTGTCGAGAGAAGCCCACCAGAAAGCTGCTTCTAACCATCTGTACCAACCTGCCCCTACAGCTGCAGGTTGGATAACGTTATGTAGAACATTTCTGATTAGGTGTTCATGGGCTTTTGGCTGCTTTAAAGCTAGACTGAAACTGAAGTGTGGTATGGCCCCTCTCAAAATAGCCTACATGTCTGAAATGCTCCAGTAATGATTTTCACAGTCAGTGCTGAAGGAAGCTGCTCCAAAAATGTAATTAACTAAGTTATCAGCTACTCTTCACTGGAAGTAGTTAAACTATAGCAAAATGAGCTTATTACAAACTTACCAGCTCATTTAAACTAGGCAAATTTAACAGATGGTAACTTTGCTATCTGCAATACTTTATTTTATCCCATTTTAGAAGCTAAAGCCACAAGCCATTTAGTATTAAGTTTAAAAAGCTTAAACTGATAGCTAAGCTACTTGTATTAACTCACCAACAAGGTTTACTTCATAATATATTATGTTACATAGTGCTGTTCATTGTATAACCAATGCATATTTAAAGAATGTGCAGGTGGTAGAGGTAACATTGGAACTTTGGCACATGAGATTGTTGCGTGTCCATGTGCTACATGTGGTGGCGTCTTCTCTTTCTCCCTTTGCAGAAACTGACGGAGGACAGACACACGGTGCAGCCATGCATTCCAGAGGCAGCTATTCTCGTATTCAAAAGCAGCAGACCTGATGTGCTTCTCAGGGTCACTCTCACCTCAATGCAGATGAAAAACAAGGAGCCAGAGAAAGGCCAAGGTAACAGCCACGGAGTTGGCGCATCATGAACGGGCCTCTTTTCTGAGGTTGCAATAAGGACCGCATGCAGTGTTGCACTTTGAAACCATCATTCGGTGGTTTCTCCCTGCTCACGAATACATAAAGTGTTTTTGGTGCCTTTAACCTTTTTTTTCTAGTCAACCAAGGAATGGAAGTTCACACTGCTTCTGGATAAGTCACCTCAACATCCGAGCCCATTGTTGGCGCCTTGCCCGTTGCTACCGGATTCTTGCTTGCTTTGCTACAGCAGCTGGTGTGTGTAGGGGTTGTGTGGAATCCGGGCCCCTCTGCTGTCCTAGTCTCCCTTCTCTATCCTTCTCTGTGCTTGGAATTTCTAAAACAAAGGAAATCGAAAGTTGCAGTGTGATATTTTATTTTCTCTCGCTGTTGAATTCCCCATCATTTTGCCTATAATAGCTTTTTGTTTGTGAATGTTGCACACATGCTATAAGGGTATCTTTATATATTTCTGGAGGGCAGTGTTAATACATTTGGTCTGTACTGCCATGTTATGATGGTCACTGTAACAAATACCCCGGCACCTTCAGCACGCGTCTCTAATGATCACACCGTCAGGCTGGTTAGAATGTTGGTTTTCTCAGGAGAGCTTCCTGGGATGACAAACATCTGACCAACATGACAAAAAATACTAGCATGGAGCTTAACAGCAACAACAGAAAAGGGAAAGGTCAAATCTCTGTGCTTCCAGCAGTGCTATAGACGCTTGGTTGGATGAACCATATGCTGATTGAGGTGCACTGCGCTCTCGCGTCTGGCCCTGGCTCATGCTAGTATTTTTAGTTCTTCCCCATTTTAACACGTTTGGTCTGCTCACTGCCCAAACCGCTGATCTGCATCTTGAGTTGGTAAAAATAACATCCTAATGTTCCCATGAGGCTTTTTTTTAAATTTAACTGGCTTGAAATAATCTATTCACTTCCTTTTAACTCAGTCAGATCAGTGGGGTCCTAACTGTAGTGTTCTACTTTTCTGCCAGCATGTTCTGACAGAAAAGCTCATGGCAAATCTGTTGTCTGTGTCTGTCCTGTTCTGTTCTTCTCACCAGTGGAAAACACAAAAGTGAAAGATCCATCTGATCTGCTGGACCCGCAGAGATGCCTGCTTGCACTGGCCTCTCTGCGACATGCCAAATGGTTCCAGGTCGGCCATCAGTTTGCACAATTTGTTATTTTTGACACAGGCAAATAAAGTTTAGAACCCATTCACAGCTTGGAACAATTTGATATTAGATTTGAAGAAATAGGCACATCACTGGGCTGCAAAATTTGACAACTTTCATCTCTCCTCTGAATGACCCAAAATGACTAAGGCACTCATCGCTGAAACACTCTTTATTGTTTCTCTAGCCTTCATCTTCTCTTCCTGCTTGTGAACTGCATGTCCTCCAACTTTGGAATAAGGTTTTTGCTTGATAACTGTAAATCTTTCCACTGAGGTGTTGGTCTGGCTTCTTCAGGTCAGGGTAAGCGGTAAGAAGTCCTGTCTCATAGTTCTGCGAATTCTCAGGGATATATGCAACAAAAGGCCAGCCTGGGAACCTCTCAAAGGATGGGTAAGTCATGGGAGCTGCACTGTTATATTCTCTGGACAGTTATGGCTGCGATGCTTTCAAGAATTTTCTCACGATACTTATCAAGTTAATGCAGTGGATAAATAAAGCTACATGATATTGTAAGAAAATTTAAAAAAATACAAGTTTGACACTTTGTTAATGTTGTGCAAAGGTCTTGTAACTAGAAAGGAAATGGGTTATGCAGAATATATTCTTATACTCTTATAATTAGCTCATGGTTCAGTCTTAAGGAGTCACAACAAAGACCTTGGAACTATTGCTGCAGATTATGAAAAAATGAGCTACTCGAGTTGGTTTTCCCTGGTTTTCAGTTTCTCTTGAGTTATTCCTTACTTTGTGGCGTGGGTATTAAGACCTTCGTTTTTGCCTCAGAGGAGCTCTTTCATGTATCATCATTGGTGCTACACTATGCATTCTGTCTCCTGCCAGCCACTTGAGCTGATTTGCGAGAAAGCCATCGCCACAAGTTACAGGCCGGTGGGTCCGAGCGAGGCTCTCCGAAGGGTCTTGGGGTGCATTTCATCAGGCATCTTGCTTCCAGGTAAGTGCTATCAGGCTAACACAAGATCATTAGTAAGCTAAGAATTGTGTCTTGCAGGTATTGCAGTTTCTTCTGTTTTCAGGTGGTCCTGGACTGCATGATCCGTGTGAAAAAGAGCAGAAGGACACTTTGACGGCCATGATGAACGATCAAGCAGAGCTTCTTACCCAGACCGCACAGGTTGTAAATCTCTTGTTCTGGAAAACATGCTATGTGGAAAAATTGAATGTAAATGTGGTAGGTAAAGTCAGCAAATAACTGTAACCGAATATAATGTACTTTTTAGCATGCGTTAAGGCTAGTTGCTTTTGGCCAGATTCACAAGTTCCTACAGATGGATCGTCTTTCTCCACCTAAATCCCTAATGGAGCCAAAATCAGCAGATGGAGAAGGTTGGTGTATTTATTTATTTATTTATTTATTTATTTATTTATTTATTTATTTATTTATTTTTATTGATATGTGTGGTTTATAGAACTTATTTCTATTTGAAAATGTGGGTTGTAGCAGGGACATCTCAGAAAAGACACTGGGAGGAGGAGACGCTAGAAGAATCCAGAAGCAAGAAGATTAAAGTTATCAACAGTATGCATATCTTTATTATCCCTTGCCTTTTTAATGAGCCTTCACTACTTATATAGATAACAGTTTAATCTATTCATATAACATCTACATGATAATAATAACGTTTGGAGTCTCAGGTACTAATGTTGGCTCAGTGACTGCTGAGGACAAATCGGATTGTTTGGACAAGGGGCAGGCTCTGTCCACAAGCTCTACTAATAACTCTACAAATAGCCCTTCTACCAAGGTAACAGAGATTCGCTAATGTTAACTTTCATAAGTTCTTAAATTTCACTTTCAGCAAGTTAGCATGGCCAGTGTGCAATATTTGCCTTCAAATGACCTCTGGCCATATCCAGAACAGTTTACGTAAGTAGTTTAGTCAAAATGATTACTGGTTTCACATACTCCTACTTTCTGTTCTGTTCATGTTTGGCATCTCTGGTAAACTGTCTCCCTCTTCGAGCTGCACAACAGCAGGAACAATAATTAGGATGTGTTATAAACCCGAATAGCTAATGAGTTAACTAATCGTTAAATTGAACAATTTAGACCATTGAGCTGTGTATATAATCTAGCATAAACGCTTAATCAGGAAACGCGGAATCTTAGGACTTCATGAACATTGTACACACTTGGACAAGTATATAACATTTTACATTAATGGTTTATATTCGTATTTATAGTATTATTGGGTTTTCAGGTTAAGAGTCAGGGTCCTGTCCTTACAGCCAGGGGTAAAAACCCAGTAATGGAACTGAATGAGAGAAGGAGAGGTCTGTCGTATGACCTCATCACAGAGAATGGTGAGAGCCAACAGAGGCGCTTCATCATCGAGGTACAATGATTCTCCACACCCCACATTTCTCCACAAACCTATCTCTAAATGCAGTATATCCGGAATGAAACTTCTAACAAAAGGTTCTAATGTTATCAGACTTTGGTGTACATTGAATGAAAGGTTTTCTCAGCTGAATACTGATTTGAAAGGCTGTATCCTGTAACTCTATGGTTTAGCACATTGGGATCTGACACACTATCTGGGCATTTTCACTGCATCTCCAATGCTAATGCACAGAATACCATTTAAAAACAAGAGACCAAATGAGACCATAACATCTATATTCTCCATATGTGGTGGGCATGGCTTGCTTATATTTGACACTCTGAGGGGTATTTAATTTTCTGACCGAGTGTTCAAATGAATGCATGATCGTATGTACAATGAGCCACCTGCTCTGAGGTGCTGCACTTTACGCCTGCTGTCTTCCTGTGGCAGGTGGAAGTGGATGGACAGAGGTTCCGAGGATGCGGACCTAGTAAAAAGGTCGCAAAGGCAAACGCAGCTCTGGCAGCGATAGAAAGGCTCTTCTCAGCAAACAGTGCTACCAGCAACAAAAGGAAAAGGCCCTACATGAAGGTAACTGACCCAGCATATATGGGTCCTACCCCCTATCCAAGCACTCTTCAAAATGTAGCATGTTGTAAACATTACATGTGCATCTGTGTTCACTGTTAGGTGAATCCAACCACAGCAAATGGGTTTTCTAGAGGGAAGAGAAGTGTGACAATACCAAGGCCACTAGTTCCCCTTCTACCTACTACTCCTGCTTACTTTAGTCCAGGTAAAGCTCTTCAGTACCTTTGTGTCAAACAGCCTAGAACCAATATAGGTTCCCTGTATTTGTATGCATTGAAGATGAATTTTGATGTATAATAAAAATAATTTGAAATTTATGTACATATATTTTGTGTGTGCCCACACACTTGCAGGCTATGCCCCTTATGGTTATGGTCCAGTAGTGCCACCACCATACGGTATGCATCACATCTATTCATCTTATAGTGTGTTCATTACTCATTTGGGCAGATAATTCCTTTTTTGCCCTCTTGCCCAGACTGAGGTGAATTCATCAGTACCATATTCCTTCTTGTTTTCTCCCCTCTCTGATTGGTTTACTTTGTTTGGCACAAAATGGAATTGAATAGGAAACAATAGAAAGCAACGTTTAACAAAGCTGATGGAGTGTCCCCTACGATCTCGCCTTTAAAGTCTATAAATTTATAGAGTTTATAAAGTGATCTATAGAGCTTACAATTTTAGAATACTGCAAAGTAAAAACAACCAAGAGTTGTTAATAACAATTGGGCAAAATTAGGCATTCCCGTTGACTTCATCATTACGCTATGCTAAAACTACGATCTCCTATTCAATATCTTTAAATTGCATGCAGAGAGGTATAGATGGAGAATGACGAAAAGAAAATATCGGTAAATTCACTAGAGTCCAGTGAAAAATGTCCCAAAATGCTGAACCATCATTTCTTAATCCTTAAGTCACTCTTGTATTTTTATTTGCTCATCATAATTCTCCATTTTCTACATGCAGCCTTTTTCTAAGGCTTTGTTTCTTTTTTTTTTAGGGGATAGACTTCTACCCTGCATGTTCTCCATTCGACCCCTCCCCCTCCCTCTCTACTTCCCTTGTCCTCGCTATACATTATAAGGGTAAAAGACAGACAGACAGACAGACTGTGATTTAATTTTTTTGGCTGTTGGCTGTTCCCCTGGCTGTGTGCTGGTGTGCACTGTAAACAGTTGCACTGTTTCAAAGGAAAGAATAAAATGTTTATTTTTCCAAGTCTTGGTTCATGACTAGGTTCTTTTGCACTACACAAGGGCTCCATTTAAACAATATGAGCTAGAGAGGTTGAGTTTGTCTTGCAGTGTAGATCAGGTATTTTGTACCACTCAGTATTTGTAATGTAAGCTTTATTATTAGTTACACACATAGCATCCACCCGGCATCCTCTTCCTCATCCGTGCAGTATGTGTCTCATGCCATCTCCTGAACTCTAACCCTCAGACATGCGTCTTACCTGTTTCCCGCCATGTCTCTCTTCTAGGTGGTCTGTACTTTGACAGTGCCCTTTGCCCTCCGCAGACCATCGCTCCAGTTTTTCTTCACCTTGGCCCGCAAGACTTCTGTTCCGATTTTTACGTTTAACGTTCCGTCTGGTCTGGCCCATAGGGCTGGGTGTGGGTGTGGGTGTCGGCTCGGGGTGGCACACGCTCTGACCAAGCCGGACATCTCTTTTACTTCTGGTTGATGATGCTGGTGCTCAGAAAACTCTCACCATAGAGTTCGTCATCTGTCAAGCTCAAGAGTGCACATTTGCCATCAGGAAATGAGGAGAAATAAAGGAGGTTTTCAATCTCCCTGAATTTACGTGTTCCTTTGCAAACAGATGTACCTACCGAAATAGATGCACAGTAAGCAATATATCAGGACTCCTGTTAGCAATAATCATGTGCAATGGTGGTTAAAAAAAGGGGACAATATTCCCTAATGCTGCTGGCATTGGAGGCGGCAAGTGAATGTATATTTGTATATTTGTATTCAGAATGTTTTAGAATCATACTGTATTTATACCAGGAACAGATGCTAGTAAATAGACCAGGGATGAGGACAGTGTAATTTGTTGGCATATTCCTCCATACTGCTACACATAGATGAACCGACACCATACTATAAGCTAAAGTTATTGTAAAAGAAAACCGCTATACACATATTACAGCATTTTTATGATAACCTTACACATTTGTTTTCCTATGATGTTGAAATAATAGGAATACAAGTTATGTAATGTGCATTGGTGTATGTTGCTATTTATGCACCTGTAACTGACTATATGATGACGATTATTTAATGCAATTAAATTTTCAGCCTCCGCATTAGTTTTGGCATTTGTTCTGATTTAATCTTGCCTCGAGTTTGCCCTAGTGTGGCTGTGTCAGGTGCTTTTAGGAGGTTAGCAGTACCTCTTCCCCTCACTGAAAGATCTGGAGCCAATGGCAGACTCATGTTGTTTGAAGGGTGGTGGTGACAAAATAAAAAGGGGGCCCCCCCACCAGCCTGCAAAAGCTATGATGCATCGTGCATGCTGAAATGGCCACACCTGTATCTAAGCAGGGGTTGAGAGGTAAATTCAAAATCTTCAAAATGATTTGGCAGGACTCCCTGGACTGTTGTTACAGCTGCCACTTTGAGACTGTCTACCCTAGAGGGCATGTTGTAGGGGAGACCGTAAGGCTCCGTATTTCATTTTCTTCACTGGGATTCATTTCTCTCTGATGCAAGTGCGTTTTGATGTGTTTTCTACTCTCGGTAGGGCATCTAAGAGGGCACGTTTTTCATCAGAAAGACACCTGCAGGGAACATCAGCTTCATCCCATTGTGAAGGCACCTAAGTGACATCACATCTAATTTCTTTTCTACATCGGGCACTATGTGTCTGGGTCGCCAGCCGGAGCTCTATTCAGGAAGTGTGATGCATGAGCTTTGCCGGGTGTGTGAGGTCTTAAAGTTTTAGGTAGAGCGGAATGGCAGTGGACGTAAGACGTAGTGTAAGATTCCGTAAAGCGGGCAGCACGAATCTGTAAAAATCAAATTGACCATAATGCTTCAGAAAGAAACGAAAACATCATGGCGAGGCTTCTAGAGATCCATTAATATGCGGCTTGTTTTAAAACTTCAGCGTCCTGTTGAAAATAGATAAAATGCGTCCGCCTCGTGAAAAGCTTTTGAAGATAATTGATACAATAAAAATTGTAAAAAAACCCCAAACCAAACCAAAAAACCTCCGCCGACCGGATTGTCGGTATCAGCTGCATACACGTCGGCGCCACAGGCAATGCGAAACAACCTTTCAAACCAGTACTTGTAGATGGTGTAAACGTCACTCGGATCTGGGACGCGGCCACGTTGAGAGCAGAACTGGCCGGATCTCCGCTTCCTGCTCTGTCGCCTGCGTGCCTCCTGCTGGAATATCTGCTCGCAGCACATTTTCTAAAAATGTTGGTATAGATTTACAGTCAGCGCAATAGTTCCAGCTGCGCTTTACATATTTTAATGACTAATAAACATAATTCTCTTTGATTAAACATGCAGCAGTACAGCCGCCACAAACAGGGTATAATTGATCGACTCAATAAAGCGGCTTGACAGAGGACACGTGAAGGTCATTATTCTTATCTGACAAAAATCCAAGCTCCAAGTGTGGCAGCGTGTTCCGTGTGCTTTGGCCACCGTTACGGCATAGGCTCTAGGCATTGCGTATTCCCATCACGTTGCGCAGCGCTGGAGGGGCGACCCACAGACAGATGGTCGTGCTCGCCCACAGTCGCGCACACCGGAGGCCAGGATATGCAGCAGTGGCGTCGCTCGGGATGGTGCATTTCATTTAAAAAAAGGGTTCAGGAAAGGAAGCACAGTACCCAATAATGCCTGCCGAACGAGTTATTGGATAATGGTGTGTTTTTCCAGACTGTGACGGTGTCCATGGTTTCCCTGATGTTGAGTTGAGGGGGCTCGAAGCTATTCGAATCAGTCTTCTTATACGGATATCTAGCCCGGGACCTGTCGCTTTCCGCTTCTTTTTGACAGTTTGGTAAGGGCAGCGCTGATTCTAGGATAGAAGTATTACGCTTCAAAGGCTTACTGTGGACAGGTCTTCTGGTATAAAGCTTGCAAAAATCACAAATAGCAAAAGACTTATAAACCCAAGATCTAAAATGTAATCTTGCCAGGACTCCCATATCAAAAGGAATTTTTCACACGGGTATCTAAATGTCTACCTTGTAGACTAAAATAATTTAGTGCTAAACAATATCTTCTCGTGTTTCCCATATCTCAATATGAACACTGCTGTCAGAGCGTTGACTACCGTGTCCGGCTTTAACAGCTACACTTCTCTTGTGCGGGTGCGAGCTCAGATTCACAGATCGTATGTGAACGTGGGAGCAGGTCGTGAAGTAGCCGCAATTAATCCTGGTGGGAGTACTGCAGTTCTGTTGGGCCTCTCGAATCTTCCTTAAGCACTTGATCTGTACAATACCTCTGGAGATAGGAACTCAGGGAGTCACTCACTCATGGCGACGTAAAAAACAAAAAGCAAACAGCTGCTAGCTCGTACAAATGTAGTATAAATCTTACCACAGGAGAATTGATTTATGAGGCGCATAATTTATTAAGATGATGCAATAGTGCCCTCTGCTGGCTACTTATCAGAAATAAGGCTAAAAACGTTTATTAGTAACAATACCAACTAAAGAAACCAATCAGCCCTCGCTGGAAAAACAATGTGATTCAACTGATTTACTGAAGGCCCAACTGTTTATTCAGAGGTAATAACAATAACATTGTGAAAGGACAGAGAAATATTTAGAAATATAATCCTTCATTTTGGCTTTGATTTCAACATTTGTTCACAAATTCATATTGGAGAGAAACATTTTGGTTTATGATTTACATGTGAGGTATTCTGACCATAAAATAAAAATAAAATAAAAACAGTAGGAATTGGAGAAACAAACAAAAAAGCAGAACACTCACAAACACCCAAAACAACACCATCACAGAAGAGAATATTTTAATTACCCTAAAAGGATAGTAAGCTACACACAGTCAGAGAAACCTAAAATGTACACCAAAATGCACAATTTTTTTTTTGAATATGCTTATTTGGTAAAACAAATTGGCTCTTGATAGTTCTACCCAAAACTATTTGCAAAACAAATGTTTTTTTTTTTTGTGCATCTGTAAGGAAAAAAGGTCAAAGAAAATGGAACTGAATACCATACAAGAATCAGGGCCATGGAGGCACCTTGGCCAGCTAGCTGTAAAGGATATGTTCTTGTAGTGGGTAGGGTTTGCCCTTCTATTCAAAAAGAAAGTTCCATGGTAACATGTTTATTGTTGATTCCGGATTGTAACACTATTGTTTCATGTATGCATCTTTGTAAAAACAGTTGTTTTCAGAGCAGTTGAGAAAGCCAAAGATCAAATGATCATATGTGCAGTCAGACAGGGCTAATGGTAGTAAATGCTAACAGGAGTCTTTGAGTTTTGGACCCTTTTTGATTTTCAAGGCAACAGGGCTTATATGTGGACCACGTTTAGTAGTATGAGAAGGAACCCAGCCTGTTTAAATGAGAATAGTTAGACAGGAGCTTAGTTTGTCTGCATCTAGAAGAACAAAGCTGTCAGCTTTCAGACTTTTTGCAGAATTGAAAGATATGCACAAATGAGGCATACATCTCAATGTTTGCTAAAATATGGCAGCATAAAAAGGTCACCATTTGTTTTTCTATTTATACAAAAATATTCCATTTTAAAATATAAAAGGCATTTAATTTATAGACATTTGTTGGAAGTAAGCACAGACCTGCTCTCAAAAGTAATTTAACCACAGGACACATATGTATTTCTTTGGAGCTGATTTTCCTAAAGCACCATAAAAATGTGAGATTGGAGGTAGACATATAATGACATTTTCAAGCCTGAATCCACCTCCGGAACTGTGAACTAAACCTGATGAGTTAGTTGTTGGAGTGTGTGTGTGTGTGTGTGTGTGTGTGTGTATGTTTGCATGTATCCTGTTCAAAGGTCCTGCTCCAGAATGAGAGCTGCAGACCATTAATCCACACACACATATACACACATGCATGCACGCATGTGCACACGCACACTCAAAGTCATGCACCAAACCTGAAAAGGTCAATATGAGTGACAGTAAACCTCACTACCCTAGACCAGCCAAATATAGGATTCATCTTTATATAACAAAATCTCCCCATTTTCTATTGCACTTTACAGAAAATATACATACATATATAAATACATAAACCCACGTGTAACAAAATGATACAAAATAAGTACTGTAAATGCCAATATATGCACGATTTCCTGTTCTTTGCCTGTGACTTGGCTTTCACACCATGTGCAAAAGCCCAACTGCATGAATAAATTAACTGTTCAGACAGTTCAAGACAGACTGCTCAACATTTCCCATTATTTAAAGGCCATTTTGTCTGCAGAGCCCCCGGCATGAGAAGTCCTGTTTTCTCCCAGGATGCTCTGGATGTCGCCTTCCACATGTTTGGAGTCTGCAGTCAGACTTTGAGCAGGGAGAGCAGAGCCTTCTGGACCCGCCATCCAGAGTGCACAGCGACTGCAGTGCTCGCTCCTGCGCGTGCAGCTCTTTGGGGAGGAGAGGGCTTCGCAGCTGTCGCCAGCGTGCTCTACAGGAAGCACACAGGACCCACCTCCAGGTGGTAGCTGGAGCCGGGCTTGGCGCTGGGGAGGTTGAGCACGTCCACTATGGGCAACAGGCCGGGCTCCTGCGTCTGGAAGCGGAACTGCGTCTGATGCCACCGGCCGTCTGTCATCTGAGGAAAGGTGGGGTGGCACCCGGCCACACATGCAGAGAATAAGACGCTACTGGAACGATCCACAAGTCTGTGTAATAACACACAATACTAAAACACTGGGTAGAATCCCCCCCCCCCAAAAAAAGGAAGCTAAAATGGTTGGTACTGGTAACCAAAGGAACAAAGCTTTTTTTTTTAAAAACATCTGTGCTATCCCACAATTACAACCCGTCTCCCATCTTTAGCCCCATGCACTCACCCAGCACTCATCCTTGAGCAGGTCAGGCTGGATAAGCCCCCTGGCTTCAATCATCTGCCCGTTCCAGGCTTTGAAGTGCATGGCGCTTGGTGACGGAGCTCTGGAGGGTCCTGCTGCCCACACTGGCATGTTCAGGCAGTGGATGGTGAGGAGCTGCACCGCTTCTGAACTCAGCAGGTGGATGAAGTTCATCTGAACGAGGCCCACGCCCATCTCCAACTACAACGTCACATAGAAAGGGCTTTTAGTGAGAATGAAAAAGCCTATAAGTAATATCCAAAGATTATATGATGATTTATTGGGCATGTTTTCACATAATGCTTTATTAAGCCAGTAGACACATACAAGTTTGCCATTTTTAATGTCTTAAAAAAGAAAAAGATAAAAAAAATAATACACTGTAACAAAAACTCAGTAAATTAAATCCGAACTTTTAGTTGGCTGGGTGACAACAATGCAGTAAGTTCTGTAGAGTAAAGTGCAAGTTCATTTTTAAACATTAAGAAATATAGACTAAAATTTTAGCATAAGCTTCACATACGCTTAAATGCCATTACCTTGGATGCAGTGACTGGCTTCAGGCAGGTCTGGCCTCCTCCAGTGAAGTTGCAGGTCACCTCAATCGTGTCTGTTGAGCACCCTAGGTTTGGGTCAATCCAATAAGTGCCTTTCAACAAATGACACAAAGGGATTATGGCACAATGTTCATCATAGTCTACAGACCTGGCAGAAGACACAGATCAAATACTTGAATACTAACATGACAATGACAATACAACAGTACCAACTACAAAAACTGATAGCATGGATGTTGACAGCTAATGTGGTGATAACTCATGAAAAAGACAGGCCTTGAAGTAACAGGAACATTTTCCATGCAGGTACAGTGTTTTTCACGTAATGCTGAGTCCGTGTAACCCGCTCTGCGGCAGGCCGATGTGGCAGGTGCTTCCTCACCATCTTTCACCCTCTGCTCACAGTCCATCAGATCCCGGCACATCCTAGCTGGGTTCTCTTGGGTTCCCAGTGGGTTCTTGATACTGTAAATCAGGTTACTGAGGTAGTGAAGGGTCTTAAAGATCTCGGTTCCCTGGTCCAGCATGGGGAACTCCACGTCTGAGTATGTCTGAACATAGAGAGAGAGAGAGAGAGAGAGAGAGAGGGAGGAAGGGGAAAAGGGGAGGGACATGAAGAAAAGATTAGTAACTTTGCCTCAATTTACATATGCAATTACAATAATGTGATTTGTCTTGCACCCAGTTTACACTTCAGTTCATTTTAGTGTTGTGCTCTTTATTGCAGCACTCACCTCAGACCTCAGTGCAGAGTAGGACTCAATTATAATTTGTAAAGTAGCTCCAAGTGCCTCATTATTCTATATCAGAATGATGACAATGGAGAGAAGAGATTAATCAATCAATCTCTCAACTCTTTACCCCACTTATCATCAACATCTCGTCCCCTTTCACACACTGGGCCAGAATGTTTGCATGGCACTTTACAGGGATCTGCCAATTACACAACATTATCATATTGATTAAAATGTACTTACAAGTGACACAGGACCACCAGGGAGGCCCTAGAAGGCAATGAAAACAAGTCATAATGGTTAAGGACATCTTTATTATTCATGGAGTTTTTCCACAATAGATTAACATATGTGAATTGTAAAGGTACATACTGGGGGTCCTGGTGAGCCACGAGGACCTGGAGGTCCCTAAATAAGAAAAAACAACAACAACAACAACAACAACAACAACATTTATTTCCTTTGTTTAGTATTTTATATGTTTACTTGTTCACTAATCAAATTATAATTATATGTTTACTTGTTCACTAACCAAAAAGAGAGTTCCATTATTTAACTGTAAACTTGGTCTTTCTCTATTAGCATTAAGGTATTTTAAGCACAGAAAGAAACATACCCTTGGTCCTGGTACACCCTATCCAATACATAAGAGGAGAAAAAACATTATGTGTGATTAAAATAATTTTATAATGCATTACATATGCTATACAAACAAAAATTTCATTGCTATGCATCAGGGAATCGATACTCTAAGTGTTACAGACTAATGGTGACCCAACCATGAAGAATGTATTAAGAATATATTAAGGAGGCCAGTGGGAGAGGAATTGGCTACCTTAAGTAACCTCTGAGCTCAAACTCCTCCTACACTCATCACAAAGTGACAACACACCTGCATGCACAGGAAAGCACTCAGGGATGGTTCACTCACCGTCTCCCCTCGGCTTCCTTTGTCCCCCTGGGGTCCCTGATGGAGAAAGAAGTGCCATTTCAGACTTCAGATCAGAGAGCTCACACGAAAGGTTCTAGACGTACTGCAGAAACAGAAGGGATGTTGTTTGTGTGGCATGTACCGGATAACCGCTGGGGCCGACGATCCCGGCTGGCCCGATGGCTCCCTCCCTTCCCTGAAAAAAGAAACACCTACAGTAGTTGCTGATCCAGCAATCTTAGGCCATCTCATTATAGTCTGTAATAACTGTGCTCAAGTGGTGCCTACCATCATGCCCTGAGGTCCTTTTGGTCCCTGTATACCAACAGGACCAACATCACCCGGTGGACCCTACAAGATTATATATATTTCAAAATGTGCATTATTCATTTATGTTATATTACTGCTGCAGAACATTTTAAGGGTTCAAATAAATGCTAATGTGACTAATAATTAATGCAGGTTAATGCTGCCAGTTAGCACGACATCATGCTAACTGCAACATTAACCTTATTTGTTGCTAGGCACATGAGCAGTGTTTCACCCAAAGATCCCTTATAATTAAATTATGATACACACAGTAGTCACACCTACTTATCGGAAATGTAAATATTTAAAAGAAACTTGTGGCAGATAATTCATAACTCCAGTATTCAGTGATCAAATAATCACCACGTCTGGCTGCTGTGTGTGATTCATCATGTGCAGGTGTGTTGTGTCCATATGCTGGACTGTGTTTGCTCAGCTGGCCTTCACCTAGGCACTCTTCACCACTACATAAGCACTGTCATAATGTCTTAGAGCAAAACAAGATGACTGCTAAAATGAAAATGAAGCATGCTGTATCAGTCAGGGTCAGCCTGATCTACTACTGGGAGTAGCGTGACCTAAATCTGGCATTTATACTACTTAGTCGACATGAACAGAAAATATAAACATTAATGATTACACTTCAAAACACAGGCAATGAGAGCAACCATTCAAACAGGAGCATGTAAAATATCCTTACAACAGAATTTAGTGTTTATTCATTTTTTGTATTTCAGAATGCAGGTGAATGCTGTTAGCATAGACTCTGAAATGGAACTCATATTTTATTGGCATTACTTATATATCTTTTTGAAGTAAGCAGAAAGTTAAAAGACTGGTAAGGGGGCTCACCTTAGGTCCAAACAATCCAAGAAATCCGGGGAATCCCTGCGCTCCAGAATCGCCCTGAGTCGAGGGAATAAGAAACAGACTATTCCTGAAAACTAATTCATAAAGAACTCAAAATTCAGGCCAGAGGTTAACAAAATAAACGGAATTTACCGATTAAAGAAAAGGTGGTATGAAAAGCCCTACTCACTGGTTGGCCTTTGACCCCCAGATTGCCCAGTTTGCCTGGCATCCCTATGCTTCCAGTAACTCCACGCTTCCCTGTGGGCCCAGTCTCACCTGTGAGACCCTGCTCACCCTGTACAAGATACGAGGAGGTAGAGACAGCACATTTACATGAACCAGAAACACGTTTACTAGCTGATGTCACACTTTTCATGTGACACGTCCTCATAAATTAATTATATTCCATTTGATGAAAATAATAAATAATAATATTAAATCACATGCTGTAGTGAAGTACCTTTGCTCCAAAGGACCCCTGTGTTCCTTCTAAGCCTGGTGGCCCAGTTTTGCCTTGTGGACCCATGTTTCCAGGTATGCCCACTTCTCCGTCACTTCCCTGCTCGCCCTAATACAGAAGAAATGAGTGAGGTGACGTGAAACTTCTCTGCCTGAATGTTTAAAGAAGCAGGTGGCTTAGGGAAGAGTAAAGTGTGGTTTTAAGCCTTCCAGGGACTACAGGAGCCCTCTTACAGGCATTCCCTTGGGCCCATCTTTTCCAGGAGGTCCCTCAATGCCAGGACTGCCCTCGAGCCCCTGTCGGCCAACAATGCCTCTTGGGCCAGAAGGACCAACAGGACCCTGTGGGTACACAAAGGCTATTCTTGAATAACTCATCACCACTTTTCTGCTGGTTTTTCCAATTAGGTCATAATCACTGTCAGTGTAAGAGGTGTCTCCTTGACTGAAAGACAATTCAAGCCTTAAAGAAAGAATCAGACTTGCACTTACAGGAGCCCCTCTGCTGCCAGGTTCACTTTGGGCACCTTTTCTGCCTTTTGGACCCTATAAACATTAAACAGGGCATGAGAACATCACTTTATAAAAACCATACAGGTTATGTGTACATGCTCATGCTTAATTGCTTTAATTCTTACTTGACTGCCTTTGGATCCTTTGGGCCCTGGTAGGCCTGTTGGACCAGAACGTCCCTGTGACAGTGCCACCATCATTAGAAATAATTTAGCAACAGATGATCTGATTCTGTTTACATCTAACACAAATGCACTTACAGGTAATCCTGGAGCTCCCAGTTTCCCCCTCTCTCCATTCACACCTGGCTGCCCCTGAAAACAAACAAACAAAAAAAATTGTCAGACAACACTTACGCCATGAAACCTCAAACTGTAAAACTAAGGCTAAAAGACAAGGGCTATGCTTACTGGGTAGCCATGGTCACCAGGTTCTCCTCTATCTCCCCTAACTCCAACAGAACCCTGAAACAAAATGAGAACACAATACATTGATTTGACTGCTATACTGCATCACTATGACCAGCACTTCAACATCATCATCAACATCATGACCCATCATTAACAGCAAAACTCAGCAGACTGACTCACAATGTCGCCTGGAGGACCAGCGGGACCGTCAATCTTCCCGTCATCTCCTTGCTCACCCTGCAGAGGTTAGAAAACCCCATTCATTTACTTTAATCATAGAATGCCACAAAGCTCATCATATTAAAACTGATATGTAACACAAAACAGTGACAATAAAAGTGACAGTAGTGTAGCTGAATAGTTACCCAGAAACAGCTGAAGCACAATGCAACAAGAATGACATTGTATTTGACTAAATATGGCCTTATTTTAGAGACAGGACGTAAGAAGAACGTGTAAATAACAACTTGCTATTCTAACCATAATTGGTGGTGGTTGGGAGGGGGGGTGTCTAAGGCCTCATGTGGTTAGCATATGGCTAGTTATGCAAGCGACATCAAATAAGACAGAAATTGTGTGCAGTATTAAAGTTATTGAAAGTGAAATAAAACATCTGTTCTTTTTTTCTTTGAAATATAAACAGCCATAGGTTTAATGTTACCTTTGCCCCTTTTGGTCCTTGGGGGCCTAATGGACCTTGAGGTCCTTGGTGACCCTAGTGTCAAATTGAAGAAATACAAGATAAGATATAGTAAGGACTCCTTGAAAGTCATGTGGAACATCACCAGTGCATTATTAAAAAAAAAAACAAGCAGAAATCTCTGACATGCATTATCTATTCAGATCCATTTTGAGCTTCATTAATGCTGTGTACTACTTACTTCATATCCTTGTGGGCCTGGATCTCCTGGTTGGCCCATTTTTCCAGGTGCACCCTAAAAACCACAGCACCATGAAAACCTGGTTAATCTCATTAAAATAAAAGAGCAGCTGCATTGTTCTGCATATAATCTAGGCCTTGAAGCAAGTACAGTATATTACCATAAATCCAATGGTTCCTCTGTTTCCCTTTGGCCCTGGGAAACCCATGGGACCCTGCTTGCCAATTGGCCCAGTCTCGCCGAGGTAACCCTGGTGTCCCTTGCTACCCTGGAGCAAAACAAAAATACTGTTTTCTTCAAAGGAAACAAAGTGTCTTAATACAAACTGCAGATGAGGTGCCCTGAATAAGAAGCATTATTGTGTCAAAATAATGAAAGTAAGGGCCTGCCTTCTCTCCTGGTCTGCCTCGCTCACCAATTTTGCCAGGTTTGCCTTCAGGACCCTAAGCAAAATACAAAACCTGATCACAGATGCACAAGATTACAAACGTTATAACAATTTGTACATTTGTGGTGGAGGAGGGTCACTGGACAGGGTGCTCACATTTCATTTGCTGAAATGCTTCCTATTAAACTCGCTGAAGTCAAGTAAAGGACAATGGAGACCAAGGCAAAAGACAGAAGACAGATGCCAGTATGAGTAGCAGTGGGAAGCACTCACTCTGACGCCGACCAGGCCGGGATCCCCAGCATGACCTTCCTTTCCTTTCTGGCCCATCTCTCCCTTTTCTCCTTGCTCACCCTCCTCTCCCATGTCCCCCTTTTCACCCTGCGTACAATGCCACAGACCCGTGAGAGGCTACACTGGTCCGCGGAGCAGTCACCATGCGGTCGTGCTCATTTTGAGCACATGCTTGTGCGAGTTCTCTGACCTTGGCTCCATCAGGGCTGCTGAGCCCAGCTTCCCCGTCGAGCCCAGGTTCGCCCTAAAAGGACAAGCTTTTTAAATACCTCTGATCTGATTGGTCTGGTGAGCATTAATATTCAACTGGGCTTGGCAGAGTTATTAACAAACAATTGACCTACTCTTTGTCCAATCAAGCCGGGTTCACCGATGTTCCCTGGAGGCCCAGCAGCTCCCTAGAAGGGTGAAAGTGAACTTGCCAACATGGTTTGACTGATCATATGAATCCAAGTGTGCTCAGAAGATAGCGCAAGAGATGTTTGCATCTATGAGTGGTGACCACATGTCACCCAAATACTCTCAAACAGAAACAACTGTTAACAAATTAGGAGGAATCATGAAATCTTTATTTTGATGCACATGGCCTTGAACACTATGTTGATAGAGGTTCATAGAACTTATCAGGACTGAATGAATATGAAAGGGCAAAATACAAACAGATGGTTTACCTTCTCTCCTGGTTCGCCTGGTAAGCCCCATTCTCCGACTTTTCCCGATGGCCCCTGTTACACAGAACAGTTAACAGCATTAAGAGAACATCCTCTAAACCTTGGTGTGATGTACCAGCCATTAGTTGATCGCATGTAAAAGGCCTTCTACTCAGCTTCCGCATGGGATGTAGTAGATAATCAAAAGCAGAGGGTCAGTGTGGCTAAAAACCTGCCTGTCACCTTTTTAAAATTGGACCATTATTCTATTATACATAAGATTATTCTACTACATTCTACTACATAAAGACATCAATGGTTTCTTTGAGAACCGAGTGAGTTAGCGAACAAGTGATGGGAGGTGTGTCATAATGGGGTATTGGAGCATTTTCACTGTGAATTGTTGCTTGCTGAACATGACTTGTGTGCCATATTCTAGACCATATTTTGATTCTTGCACTGTCTTTCTTGATGTCTTGATGACTGGCACTCAGCTAAAATGTTTAAACAGAGTAGTGTAAGGAAAATTACCTTTAACCCAATCTCTCCCAGTGGACCCATTGTTCCTGGCGGCCCTAGAGGTCCCTTTCAAATGGCCAACAAATTAAGAAATGGTTGAAGATAGCCCAGTGTAAATGGTCATATGATTAAGCAGATAGATAATATTAATAATATCTGATAACAGGTGCTAAGCTTCAGTACAAAGGACCTTGGAAAGACCATACTTCATTAGAAAATGTTATATGATCCTACTTATTTATATGATCCTATTCATTTTGCAAGAAGTGAGCAAGAACAGTGAGCAATATACAGGTAAATCCAAATATCATAAGTTCCTAGAAATCAATCTAAACAAAACTATTGTTATCTTTACTTTGGAGCTACTGGTTAATCAAGAGATCTTGATGCAACTAATGTTATATATTGGCACAGAAACAAGGTTCAGCCTTCGTCTTTTCCACAGAGGAGACTTACAGGTTCTCCTGGGATTCCTTTTGCTCCTGGTGGTCCAATGGGTCCTTGAATGCCCTTAAAATGTAAAAAACTCTTGAAGGGTGCACAGTAATACTTCAGCAGTTCAAAACACTCCATGTCTATGTGCTTGCTTTAATATCAATATTACTCACTGGGAATCCAGGCATTCCTGTTTCCCCCGTGTCTCCTATTCTTCCCTGATACGAGACAAGAGACAAAGTCGTCATTCAAGGATACTATTTGCAATAGAAAACCACACAACCAACAACAGTGTTAGTATAATATAATCCAAATTCATAAACTTGCTAATATATGTAAGTACTTAGGGCTCAAGTTAGGGCCATTGTCTACACTGTCTGAGAGCATAAATAATATATGAGGGGAAAATACTGTATTTGGATAATGCAAAAGAAATGCTAATCTTAGTCGCAAAATCTTTGGGCCAATGAAAAAAAAAAAGTCCCCTTAGGTGACTTTGGGGATCAAATAATCTATGCAGAAATCAAATGATTTAAAACAGGCTTGTAAAGAAATGCTCAATCAGCAAGCAAACAACAAAAAGAAATTAGAAATGTGCCTTCATACCATCGGTCCTGGCAAACCAAATGCTCCCAGGTGGCCATCTGGACCCTGAGGAGAGGAGGGAGATTTCCCCAACAGTATTGTCAGTTTTTGTTGCTAGAGGGTGACAATTTTTGTTTTAACTTTAATGGTTCTGAGAGGGGTAGAGAGAGAGAGAGATCTGGATCCTTCCTCTAATCTGTCAATGCTATTGTTACAAATACAGCTTTAAAGGGGCCTTAAATGTGGAGCTCATGTAGAACTAGGACTAGAGGCCCTTTGAACAATGGACAATGATGACATTCTGCCTCGAAGCTAATTCTCTTGTCTCACAAAACAAACAAAACCACATTTAAAATGTGCACTTTTAATGTTGTTCAATTATTTTTTTTTTACACTTTTTTTTTTTTAAACCAATCAGCTTGCATGATTCCAGACACAAGATAAATGCTGAACTTGTTTTGATTTGGGCTGCCTAACCAAAAATAAAGGAGGAAGACTGGCCAAAGTGGATGTAAAAGCCTGCAAGCCTTCAATGTCTGGGATCACTTGCAGTAGACACTGAGGGAAGTGGCTGGATCTCCACATAGACAATGTTTACCTTGCTTCCCTCTGATCCTTTCTCTCCAGCTGGTCCATCAGGACCCCTTGTTCCCTGTGAGAAAATGGGAGAATGGGAGGAAAGAGAGCAATGGATTTTTTTTTTGGGGGGGGGGGGGGGGTGAGCGAGGGAGTGAGAGGAAGGAAACAGAATTAGGTGAACAGCAGAGGGCTCACTCTGTGCATATATGACACAGATAGTGGTTATTGAGGGCATTGGGTCATGGAAATGAACCACTACACTCTACTCTAGAGGATGCAGTTATTTGGAGAAACGCTCATGTTATGACTATTTGTCAGAGCTCGACACACTCAGATGTGCTTTGTAGAGTGTGCATACAAGTCCTCTGAAGCAATTACACAGCATTTCTGATCCTGCAAGTAATCAGTACTTGGTCCAGAACCCAGACATATGGGATGAATGTCATATTCAAGATGCTCAAGAGCTGTGAAGCATTAGGCATTTGACATCATGGAATTTCAGTTTTAATGGATTCTTGCCATTATATTAACATTGTAATGATTCATAAGCTTTATGATCTCAATAAGCACGGGCCTGGTGATTTCTTACGACTTTGCTCTAGGAGGTGGAAAGAATGATGAATGGAGATATTATAGCTCCAGCCACTGTAGATCCTGCAGAAGAACAGACATGTGGCATACTCCTGAAAGCCTTGGGTTCTGCTGACCGGCGCACACAGCCTCCTCTGTTCTTTTTGGTTCTCTGTGATGTGATGTTTTTGGTGGGGACCTCTGACCTTTCACTGTGCCATTCACAACATTTGCACTGATCCGAATTGAGTTGACTCAGCGTATGAAAAGGGGGAAACCTTTATCCAAGCAATGAGGAATGAACTCAGAATGCCTGCTTATTGGTAGGCTTGAGGACAGTGATTTCCAGTTTCTGATGTGACAACTTCAGTGTGGCCTATAGAGAAAAGAAAAAAATGCTAAATCTAGTGTGATGCTGAAAACTTGCTGGTTGCAGCTCAAGTTGCACATTTGTGACAAAGCGAACGTCAAAGAGGCCTGCAAAGGCAAAAATGCGTAGTGTGTGGTACAACACATGGCACTAGCTGTCGAGAGGCACGAGCAAAATGCTGAGGGGCTCGTGCCAAGCCAGAACAGTGCCTCCTTGAGCTGGAGCAAGAGCAATCCCACAGATGGGTTTGGGAAAAAAAAAAGAGAGACTGCACGCTTCATTCAACCCACATGTCTGGCGGCAAAGGTAGTGGTTGTTCAGCCTCACTTGCATTTAATCATGTGATTGCTGAAAGGCCTCCAGGATTCATTTTGGAACAATCAATTAATGAGCTGTGGCTTTGGCCTGGTGTGGAAGGTGGCAAAGCTCGGAGCGGTGAATGTGGACTGGAAATAAATAGTCCAGTGAATAATCAGTGAATGTAACCAACATGACAGTGCATCAATAGTTTATGTGCATTTGTGTGCATCTAGACAGGAGGGAGATTTAAAAAATTAAGTTTTATTTACATACATTTAAAACAAATAAAACTTAATTTTTTTAAAATTTTTTTTAAAATATCTATCTATCTATCTATCTATCTATCCATACATACATAGACACACACACACACACACACACAGAGAGAGAAAGAAAATATTATTTAGAACTCCATTTGTTTCTCACATAAACTTCACACTATTATCCCTTTTCTAGTTAACACATTTTCCTTCCAAGTGCTCGGGAAGTTCTCAAGCTTAGAGCACCCATCAGCAACTCTCGCACTGAAATGGCTACCAACAGTCTAAATGGTCGGCCAAAGACCCCCCCTGGTGACCTCTGACCTGAAGGCTTTCGTCACTCTGCCCTCTCCCTGTCCTCAGCTGCTGTTGCTTGTTCTGTTCTGGCCAGATCTGAGATGGTGGCATTGTATCATTCAACATGATCACACTGTTTCACTTTGAAGCAATCCCTGAATCAAACTGCATCTGGAGGCAATCTCTTTCTATGAATGGGGTATGCAGGGAGTTTGGCTGTGCCCCCAATGGCAAAGTAATACTTTCTACAATTAACGCAATGGAACCTCAACAGCCTTTTTAGATTTATAATTATATCTGTGTGGTCATTACCATTATTTGTGACATACTTTAAAAGATGTTAACAGTTATTATAGCACAGTATTCCAGAGCTAGTGATTAATACACTGTATGTAGAGTTTATATTTCTCTCTCCGAAACTAATTCAAAAGGAGCTCATTTACTACATATTGTCAAAGAGGTGATCATATCTCTTACTACATATCTCTTACTATTAGATAGTAAATACTTTATGTGGCAATCAGGTCACAGCTACAATGATGACGTCATTATTCAGGACCTACAGCGTTCCCCTGTAGTAATCTGGTAGTGGGTAGTGGTAGCTCAGTGGTTAAGGTACTCGATTAGAATGTTGCCAGTTCAAGCCTCACCACTGCCAGATTGCCACTGTTGGGCTCCTAAGCAAGACCCTTAACCCTCAAATGCTCAAATTGTATTCAGACATAATTGTAAGTCACTCTGGATAAGAGCATCTGCTAAATGTCAAATGTAAGTGATCTACAAAAATGTCCCTCTATAGATATTTGCATAGACAGGTAATATAAAGAAATGTTTATTTTAAAGAATGGTTCAAACTACTGACTCAATGCTTAAATGTCCCCAAATACACACTGCCACTAGCCAACCACTTCAAGAAATAAGTAATACAATAATAAAGACAATCTAATGACAACTCAACAACTCAGCTGGAGGACCTCAGCTCCAGACAACACTTCCAAAAAAAGCTCATATGCATGCTGTGCACGGTGACAGTCTTCTCCAAAGGCCAGTAAAAAACAAACGTTAACATTATTGGTGAGTAAAAATATTTACCAAGATTCTGAACAAACATTTCATTCATAGCTTACAGCTAGTTTATGGCATTTATGGTGCTTATCCTGAGTGAGTTTCGTGTGCTAAACGTGTGTACTTGGTCAGCATTGGAAGTGTGTGAAGTGGACCTGCCTGAGCACTTCTTACCCTTCTGCCTTTGGGTCCTCTGGTGCCACTGAGTCCTCTGGAACCAGGAGGGCCCTGGAGAACAGACAGCAGAGGACAGGACATAGGCAGCAGAAGGACCTGATCTTGGAACACAGCAGTCAGGCCGAGTAAGAGTTCCTCAGGCACAGGCGTGAATGACCCTCAAGCCAACCATGGGCAGGGGTCCCAAAGAACCTGTCCCCTAGAGGCTTGTGTGGGTGTTGGTGGCTAACTGCGTTACTCCTGTTGCTCCCCTGGCCTGGCCAGGGCTGATCTATGCAATGGGACCCCGAAAGTAATTTCTTGTAGTAGCTAGTATGATATTTCAGACGGCTTGGGCAGGGAAGCATAAAACGCCAACGGGGGCAGAGGAGTTTGTCAGTGGTGCTTTGCATTTGATTCAAAGAGCGTGGGGATAGTAGTGGTATTTACGCCTATCAGGTGTTGTCAAAAGGAGTATAACAGTGGTGTGTGTATGTCCAGCAGGTGATATACCAGGCTTGGTTTTCACTCTAACAACTGTGAGACATTAGATAGATATTTCCGAAATGATCAATTCAATGCACAGGTGGACACTAATGTGGTTGTAGAGACATTTCAATGACCCCTGATAGAAGTCAGGCAAACAAATTATTCTTTTGTTATTGTGGACCATTTTGTTTAGGTTGATAAGACAAAATGAGTAGAATTCATTTTAAGACAATCATGACAATCTCAAACTTGAAATATATACATTATACAAATTTTATGAATGATTTATGTGATACATTTTTATATACAACTTACAGGTATTCCTGGCAGTCCAGGTGCTCCTCCTTCACCAGGTAGTCCAGGGTGTCCCTAGTAATAAAAACAAAAGAAAATGCTGACAGTATTTCCTTTAAAAACTTAATTTACAATGTCTAGCTGATACTTTGTATAGACTTTGGGAGGCTGATCAATTTAGTCTATTTTTAAGTGACACCAAATACTTAAGAATTAAGTTTTTTTTATAGAATGCAGAAAAAAAGTTAGTAATACAAGTTTAAACCAAAACCACTAGTCAGCTACTGAAAAGAAACAATATCAAATCAAAATGCACTGAGCCAACAGGTATACTCCACAAGCCCATATATAATGATCATATTTCCTTTCAGCTCATCAAACTTATGTAACATTAAGATGAATTATTAACTTTGGCTGTGGTGCGCACTTCATCAGTCTAGCGGTCTTATCTTTGCAGTCTGTTCCACATTCATCACTGTGAAATGAGGCATACTTCATAGCCTGCTTTCAAGCACAGATTAGGGTAAAAGTACTGCCAGAATGACCCAAATGAAGTGTTAAGTCACGTGATCCCAGGAAATAGCTCAGCCATCATCATCATAAGAAAAAAATATAATTTTGAAGAAAACAAAATGAAACTGTTATTTGAACTCTCCAACATATGTGAAATCAGCCAAAACCAAAAACTAAATGTACAAATGGTGTCAGACTAGGCAGTTTGTCAAATGAATACTGATGTTTTCTGATTGCTATGGGCACCAAACATTAAGTGGTGATCCTTCAAGTGTTGCATTCAGATGATGTCAAACTTTCTTGGAACACCTCAAATATTGCCCTTGGGTTTGACTTTGGAGCACTTTAACTGTTGCTCTTGGTCTTGCTTTTAATTCTGATCCCAAACCCTTTTCCTCACAGCACGTAAGAACATTTAGAATTTCCTTGTGTCATATAAAGGAAATGACTCAGTGGTCTGTAAAATGGAAAGTGGCTGAACCAGCATTTTCGCACAGCGAAACCTGCAGCCGTTTTCCGATCATCTTTGTTGTTTGGTGAGTATTGGCTGCACTACAGTACCTGAGCGAGTTATGTATGGGAAAGAAAATACCCTGAAAGCAGAGAGGCGATCCAGACTTACTCCTTACCATCGCTCCATTTTCTCCTGGCGGCCCGGGTTGACCCATCTCTCCACGGTCTCCCTGATGGCATGAACAAACCAAATGAGCTAGAACATCACAATAGAAATCCTGCTATACAATAATGCAAGGTGCCATGAAGATAAACCTATAAAAAACATGCCATACAAATATTTTGCAATGGTGCTTAAAGTTAGACTGTATCACAAGAATAAGAGTTCTAAACTTTTAAAAAGTATACTGACCTTCTCCCCAAGAAGCCCAGTTTCACCAACAGGCCCAATGAAACCGACAGGACCCTGTATAACAGGACTTTTTTTAAAATCATAAATCTAGACCCACTGCAAGTACTGTAAACATAATTAAGCAGCAAAAACATCTGAACAAAGAAATGTGTGGAAAGAAATATCTTTTACCCTTTCACCAAGCATCCCAGCATTTCCAGGTATCCCAGGTTCACCCTACAGCAGAAGGCTTACTTAGCATTCCATAAACATATTTAAAAATGACCTTATTTAGGAAGCATTATCTTGGATCAGAATGGAACTCAATAGAGTACATAGTGATTTAGTGTTCAACATAGTGCCAAAAGGTCTGCTGGTCATCCATAAAGGCCAAACTAAATGAAACATGCACTCTCAACCATTTCACTGCGAGTTATACTGTGTATGACTATGTATGTGACAAATAAACCAAACTTGAACTTGAACTTGAGCATGTGAAACATACAAATTCTAACACGTTTGTTGGTGTGCTGGCCTTACCTTGGGCCCCTCTGCTCCTGGTTTTCCAGAGAACCCCTTCCTCCCAGGCCTGCCCTGAACAGAAAGCAGAAATAACTGATAGTACTGCACTCACACCTTGCCAAGCCCTTCCAGGTACCTGTGGTATGGTATTAGCTGCTGTGACTGACACCAGCCTTCACCATCTACAGATACATCAGCTGGGTTTAATGAAAGAATCACATCGGAACAGGGCCGCTGCGTTATCAATGAACTCTCATCAGCTGTGCTTATGTTGGAGCTCTGCTGATGAGCTCTGTGTTCACTGTGAAACTTTCCTCCCTCATTAGCTAAATGATCCATGCCATCAAGGCCTCTGGTTCATCTTAAGCTGTGGTCTGCTTGGTGGGAACTGAAATGGAGACGCAAAGAGCCAGAGTGTTTATTTTAATGAATCATTACTAGTCATAGCCGGGATGTCTTGCTGTTGTGTGGAGGGTGTGGAAGTGTCTGGGTCTGGACTGAGACCAGGATATTTTTAGACATGTGCTGAAGTTGGGGAGAGTCCAAAATCTAAGAACTGTAAAATGGTAGATAGCATGGCAGAGGAGCATAAAAGGGCAAAGCTGAATCAAGTCTAGAGTTAAAGTGTGCCAAATTGTTCCCTGTGTTTGATCATGAAATCATGAAATACATCAACAGGGCACCAAAACGTCTACTTTCTGATTGCAGACTACAGAAGTAAAAAAAAAAAAAGAAATAAAAAAACAATCGTGTTTAGAAAAATGACTCCACTTTTACATACATCAATGTAAGTCATGCTTACATGCTTACAAAACTAACAATAAAAAAAATCCATGTTTTAATCAACCCCTTTCAAGACACTGATTCAGATCTAGCTACTTTCATGTCTAAAATGCTACCTAAAAAATAAATACTATGTTTATTTTATTTTAAACACTAAGATACCCTTTATGACAAACTGATGGAAGTACATTTTTATATCAAGGTTGAACATTTTTGCAATAGTTATTCCCCAACCAATCAGATTCCCTAAAACAGGTGATGATGCATGAGGTGACCAGACCTAATTCAGACCATGTAAAAAGAAGGTGGCAAAAACAAAGAGCTGTTTCTTCTTTTGCTACATTCTCCATTTGACTGTACAGGTGCTCTCCAGAAGCCACAGGGAATCAATATGTTTTGGAGTCATCTTTGAAATTCATTGGAATGACTCATTAAATCTGTATTTTATTTAGTACAAACAACAAGACCCATGCTTACATTAAAAATGCATATGCAAATTGTATACCATGAATTATAGTGCTTTAACATTGAAATTCCACCCCATGTTCTGGGTTTGCTTGGTTGAGCTTGGCTATAAATTATCTAACTTGAACATGCTATTGCTACACTTTGTGTTTATGTTCTGTTTTGTTGTTGAAGCAGACTCACCTCCTGTCCAGAGTCCCCAGCTGGTCCAGATGCTCCTTCATCACCCTAAGGGGCCACAGAAAAGCCAATCAAAGGCCTGGTTTACTTAAGACACAAGAATTAACAGCTATTGTGACAAAAGATTCTAAAGACCAAAAGATTATAAGACCAGATTCCAACCAAGCCTGACCCTGTCATTCATTTTAAAGTGGAATTCAACTAAAGTTTCAAAAGGTCTGCATAATTAGCATTTTGAAAAGTAACCAAAACCACGCATTTTTAAAAGAAAATGTTGCATTCTTGGTATATTTATCAACTTAGATTTTTTTTTACAACACTTGAGATAGGTACAAGTTCCCACCAACTTCTGCAAAGCAAAGGCATGTGCTGTGTTTGTTATCTAATGTTCCAGTGTCCCCCCAGCTACATGCATGTGTGTCTGAGCTTCTGTATGCTTTTACAGGCATTTTAAATCAAAACTTTGTTTACTTATTGTTGAATTAATTATACTGAAGTCTTGAAGAATCAGTGGAATTCCCTCTTAAACATGCATTTGTGAAAGATTTATAATGCACCCCCCTAAAGCATCCCTGCATATGCAGGATATTGGAACATGGTGTCGTGGTGTCCAGCAGGTTTGACAAACCATGATCATGCAAGTCCACCGGCACCAGAACAATACCAGAACAAAACTGTGATGTGTAATTGATTTTGTATGTGTGGATCAGGCTGAACCTCAAGTCCAACAGCTCCGCATGGACCAGGCATGCCTCTGGCTCCTGGCTTCCCCTGGAGAATACATTATACATTATACACCTACCTCCACTTTGGTAAAAGCTGTACACAGCTTTCTACAGTTAAAAAGTGGCCAGTAAGAATAAATGAACCAAATGGCAGGGCTGAAACCTCTGTATGGTTAAAGTGAAGTATATAATAAAGAATGAAGAAATTACCTGCTGAGTTAGATGCAATTTCACAGATTTAATGCATAGCCATAGTGACACTCATAGCCAGCTATTGTTCTTTCTACAGTTGAAAATTATTAGGCCTCTTTCAGGCATTCAGCAGGAGCTAGTCTTCTTTTATCCGTACAATATTTGATGATTCTGAATTGTAGAAAGTCCTAACTGTTCCTAAGACTTTAATAGGGAGAAATGTGGGTGAAAGGTTGGTGACAGTAGGTGAAACACCTTTGGGCCTTCTGGGCCATTCTGTCCTGGTGGTCCAATATCCCCTGGAAATCCCTACAAATAAATCAAATCAAAACAAACACCGCCCCCAAAACAAACAAACAAACAAACAAACAAACAAACAAACAAACAAACAAACAGACAAAACAGAAATATATTAGATTAACCTCATGGCCTTTCATTCTCTCTGATAAATGCTTTCTGAGTCACCAGTGAGTCAGCTAGCAGAGGACTGGAAAACCCCTTGTAAAATGGGCATCAACTGTGGAATTGAGACATGAATGAACTTACTTCTGGGCCAGGGGGCCCGGGCTGACCGTCTGGGCCGCAATCTCCTGGTTTCCCCTAGTAGGATGCAGAAAGTCCAGGATTTATGTCTGCTTTTCCCCTCTTATCTGAACCTGTAACCTGTAAAGCCTGGTAATGCCCAATGGCTCAACTTACCCGTGGCCCTGGCTTTCCACGGACACCGGGCATGCCTGGTAAGCCCAGAAAGCCCTGAAATATTCAGCTGATTATTTCAATTCTATACAAAATTCTACACACACCCCCAGATGAACAAGAAAGGTCAAAGTATCAATGGGGTTAAATGTAGATACCTTATCGCCTTGGAATCCAGGCTCCCCTTGCTCCCCTGGCAAACCAACTTCACCCTGACAAAGCAAAGATCCATTAGTTACTCTCTACTCCCCCCACTCCGAGCGCTTGGGGTCCTAAGTAAGGTCAGTGGACAAATTAAGGAAAGCTATGCTTCATACACGCTGAGAGCCAAAAAAGTAATCTGTCCCCAAAACAGCAGAAAGAACATAGCCCTGCTGGCTAAGAGAGCAGCGACAGTGTCGACAGCTCAGTGTTATGAAACGCTCCATCTTTAGGGCAGACGGCGACTCCACCAGTGCCATTCGGCAGAGCACCAGGACGGCAGACACGGAATGGTCAAGTGGCACGTTGCCGACTATGCCACCTCTGCGCCGCTGACTACGCCACCTCTGCGCCGCCTTTCAAAAGGCCTCTGGGAGGGTGCCATTACAGCCATGTTTTCACAAGAGCGCCAGGATGCCAGGCGTCGCTTTGTACGGGCTGAGCTCGGCCCTTCACGTGCCAGCTCAGTCACTAACACTGAACTAGGAGGGCTACAGTGTTAGGTCAGAGGTCAGTACAGTTCTGTGGATCACAGTTGTTTGTGGAGTGAATATAAGCTAATAAAGAGTGTTCAGGTCACCTTATCACCTTTCAGTCCTGGCTCACCCGGATTCCCTGCGATGCCCTGCAAAACATCACAGTGACGAATCAACACCTCTTGTATCCAATCAGACCTCAGAGCTCTGAGGCAAGAGCAGAACAGTGTGAATCATTGTTAGGTTTTTTTTTTTTCTCCTATGGTTTTTAGACACTGGTTAGGAGTCCAGGGGTGGTCTATGGAAGCACATGAAACAGTTTCCTGAACAAACAGGACTTTGCATTCACTATTCCACCCTGCCCTCGGAATCCACGGGATGCTGGCTTGGTTACAGTTATGATGAAGGTGCAGGGTAAGAAGGTCCTAGATTGAGAAGCAGTTAGTGTTAGTCTGAGCTCCAATAACAATTTAGTGAACAGAGAGTGCTCTGGTGGAGGTGGTCTGCTTTCACCTCATCAGGAGCCATTTGTGAACCCCTCTGAAAAAAGTTGGGAATCAAAGTATTGTAGAAACACTGCCTTATTGTTCCTGTTAGAAAGGTACAAAGGTCTTCAATACATACATTCTGCTAAATTACTGCATTGATTGTAATTGTAGAAGATGATTGCGGCCTGAAAATCATTTAAAAACGCAGTTAAGATGACACTTAGTTAATCACCTTCAGTCCAATAGGTCCTGGAAGGCCCATGTTTCCAACAGGCCCCGTGTCTCCCTGCCAAACCACACACAAACAAAAATGTGCACACACAAAAAAATGTAGCTTTGGGAAAGATTCAAGATGTTTATTTAAAGACATAGCTGCTTCCACATACAATACAGAACTAATAGTCCCAGACAGATAACCTGAACAAACACGACTCTCACGAGTGATTAACACAAAACCTATTAACATGCACAGATATACTCACAACAAAGCCAGGTACTCCGCTAGGACCAGGTGCCCCCAGCTCCCCCTAGGAAAGCGCAGAGAATGAAGACCCAGGCTTATTACCCTCTATACCATACACTGGCTCTCCAAAGAGGCCGCTTACTGTTCCCGAGGCCGGCCAGAGTTGAGAGGCGGTCTGAAGGCAAGGGTTGGAGGGGTGGAACGGGCCCGGTCTCTGTCCCCTGATAGCAGGTTAATCTGCAGCTCACATCCCCCGTGACAGAGGCCCCGCTGTGGAGCACAGAGACGGGCTTGTTGTGCAGCGTGCCTAACGTGCTGCAAGACGCCACGGCTGCTTCCTCTCCTGCCAGCCGCCGGCGGCACAAAAACATCCCCTGTGTGTTTGCTGTTTGCCCCCCCAGCCCCCCTTCCTCTCTTTCTGTGAGTTGAAAGAGGGGAGATAGATGACACAGGGCTGGCAGGCCTTGTTTTGGAACTGGCGAATGAAGGAGCAGAACTGAGTTGGAAAGAGGAACTTATCCCCATCCTCCCATGGGAACGCTTAGGGTTACAGGGTGGAAGGGGCCCGGAAGGGTCAGCCAACCAGGACAATACCGCACTGCTGCCAGAGAGAGCACTGCGACACACTCAGGCAAAGACAACTCCTGGAGGGTTTCCTCCGACAGCTTTCATGATGCACAATGTTTTTATGATGCCCAGTACACGTGGTGTCGTACTGAATTTGTACACCACATCTCTGTGCAGTGCAGATTTTTCAAAAGTGGTAAGAACTTGACATTGTTAATAAGCCTTCAGAAAATCAAAGTCCATGTGTAGCATATGAATGGAGAAATAATATAGCTATCTGTGAGGGTTTGGACAATATAGGTACCTTTTTGATAAGGTTATTATCTGTAAGGATTTTGGCTAATGAGTTAAATAAAGAGGATAATTTTAGACCAACCCCCCCCCGAAAACACGGCTCAGACTACACGCTTAAATCCAAAACATGAGCTGTCAAAAACAAGGGCTGAAACAAGGAACTCAGGGGGAAGTGGATATATTACGTATGAATAACGAGAGAGAACAGGGAAAAACCATTAGGTGTGAAGTGATCCGTCTGATGGGTAACGCAGCCCTTGGAGGCACGTTCCTGCAGCCGCAGCTGACTTCCCCATTACGGGTGCTACTGGGTCCTGGGTGGAGCTGTACACACTACAGTTGCTGGGCGACCTATCAGCCAGGTGCAGCCAACCGTGGTGGCAGTTAGTGGTAGTATTTATTTATTGCCAAGGGGTGGTTCCGGTGGTCGGGGCGGCTTGTGTAACAAAAGGTGCTGGGTGGGCAAGAAGGGGGCAAACAGAGGTCTGGGACACTAGTGTGGTGATAGGAGTGGCGGATCAGGCCTAGACTAAAGGCTTTTCCTTGGAAAGTACAGCGGTTATTGTTAGATTTCACAAGATGTATGGAAAGCTGTGCTTTAAAACGGCCCTAACTTAGATAAAAACGTAGTTTTAAAATCTGACGTCAAATAGTTCTGCAATTGAAACAGTTTGTTTGTAAGTGGGAAATGGGCTACAGTTAAGTCAGCTGAGACTACAACTGAATGTGGCTGTGGGTCACATAGTGGCAGCGTTAATACTCACTGGGTTTCCATCAGGCCCTGGTGGTCCTCTCTCACCAAAATCCCCAGAAAAGCCCTAAATGTAGACACCACAGACGACAGCTTAGCACAGGCACCCAGTGTTAACAGGTACACATTTACAGCTGGGCAGACATCTAATAGAGGTGGTATTGTTCACTCTAATCTATGAGCAGTGAAAGGCCCAATGTGACTGTTTAAAGGGAACTGGCAAAACTGGTCTCAAAACAGCATGAATAGGAAATCCTATGTAGAGCATCCTATAGGGTAGCCTTCCTCAGGAAAGCAGCAGTAGGATAACAAGCACTAAAATCAAATGGGCAACCATTATCTTCTGCCATTAGGTCAATCTGGCAATGGAAATGAGGCAGTAATGGAAGTGCTCGTTAACAGCGTGTAGGTATGACTTGTAAAGCCTCTCTAAGACAGCACACAGGCCACAGGAGACGTTTCCTTTCATATGGTTAAGCCCTTGATGGTAATGCAGCAGTGTCCTTGCATTCGAATCCAAGAATCGGGACACTGAAAATTAATGACGGAAACGGCTTCGACTGACGTAGTGTGGTTCCTGAGGTGCAACCTGAGGAGAAACACAGCATGTTCTGATATGACCAGTATTACAGACGTTCTTCTGTTCGAGTTAGAGTTGCAATGTGACTACACAAAGCATTTTTTCAGAGAATCTATTGCTTCTTTAAAACTAAAATTTCATTAAGTTTTATACGCAGCTATGCTTTTTCAGCTTGGTAATGACGTGGCAGTGTAGTGAAGGCATGCTATGACAGCACCTTTAAGTAACAACGAAAAAGTGAATGCTGTACTGGGCTTCAAGCCGGGTGAAACACCAAGGCTGATATAAGGCACGGTAATGAGTGCGATGCTCATTTCTGTCAGCTACACAGGAAATTCCATGGCTGAATGTTTCCTCGTGCTGGCAGTGAGACAGAGAGAAAGAGGGGAGGGACAGAGAGAGGGAGAGAGACAGACAGAGGGAGTGAGACAGTGCTGGGGCGAGGGGGTAGGCACCGCCGGAGATCTGCTGACAGCACTGTTTCTCCTCTGTCTACTATTTCATTATATAAGGGAAATCGGTGCAGTGACGTCGTGCGCGGCCGTGTGCCGGCTCACGGGCCAAACTCAACTCGCGTGAAGCAGCTTCCCTTTCCATGGACCCAACTCAAATATTTTCCCAAGGCAGAGGAATATCCTAGATCCTGTACGGGGATGGCAGTGTGCCAGAAGCCACAATAAAGTGTGTGTGCGTGTGTGGGGGGGGGCCTTGTGCTTGATTGAAAAGTGAAAAGTCATATGCTGTCACAGGGAGAACAGACCCCCAAAAACTGGAGGAGTTCCTTCTGAGCTAAAACATGCAGCTTCATGGTACAGCAGTTCTTTCCCTTAAGTCTGGGATGAGTGCTGTAACAGAGAGGAGTATACTGTTCATCTGACTTTATCCTGCTTCCAAAAGCAGACCTGAACAGCTAAGCGAACGGCTTAATTGCTGCCAAGTCAGCGCGCAAGGATCACATCATGAGTAAGAATAGCCAACTATTTCTCTTCCTTTCTTTTTGTCTTTTTTATACTCAATACCAGATCTTTTATTAGTTTGCTCCGAAAATGAGAATGACAGAAAATGCAACAATATTCATAAACATGGCATTGTTAATTTGGAAGTGAATATTTAGAAAAGGTTTAGCATGTCCTAGCATGTCCTTTAGAGGTCAACTCAGGGCCAGATTATTGTAGCTGCAAGAGGTAGATCCTTAAAACCAAGTGTTTTCACCCCACACACAGAAAGTCCTATGCCCAAAGCCTACTGTAGGACAGTATTGCAAAAGCGCGCTGCTTGGCCAAGGCTCATCAAGTCTCCGCTGAGTCAGAAGTAGCAGTGATTCATTTACAGTGATGCCTTGTGGAGACATGTGGGCTATAGTTAAACACAGGGTAGCCATTTCACACAGTGAAACAGCCCAGAATGCTCTTTGAATGGCCCATAAAATCCCAGCTAAGAACTAATTCTCAGAACTCCACATAGCTGCAATTTTTAGTGCTACCGTTTAAGAAAGTGAAGGCAATGATTCACACAGACTGACACTGACTGACACATTCATAGAGGTTTGTTGAGTGAGGATGGAGAGAGAAAACTTTACCGGCCTACCCATCTTGCCCTTCTTCCCAGGAACACCAGGAGTGCCCTGCAGACAGGAGGACAGAAGGAAATTAAGAGAGACAGAAAGAGAGACAGAGAGAGAGAGAGACCAAAAAGACCAAGACAGAGAAATCATAAGAAAAAGAAAAGACACAGAGAAAAAAAGCGCAAGCAGAGCCAATGAATCAGCGATCATGGTGGCTATAATGCACTGCGTCCTTTCTCTCATCTCTCCTGAACAGGGGCACCATGGGAGCATGACACACTCACTCCCTCTGGGCCTGGAAATGGGGGACCTGATCTGGTTAAGCCACGATAGTCCCTTCTTCCAGTTCCTGACACTGCACAAACAACAGCAGAGTGGCGCCTGACCACCGCCCCTTGCAGGAAGGCTGTGGTTTTGGGGAGCATGCCCCTTCCACAGGCCTCACAATCAGCACAAGAGCTTTGGTTTTATGCTCTGCTGTGCAAAGTGCTTGTGGGATTGATGCAAGCCATTGGGACAGAGGGGCATTTTTTTTTCCCAGTGGAGCCTTCCACTTTCCTTCCAAGGGGACTCCGTAGCTTCAGGTTTCTGCATTAACCTGAAACTCAGTAGCCTAGAGACTCAGAATTTCTCCAAGGAAAATGACATTTTTAAGAGCTAATCGTTACACTACTGATTGTGACAGTCAGAGCTGATCACTAAACTTACTCTTTCTCCCTCGGGTCCTGGGAGACCAAAGAGCCCTGGAGTTCCAATGAAACCCTACCAGAGGAGAGAATGATGGAGGGCGAGAGAGAGAGAGAAAGAGAAGTTTATAATGGTCCCAGTGCCCTGCTCTACACTATAACATAAGATGAAGTCTACAGAGGTCCAGCAGATAGCCTCAGTGGATGAGGGACCCTCCAGGAAGTGCTAGGCCTTGAGGCAAGTGTATATGCCCATGGACTGCATGGTGCTGGCTTCCACGATGTAGTCCAAGGGCACATACCCTCACACCAGGGATCACTGAGGCGTCCAGCTGGGTGGCTAAAGCTGATGGCAATGGTTTAGACACACTGGGATGATGGTTACGATGACATAATGACTAAAGAAAACAAGAGTTAACTTTGCATGAGGAGAGAAAGAAATAATGACAAAGTGAATTTAAAATGCAACTGATACAAAAATATCCTATTTTGGTTCAATCTCAGTTCACTCAAAATCAACTTTACCAGCCCCATATACCAGAAGAAAGATCTATAAAACCTCTTTGTGCCAAACAGTCTTCACTGAAAACCTCAAACAGTGGAAATGTTCCTGTGTATCTAATTAAATGGTATACCATTACAAGAGATGACTAACCACCAGGAACAGCAAATTTATGGTGTTTACAGTCTTGTCCTCCTTTATAAGACTTTATAAGACATACGTCTACTGATTGGAGCAACATCGGTTTTACGATTTAAATAAAGGTTTAATGGGCCGAGTTCTGTAAAACGTGGATTTACATTAGGGTGGAAGGAAATGTAACGTCTGGTTTAAGATTATTAAGAGAAGTGATCTGTAATATCTAATGCTAAAGTCACATCAGACAAAGACTGTTAATTTGCCAACAGCCTACAACTTTTCCTTACTAGCTATATGTCTCCAAAGGTTTCCTAATTTAAGGTATACCTTAAATGTACAGTAATACACTGCTAAATGATTTAATGATTTTTGTCATTTAATGGTATGTGCCAATACCATTTTGTCATTTAATGGTATGTGCATTCTATTCAATTCTGCATTTCTCTGTGCTACAGTTCAGCTGACCATGACATATTGTAAAAATTCGTGTCACACAGAATCTAGAACATTCAATCACAATATATCATTTTAGCAAGCACTAACATTAGTCAGAGCCCAGGACAAGCAGAACAAGCATTGGCACCTCAGAGTCACTCACCCGAACTCCTTGTGGTCCTGCATTTCCTATAGGCCCAGGCAAACCCTACAAAAGACAACACTGTGAAGTGGCACTTTTTGTGCTTGTAGCTTGGATCAATAATAGCTGTGTGTGTGTGTGTGTGTGTGTGTGTGTGTGTGTGTGTGTGTGTGTGTGTGTGCGCACGCACCCATAATTAGGCAGCAGCATTCCCATGTCTATGTCATGAGGTCCACATCTGAATTTAATGTTTTCTACATTACATCGTCATTTCATTAAGTCATATAGTCTGGAATCTGGTCATGGATAGCAAATTCAATGTCAAAACAGGGCTTGATGACGGGGCCAATGGCGTCAAAATAATCGATAATGCATGTTATGTTTTAGACTTAGATTTAGTCTGAAACAAGGCACGTCTTCCAGCAGTGTATCTTATCTCTGAATCACAGTGAGCTAAGGGAGTTAGGAGAGTATGCTGAGAACAAGCCAAATGTGACCCAGCCAGCAGAGTAGGCACACTGCGGAGACACTGTCCCTTGCTGAAGTCTCGCTGCTGCCACTGGACAACCCACTGGACAACCCACTGGTGTCAACTGGGCTCATGCTTGGTTTAATGAGAATGGACCAGTATCAACAAACTGTCACAGCCCGCACCCTTCGAACTTCCCATCAGCGGTGCTCCGCACAAAATCGTAAATATTTAGATGAAGCAAGTATTGAAATGACCTTCTAATGGAAGACAATTTGGAGCATTCTAACCATATGTAAATAACATGAGCTCTGAGACAAAGAAAGGTTGTGAAACACTGGATTTGATGGTAACTATGATAGATCTTTTGAATTTGCCATCAGGACGTGAGGTCCCTGATTGCATCCTAGAGGGAGTGAGTCACGCCTTCATCACGCCTTCATGTTAAATGTGTCAAAAAGTTTTGCTGGTTTTCTAGAGTGTAGCAGTCGCCAGCCCTGCTGTTAGAGATAACACTGCAGATGCTTGGGGATGACCCCATCCACAGTTGATGTCATCACCCAGCAGTCCAGCTGACCTCTCTGAAGCAGGCTTTGGAGACAGGACTTTCAGAAGGTCTGGACTTACAGTCGCCTGCTATTATAAACATCTTAGCTATGGTCAGGGTCCTGAACCGCACCGCCAGATGTGCGGGATGTGGAGTCGGCCAGGATGAAGGGGCCGGCCACTGCGATTATACTCAGCGCTTTTCACGGTTCAGGACTTAATTCATGGCTAAGGCTCCACGAAAGAGATCATACCTGTCGTGGCCTAGTGCTAAATCGGCAAAGCACCAAGAACTTCTGAATTTTATAGTCTTATTTAACTGGGAGGCATCCAAGGATGGAGTGCATCAAAAAGACAGGTGGTTTAACAGAGCCCCCAGACATATGAGGCTGCCTTTGGGCACACACTTCTAGGAGTGCTGTACAAGTCAGCAGCTCAAGGGGAGATTTACTGCACCTGCCTGCCAGGATAACCTTTGGCACCCGGGCTTCCGTCGGGCCCTCGCGCCCCCTGTGGAATTGTGGAGAAAGAGGGAGAGGTGGAAGGAGAAGAAAAAAAAAAGGATTACTGTGTCACAATCAGTTAGCATTAACTTGTAGAGTCACAGAAATGATACTATGGGCCAAGCTATGTGGACACAGATCTTTCCTGTAAAATAACACGTCATTCTCCTGGCTTATTATGAGGAGCTTATTGGCTTGGAAAGAGTCACAAGCCAAAAACAATAGCTTATTCTTTTCAGGTGTATTAAGTGTGTTGTTGTAGGTTTTACAATTTCAGTTTATGGAAATAATTATCGCAAGGCTGAACCCTATGAGTATCATAGAGTTTAAGATGCATTGTGCATTAAAATGGCATTTTAAAAGAATAAAGCTACATTTTGCATCCCTAATGAAATTACTGCATAAGAAGGGTCGTTATAAAGCAGTGGTCTGTATGTTTCACACTGAGTAATAGTTCTAGTACTGCGTAAACCAGGCCAAGATGTATAAGATGGTGATTTAAAACCAGTGTAAAACATGGACCAGTGATCTGTCATATAACAGTGTTTAATGGTGTGAGTAAGGGAAAGGTGAGTAATGGCTGAGTGGAGGATGTCATTCATGGGCTATAGCAGAAAATATGATTAAGGACACGTGCAGGCTAAAGGTGTTTGGGTGAAATGATCTTTTTTCTGGTGTCCTCGAGGCTCTTTTGCATGCACGCGGAAGGTGTGATATGATGTTTTTACTGAAGCGAGAATGTGCTTAGAAAGTTGAACAACCAAGCGTAAACACTCACAGGGTCTCCAGGATGGCCAGACGGACCAGGATGACCTTTCTGCCCCTGGTGTTTGGGGGGTGGGGGTGGGTGGAGAGAGATCATTTAGGGGGGTGGAGAGAGATCATTTATGCATGTCGCACTTGTCATCAGCAATGAAGCAATGAATAGTGAACCCCCATGAAGCAGAGTCATAGTAGGATTGAAAAACGACTTAAGCAACATGTCATGTCTTACAAGGATTGTGTGCTATGGCAAGTCACCACAAACAAGTACACGACACGTGCAAACTCACTTCCTACACGGTGTGCCATCATTTCTTTGACTGTCTACCATGTGCAAGCTCTACAGTAGTATTGGTTATCCCCACGAAGCCCACTAAGTGGCTTGAGTCAGTTGATGGTAATTTAGCCCCACAAAATAAATAATCATGTATAAAAGGATTTCCTACAGGGCACGGTGTGTGGCTTTCATTAGGAAAAGGCATATGTGCAGAAATGTGAAAGTGACCTGTACAATGCCAGTACGTTACAAATGTTTTCAGCAAAGGAGACAACCAGCGATGGAAAAGCAATAAGTGGTGGAGAACCTAATAGCTCTCAGAGCACAAAGCAGCCGGTTCCTCTTTCCAATATCAATAAGCGGTGAGTGGGTCCTTAAACCTTTTAGGGGAAGGCAAATTTCATATTATGTCATCCAGCACCTGGGAACTGGTGCTAGTTCTCCTTATGTTCTCAGGAACCCTAAGGGACATCTCTGTTGCCATTACATTACATTACACTACTGAATCATACAAGTTTGCCTCATTAAGGAGTAATAGCAGACAAATGACTGTGGTTCTATAAGAACAGTAACAAGAATGCAACAAGAAAAATGTAAATAATTTTGGAGCATTTTCAATAACAGTCATGCTTCCCACACAAACATAAACCGAGAATTATAAAAATGTTTCCGTAATGTGCTTGACAAAATGTCACTATAAAAGCAGAGACTGGCAATGCATAGTAGCACAGAACCAGTCAGAGAACAAGTGGAATCTCAATATGTTCAACTGTTATAACTTTGATTAAGACGCCATGGTGCAGTAGGTGTCATGGAGGCGCAACCGACATTTACCCAGCTGCTCCCAAGAAGGTCGGTGCCAAGAAATATGCCTTTAATCCAACCATCCTAAAATAAATTATGGAAGACATCATTTTGGGTTGTTGGGATAAATCAAACAGTGGTTTCAGTTATTTCTTCTCTTGTAAGGACTCATGACTCTTTCCTGCTCTTTAACCAGCAATGTAATCTTTTACAGCAACTTACTTCCAGCAGCTCTCTATGCAGTAGATTAATTCATTCTGATAGTGATTCGTTTAGAGCAGGAGCAGGAAGCTTTCCAGATTGTTGCTCCTGACATGCGATGGAGGATGGACTGGAAAGTGATTACACTTAAATTAGCAAGAAGGCCAGCAGTATAGAAGCAGAGTTGGTCAGAGTTCTTCCTGTTCTAATCAGCACAGCAGGCATGGTCTTCATAGTTGCAGCTGCTGAATGTATTTTACAGACTTTCAAAAGTTATGAGGATTACCGTCTGCATAAACCCACTCCCTGCTGCAGTTACAGCGACAGTGCCAACTGTTCAGTTAAAAGCAATTTAACGCACATGACAGCAGGCTGGGAGGCCAAGTTCCTGTTGCAACTGACTTTGCACTTGCTGGTCATGATGGACTATTGAATTTCAGTGGCATTTCTTCATAGTGAATAACGGCATTAATAACAGGCTGGCACATAGGAAAGGCAGAGGATTTAAGGGAAGCGTGTGTGGCATATATTGCAGTTTTAAAATAAACTGACAGGGTTGTGATCTCTACACTTTAACTCACTGTGGTGCCCCGGAGGCCATTTCCAACCCAGCCCTCTGAAAATGGAAATACAGAGGTCAGATGGAAACACATCTGGGGTCCCGTGAGAAGAGCTAGAGTGAAAACCTCAGGCAGGCCAAACTGCACAAGTGTTTTTATACCATGCCTTGCCAGTGGTGTGGGTTTTTTGCTTTGCAGATGTATAAGGAAAAACAGCCCCCTAGTGTTCGAAGTCAGAGCGTCTGGGGTCTGATGAACTGATGAACTGATGCTCTTAACGACTTGGAATTCTTAGAATGCTGTTGTCCTGAGTGCAGCTGACACAGACAAGATGGCAACCTGAGACGTACTCTTTCACATTTGCCCTTTTATCAGCCCTGATACAAACTGCTAAAACAACCTGTCAACACTTTAAACAATCTGCTCCATTCAAATTGTACCTTAAACTGCATTTAGCTTGATCTGAAATATGCATTCTGCACTAAAATCTAAACTAAACTTCTCTTTCCCCCCAGCTGTAAGGTCTCAAATACTGAGTTTAACAGTTAATAACTTTGAAAGCTTGTAATAGGTTTTATGGATGATATATTACCTCTTCTGAAGTGAAGTCAGTGTCAAAAGCATAGTACAGCACCCATGAATAACACCAGCTATAAGAAACCTAAAGTGAATAAATCTTGCAATGACCACACAGGAGGAAATCTCTTCTCTGTTGCCAAACTAAATACCTAGTAATTATTACCATATTTGACATGTAACTTCACACACAGACATCAGGGCCCGGTATTTTTCTCACACCTAAGACTCCACCTAAAAATAATTTCCAGTTAATCCATTTTTCACTCCTTTTCATGTTTCTTCCTCTGGATATCTCATATGTCAAAATAGCAGCTTGTTCTAGTTCTATTGCTCTCCGGTGCCAAAAGGGTGGTACCTCCTTCCTCCCACATGGGCATTCAACTCGGGCTTGCTGACTCAGGCCAGTGCTTTCCCACTGCTTGCTTAGGTTTTCTTTTTCCTGCCTCCGAACAATAAAAACTAGCACTAGTTTTTAACTCCACTCATGCTTCGTGCAGGCATGTGGAGTGCGTGGTCAGAGTGATACAGAATAGGGACTGAGAGGACCATAAGATCATAAAAGCAGCACAGGGAGGTGGCAGCAGAAGGTGAGGTTGAGGGCATGGGATAGGCTAAGCGAAGCTAAAACGGGCTGGCTGCAGACGGCTGACAGCTGTGTTCTGTCTGTTTAGATGGACACCGACAGAGGTCTCCGGCATGTGTTTCAGAGTCCTCACAGAGGGGCCGCCCTGTGGGAGTTGGAAAAATCACAAGGAACAAAGCCCTGTCCTATCAGCGAATGAAGAGGATCCTAAACCTAAAAAGTTCAATTCCGTTTTGATTGTCTCCATCATTAGCTCAGCAGGCTGACCCACCTTCAAGACTTCTGCCATCTGAAATCCCAGATGCATCGGTTAATTTCACACATTTTCAGCTGGACCATGGCTGCAGACCATCTTTGCCTGTCTCTCTCATCTCCTCCGCCTGTGCGGTTTCAGTCAGTGACGAGGCGCTGACCCCCTTACAGTGTTTACCCTAAACCCAGCTGGTGCAAGATCAGCTCTCACCATTATAGCCCAGAACTTCGGTTAGTCTGGGGAAATGCAACAGATCAGGAAATAAGCTACACAAAGAAATCTTCCAGTGCAGTCAACACTTAATGACTGGTTTGAGATCTACCTTTCAGATTATGAGTAAATTACAGCAAGGAAAATTAGAAGTTGATGTTTTAATGTATGCCCTTAATGCCCAATTTCTGAAAGTCAAGTGAAACTAGCTCATCCCATACTTGCTACCCTACCTAATCCCATTTTAAGGTGCACATCAGTCCAGTGCAACTAATGCACTTCTGGTCACAGGCAATTTTCCCAGCTGATTACGGCACAGGCTACCTGGCATACAACTGAACAGTAACTTCATGGCACATGCAGTTCCATGTGACCTTAGCCACTCGCACTTCCGTAAAATCCTTCGTAAAAGAGAGGATGGAATACTGTACTCTGGGATGTGCCAAGGTGGGCCTGAGTGGCCTGTGTCCGTCCTGTTACACAACGGCACCTCTTGTTGCCAACGGTGACATCTGCTGAGAATGTGTGCGTGAGGGTTCTGAAGGATTATGTGCAGCTAAACATGACGGGTCAGTGGGGGCATTCGTTTCCCCACTAATTGTCACCTGGCTGAGTGGCCAAGCACATCTCTGCTCCATGGGTTTGTTATAACTTACAGTATGTTTAGGTTTGGTTCAAGTCAGCTCCTTTTTTTTTGTTAGAAGGCTTTCTGCTCTGGACACAGACCATGTATGGAACCTTGTGGTTTGCTGCCAAAAGCAATTTAGCACAGCAGTGTTGAAGTATTTTTCCACCAGTTTTTAATATATATTTTAAAGCACAACATTATGATTAAAAGCACATGTGAATGGCTAAAGAGTCAGGTAATTCCATTACTTTACAATGTTTTAGGCAATCATTTTACCTCTAAATCTTCAGAGAAATACCTTTAACTACAAACCTACTCATGCTTAAATAAAAGGAAATCTGATGTTTTGGCGGGTGTATGGATGGGTTTGAGGGAGGGAGAGAGAGCACGAGCAAGGGAGCGAGTGAGAGTGTGATGTGCGTCATTATGTACTGCTCAGCATTACAGAGCACAAAAGAATATTTATAAAAAAAAAACAAAAAAAACAAAACAAAACAGAGCACTGGACGTGCTCCAGGCTCTAAAAAGACAGACTGGATATGACACATTGCTATGAGCTCGGAAAATTCTTAGAAACAGAAAAGCCCATTTTCTCTGTGTCAAGAGAGTGAGGAGCTCACTGAGGCCTGACATTACGGCAGGAGCAGCAGGACTGGGGCCAGCTGTGCAAAAAGCCCTGGCCAAAACCAACCGCTTCCTCTCAGCTTTTTCAGAGTGGTCCTGCAAATGTGTTTTTCTGAAAACATTACAGATCCCTTTAGAACAGACGCAGGCTCTGTCATGGCACTATTCTGCTTATTCGATGCCATATGGGGAATTGTGTGGCCCTCACAGTTGGGTAGGAGATTGCTGTGGAGGAGTTGGCATTCAAAATGATGCAACTTAATGCGTCCGTTTCATGGTAAAGTGGTGGGATTCAACCATGAACAGCTGCAAGCAGCTGATGACATCATCAGTCACTGATGCCAAGGGTGCTTGTTCAACCTACTGGTAAGTAATTGATGACTTAATTCAGACTCAGATGACCTCTTTCATAGCATGCTGAAACACTCATTGAAACAAAAAAAAACACTTTCCCACAGGCTTTTTCTTGTCTTTTGGAGTGGAATGTCGTTATGAGCTGGCCAGCCATTTAGAGAACATCATCGTGGACACCAGGTTGGGCAGGCATGTCTGGAGCCTATTAAGTCTGGTGCCAAAAAAGTGAGAGGAGACATCCAGAGTGAAGGCAGGATGCTCTGCCCTCCACTGGGATCTTTTCCCCAGATTATTCCCTGCTGGAGCACTTTTCCACGGAGCTGATTTAAGGTGGGGGTTCTCCTTATGGGAAACCCAAACACAGTGTAATATGCAATCGGTCATCCACAAACCTGGTGCACATTTGATAGCTTAGATTTATTTGCTGCTTTACAGAAGCGTTCAAGGAACTGCACTGCGGTGTGAGGTTACAGATGCATGAACTCAGGCATGCCTGGATTTCTGCCATAGAGATGACGCTTACAAGGAAAATGTGAGCACATAGTAAATGCAATCAACAGTTCCAAGCACCTGGAAATGCACCTCTCGAACCTGCTAAACAGGACTTTTGGATGAATTACACATTGACCGCAGCTCTTCAGCGATGTCTCACCTTTCGGCCAACTTGACCAGACAGTCCAGGAGGTCCCGAGATCCCAGGGTCCCCCTACAACCATGGAATTAAATAGCATTACATTATTTCTCAATCCTCATGGCATAAACAGCTGAGAAGAAAACACAAGAGGCTTACAACTACAGTATTCACAGCACTGGAAAAGTACGTACATAATCTGGGAGCAGTCATTGCTCATTATTCTGCAAGTCTCAGCTATTGTAAACATTGCGTGATGCAGCTCACATTCTGTTTTTAGTCTACTGTGCATGTCATGTCCAAAGGAAATTCACTTAATCCTGAACAGGAAGGGGAAAAAAAACCCATGTGTACACAGATCCTTAAGTAAGAGGCCACACAGCAATAAATGTGCTGCTACGTCTTAAGAGGCAAAGGGAAACGCATACTTTTGCTCCACTTGGCGCTCGGCCAGGCGAGAGTCCGGGGTCTCCCTTTATTCCCTGCAAAACACAAAGAGGAAACAACTGATTCTCATGGAGAACGTCGCGGCGAGGCCAGATGCCAGGGGAGTGTATGCGCGGCACATGCCTGCCACATATGGAGATGCACTCCCAGCATGCATGTGTGCTGGCTTCGCCAGCTCAACATGTCTCGTGTTATCAAACAATATTACGCAAAACAGAAAAGGCGGTTGACATCGCTTTGCCTCCGCTCAAGCTCCCGTTATGTGCATTAGGAAAGGTGACGAATACGCTAAAAGGACAGTCCAATACAACGCCAATCCCCACTGCAGCGACAGAATACTGTAATGGCACTTTGTTAGTGTTGAGAGTCTCCAGGCCGGTATACGTGGCTGAGGCTAATAAATGCTCCAAAGCCCAAGTGGGGTTATTTACACAAGAGAGTGGCCCGTGTACGCCTGCAAAGAAGGAGTTTACAGTAAGCTCCTGTAAAGACACTGGGGATCACCAGACACATTCTTCTGCCTTTTCAGGCAATGGGAGTCAGTTGGGATTTGTAGTTGTACCTCAGTGCCTACTGCCATTTAAACCGTAAGCATGCATGCCTTGTATTTAATACCTGGTCTGCTTGTCTCCACGTTTTAGATCAGATCTCCCTGATCTAGACAATTGCACAACACAATCACTGCCAAAACGGGCTTGTAAAACAGAGGGTTATATAAAAAACCCCCAAACAATCCCAAAATAAGACCTTCAGTCTTCTGTATCTTGTCCATACCATTTGACAGGAACGAAAAGAGAAGAAAGTTTAGACTTCAGTACCACTTTAACCTGGGAAAGGTCAGCAGCAGTCAACGTTATTAGTCTAGATTAGACTGTAAGAATTTTATCAAACGGTAGCCATAAATGTTAATGAAAAGCAGCATTGTGTGGGAACATGCAATGAATGAGGTTAGCCAATGCTGCTTAGTATTACATTGTTTGAAATTTTTTCTGGTTCAAATAACATTTCAGCCATGCATGCCACAGAGCCAGGGCCAGTACTATAGCAACTGAACTGTTAATAACTGTTGAGTAGCACTATAATTAGGGCATAATATCACAGCTCTGCTGCTTTCGTATTTACTAGTAATTTGATTTGGACCTTGTCTTTCTTAATAAAACCGATTTTTAAGCGTCACAAAGGTCTAGTTAAGTAGGTCCCACTGTGTGCATATTGTTCATAATGTAGAGATACAGAACAGATCAAAACCCTGCACATTTCTGAGGATTTTTTATTGGTTTGTAATAAGGTTTTAAGTAACAAGGTCAGGCTTAATGTTAATAAGCTCTTCAGCGATTAAAATTTTACCAGCATGCCTAAAGTCATTGCTCGACTTTTCAAGCTGCACAGTGGTGCACCAATAGAAGCCCTCAAAGCAGAGGTGTGCTCAGTGGCCCGGGCCAAGCCTGGTCCATACCACGTGGCACGTGTGGCTGGGGGGGGGTGCAGGAGGAACGCAGCTGCAGTGAAGGGAAGTGAAGGAAACTGACAGGAAGCGAAGGGAAGTGACGGGCAGTGAAGAGGGTGTCCATCGCTCTGTCCTACAGGCAGTGACTCAACAGCTCAGCTGGGCATCATCAAGCAATTAGTTCTGCGTTACTTTGGTTCCTGGCCCCGACAGACACAACTGCTGTCCTCGCATGGCCCAGAGGAAGCGTGTGTGGCCTTCGCATTCCCACACAGTTTCCGTGTCATATGCTATATGGAAAAACTAAAAAATTCCTTTGCTTTATAACACATTTCCGACTACAGCTTCATGATCTTTTTCTTGAATGGAAACAATAAAATTCAAAAAGCATGCAGAACATTAAAAGGTCGCCTTTTTGTGCAGATCAGCATCAAAGGGCAACTGCCATCTGAGGCCTATTTACAGCATGGGGATGACGCAGCAGTACGAACCTTGAGTCCTGGTGGCCCTGGGCGACCTGGGCTTCCATGTGGACCTGGAGATCCCTGCAACACAAGCACATGTCTACGTTTTATTTGTGTGTCTTCTCCCCTACGTATTTACGATGCAATCGCTGCGGGCCCTGACCTGCACTATTGTCTTTCCCTTGAGAGGAGCCACAGGAGAAAAGACAGAGAGGAGAGGGATGTAAAGAGTGTCAACAGTGCCTGGGAATAGTTACCCGCAGCGTGGTTTGTTTAACTGGGACCCATCCTTAGCCAGTATGAACCGCTCATGTCTAATGGATCCAGTGTACTGACAGTATGTAAATGTCTGGGCTTTTAGTGCCTTGTTATGCCGTTATTATTTAAGCATTACAAAAGAGTTAGAGACTGAAGAGTTAAGAGGGTGAACAGTTGGAGCATTCAGAACATTCAGAAGGAGTCCAACATTTTTTAAAAGTAATGTAAAATCTTCTGCAGAGGATCTTTGCCTTTCAATGAAAGTGATTAGAAGTCACTGATCGATTATATACTTTGTTTTTTTTGTTTTTTTTTTCAAACATTAATTTCTCAAGGCTGCTTTAAGGATTTCTGCATTATGAAAAGGTACAGCTTCTAAAGATGAATTTTACCTAACGTGTGAGTGGTTGTGTTTTATATGCAGCCTTCACCCTTTCCCTTGTGGGTGCGTGTTACGTCAGAGCCCACATAATTTTCAGCTTGAACTTAAGGGGAGGTTGGGTCTGACCCGAGCTCTGTGCTTGTGTGTGTACAGGCCTTTTCTGTGGACCATATGGAAAATGACTCCCTGTTTCAGATACGGCATATGGATGTGATTTTCTTCATCCTGTCACATCACTTCACCCACGCGCCCACGCACACACACACACACATACACAAGGGAGTGAGAGCTCAAAGCTCAGCTGATGATCAGCTGGCCTGTGTAAGCAGCGCAGACAGGAAACAAGAAAAAAAGAGAATGAGAACAAATGAGCATAATCGGTGGTCACTTGCGGCCGAGCTCAGAGAGGTGGCGAGGACTGTGGCCAAGATGCTGCAGTCCAAAACATTAACAGGCCAGATAATAGTAGAGGCCTTTTCTTCTGCGTAGAAAGGAGACATTAGCATTTAGTTTTATTACAAGCAGAAAGGAGACATTAGCGAGCGATGAGGCGAACCACAGAGGCAGGCGACGGCTGAACACCCTCATCCTGGTGGCAATGTTACATGATCTGTCCTGGCCCAGCCTGCTGACTCAGCACATGTTGGCCATATGGAGACATTTACCAGGAGCTCATCTACAGATTTCCACCTCTTTATGCAACAACTGGGCCAGGCTACTGCGCATGCTGCAATTTGCCTGGATACTGTGCATGTGGCTGTGGTTAGCCACCAGAGTTGGAGTGAAAGAAGGTGAGCCTATTAAATTATAGATCCTTCAGGGCATGACAACACTAGGGAGTGCATGGTTGGAGCGTGAGTAGCATTGTTCCACAAGGCCGTGGGGAAGCAGTTCCACCGTCCCTCTGGGTAGGGCATGGCTGTGGGTCAACAGCTGGTCAGACATGGCCCATTTCATTGAGCCTTGCGTGTTCCTACATAGCTAGAATGTCTGATCCATTCCATACGAGCGCTGCTCTGCTGTCCGCATGACAAAACCCCCCTGCTGATATCTGCCGAAAGCTGCTGTTTGGTGTCTTTGATTTCAACATAAAAAGCGATGTTAAAGGGAAACTATTTCCACTCCCTCAGTTTGTGAGCCCATGTGTCCTAATCTCTGCAGTCCATTTTGGAGGAAGCACCAATTTTCTGAAATCCTCTCTTTACTGGTGCAGGACCTCAAATGGCTTGGGAAGTCTCTGGCACCAGGAGACGGGCAACTCAAGGACAGATTTACACTTGTGCATGATGTGCAGAATGCTGTCCTATCATAAGCTGTGCACTTAATGTGGACAAGCAATGACACAGAAGCACAAATCAAGACTTCAGATAGATTAGGAAACAGCTTTATGGGTAACTTTGACCAGTATGAGCTATTGGGCTTGAAGGATTTTACAGGGACATTAACAATATATGTAACATATGGAATCATGTCAGAGAACGTCAGAAAAGAAATAGGCGAAAGCAATGTGGTTTTTTTCCAATACTGTGATTTACATCTTTTCTCAACAGTCTGGGGCGGACCGACACAGTGCCGTGTCAAAGCCCATGTGAGGTTTGGTTATTCAAAATGATTCTGGGGTTTGAGGCTGAGAGAGTGGTTAGGGAAAGACCGAGTGGAAAACCGCATTCATGCAGTCCCTTCGTAATGCTCTTCAGACACTACTCTGTTCATAAACATTCACCTCCAGGGGAACAGCCAAAAGATCCCAAATAAAAACAGACAAAGTGAATATAAAAGCAAAATACAGTAAATGGCAAAATGATATGCTAATTCAGCAAAGTTTCACGCTACAGAAGGCTGCAGAGTCTGCCAAACTTGTGAAGAAGGCAAAAATTCTCATCTCCAGCAATGTGTTACTCGATGGGCAACAGCATATCCAATGTTTTTCAAGACAAGAATCATGTATGGTGAAATAACAGGCTCTTTCCATATTTAGTTCAAACCAACGGATGCATTTGGGATATTCTAAATATTTGTCAGCAATCTGTTGGACCGTCTTACTTCAGCAAGTGATTTTGTAAGAATATAAACATTTTTTTTACAGGCAGTTTTGGCAGCAGTTGTAGAGGGATAGCTATGCTCCCATTTTCACTGCTCATGAAAAAGAGCCCTGTACAAGTGCATGGATCTTAGTACAGTAAGAGAATTACACTCACACTGATATCAAATCAGTGGCAATCTCCAACGGCACCTTAAGCAACACTTTTGCCACAGTCCCAAGGTGAAAGTTCAGCTGTAAAGATCGGGTGAGAGGTCCCGGGGGAACAATGTTCCTTACATATGTTAAAAACATCATCGCCTGCAAAGTGCCATTAGCAGAACACAAACACACTTCCAACTTTTACTGCATTTATGGTTTGCACAATCCTCTGACCTGATCTCCCAACATGGCACACAGATTAGCTCCCCAACTACAGACCTAATTCATTTGTTACTTTTGTAATGAAGTGCATAGCCTGAAGGGAAATCTGTGCTTTAGGACAGTTTTCGGTTTTGGGCGTAACTGCAACATGAACTCTCAAAGAAAGATTGTTTAATTTAAACAAATGATGTTCTTAATTAGAGTGCTGTACTGTAATTCGTGAGGGTGCTTCCATGTGCATATGTGCCACATAAGTGCTACACCTGAGTGCATACTGCCTGCAAGGTGACACGTATACAGAAAACCACAGAAAGTGGATCTGCATTGCCTTAGACACATTTATTTTTTACTTAATTGTGCTCTTTTCTGATAAATTATATTTACATACAATAAATGAGCTTTGTAAATAAAAAAAACTATCAGAAGATATAATACAAGTTTTCAAATGAACAAATTACTACTGGCTTATAATCAGGGATGCCCAAAAGCCCCTTGGCCATGTGCCAGAGAGCTGGTGAATGCTAGGCTTTAAATGTTTTTAATAAGCCCACTACAAAGGCCTCTTTCTTCAGTTAGACAAGATGGTTTTCCCACAGTGCAGGTAGCACTCACACACTCTCACACACACACACACACACACACACACACACACACACACACACACACACACACACACACACACACACACACACACACACACGTGTGCGCGCCTCTTTGAACTGCCGATAAATAGATTCTATTTCCTGCTCCCCACAGTTCCACAGCAATGCCCACCTATTCTACACAATAAGCGTACAAGCCTCTGCTTTAAAAAAAAAACAACAACAACACAAAATGATTATAGAACATTCAATAAAAAATAAATAGCAAACCAATACATACTCTGGAGAAAGCAAAACTTTATGGCCTGCTCTTATATCTCAGCCTCTGCTCTTTCTCTGTAAGAACACTTCCTGTAGCACTTGGCAGTGGGGCTGAGGGGGTTGAGGATGGGGATCTGTGGTAGGCTGGCTCTTCTGATGAGCTCCATTTATTAGACACAAGCACTTCATGGTCCCATTAGGCAAAGGAAAGTGGCTTTTCCATTAAACCATTACAAAAGACCAGAAAGGCTGGAACACAAACTATTTCATGACAAATATGGGTCTCTTTATGGAAAAACAAACTCTATGCTTATATCTCAAGTGACAGAATATCTTGCTTGGTAAGGAAGCAAACATTGTGTAGGAAACATTGTGATCTTTTTTTGGCCATGTTTTGTGCTATACTCCTCAGCTACAAATGGGAAACATCAAAACCACTAAAATTAGGCACCTTCACTTCAAAGAGAAAATAACAGCCCAAATCAGATATCATGTTGTGTCTGGTTTTCTAATATGAATGATATGTGAAACTAGAACCAGGTTCTCACTCTGCCTTCCAAGAGAAGACATAGAGAAATGGCGCTGACCTTTGTGACTAAACAAGTGAAGTGTGTTAATGTTGATTCTGAAACTCGATCGCAGCAATTAGCTGGAATATGCGGATGGATCACAAACTGCATCATCCCTTGTGGATGAGTGGGAGTGCTTACCCGCGGTCCTCTTTTCCCTGGTAATCCTGACTTTCCAGGAAGTCCATGAGGTCCCTGAAAAAGACAATGAGAGGTCGCATTATGAGGAGTGAGACGATTTATCCTTAAATATACCTGCTGACATCCAGTTGCACTGTCCAACTAACCCTATACTGAATGAAAGTGATGAGGCACAGCCAATGATGTACTTTGAAAGTCGGCCCACTCTGGTACTTCATGGCTTAAAGGTTGCTGAAACAAACACGTAGCGCTAACTATATCCAAGTAGTTAGGGTGTAATTAAAGGGGTTCTACATAAACTAGTGTAACGAAACAGGCCTTTTGAGTCATATGTTGCACACAGTGCTGTTTGTACACTGGCATACTAGAGACATTTCTCCTTGCATTAAGTCATTGGTAGATTTAATAAAGCAGAGTGTAGGAAAGCCAATATGGGACTCTCCCTGGTTGCCATTAAATATCACCCAAACCCCCACCTTTTCATTGGAGTCTGGCTCCGTGCTGCGTGTGATTACGGGCACCCTTGTTAATAACCGGCAGCATCTAGCCTTAATCCAGCATCTAGCCTTAATTTAGTGAGTGCCGAGGGGTCTCTTTTAACAAGAGGTCAGCTTTCAAACTCCAATTTGTTCTTTTATTCCAAATGTCAGTGTATTGTTTCATTTCCTCCACTGGTAAAAGATACAGGTGAGAGGGTTTAAGGTAGAGGCTAATGGCACATGAAGAATCAGCCCTACTGCTGAATGCTAAGATGTAGCCAACATCCATGCACATGGGCTGAACGCATCATCTGGACCGTGTCCCACAAGGTTCGGAAAGTCTCCTTCCTTCCAGCTGTATAACAAAGCAATACTGAGTGTTTTGTAGCAGAGCTTTGGAATGGCCCTGTATTAATATTCAACAAACAGAGAAAGTTGCTTGCAGATATTTTGATTTTATATTCTGTTTAAAAAGAACAATTACAGCCATGTGATGCACTTCAAAAAAGCAATGATTGGCAGCCACATTCCTATAAGCTCTTAAAACACAAGAGCTATATTAGTGGAAAAGGGTTTGCTCATTCCCCTTGCAAGTCTTTAACTCAGAACAAATGCTGCATGATGCGCGAGTCAAAGAGCCATAGCTAAGACGAAAGTTAAGAGATGTTTGGATGCACTGCAGGGTTGTCATGTAGCAGGCAGACACAGTGAGAGAAACTGAGAACAGCCCCTCTGAGCCCCCGACCGCTTCCACGTGGCACATTTCCTCTTTGGAATAAAAAGCTGAGTATTAAGACCCCCCCTCCCCCCCTCTCGCCATAAAAGAATGCAGAGATTAGGACAGAGGGAAACCTACAGCCAACAGTAGCCACTCCTTCTGGGAATCTTTTTCACTGAGGGTGTACACTCTGTGTTGTGTATTGCTAGCCATTAATAGTGAGGACATCTGTTGCTCACTTATGTGGTCACAGTTGAAGCGACGGGTAGACGAAACCTAAGACAATGACTTGCTTTTCACATATGGTGCTAAATCTGCTTAACTTTTGACTAGAAATACTGCAGAGTGAGAACGAGTTGTGTATAATGTGAGTAATGGAACTGCACATAGCTGAGGTGCTTTACTTGCAATGAGAGATTTTCACTGGTCTCAGTACTGTTTGTATTTTCTACTATGAAGTAAGGTCTGTATTATGGGTGAACAAGCTGTTACACATTGTCCTATAAAAAATAGCTTCCCGTGTCTTTTTTTTTTTTTTAGGGTTTTCCCAGCCTCACCAATGTCAGTATTAACAGTAACAAGAGTAAAAAGAGTTTATGGAAGATTGGGATTGTGTAACATCAGGGGCTCATCACAGCTCCCAAATCTCTCCTTGCCCTCTGCCCAGTGACCCATGTGTTTAAGAATGGGAAAATGAGCATAAGCATAGCCATAAACTCCACCAGCCAGCTTTCACACAATTACATAAATGCGCTTAAACCCAAGACCACCAAATGTTCACAGGCACCAAAAATGACAGCATTGGAGTTTCCATCCATCCCAATGCCATGATTTTCATACAGACAAGGATTTTTTTTTACAACTAAATACCATGCTTAATATCTGGTATTAAAAACTGAAGGAGTAATCGATTCCAATTGAGCAAGGGCTCTAATAACATTATGTTCTACTCAGCACTTAACAAGGTCACAACATGTCTTACCAAGCAAATACCAAAGTCAGAACATGTCTTATGACCTGAGAACACATGGTAAAAGCTAATAATTCACATTTTACAGGTTCCTAAAAATAAGCAAAAGTGCTAAGTCTGCCATCTGGCCACCAAAAGACACAGTGTAGGTTAGGAAAAAATGACTAAATATCATGGACAACTGTCAGTGGTCAATTGCAAATATTGATAAAGTTTTGGAAGCTGTTTCAACATTTAGCATTTTCAAGAGAAAGCTCAAACATACTAAGATTTCTAGACTTCAGCAACAGAAGACTTCAAGATTGCAACAACAAATTTCCCTAATTAGACAGTTAATTTTGTGAGTATTGAGGGAGAATGTTCAAAGAATACTTTTAGATTTTAGTCTCCTGAACATAATTCACATGAACTTAGTGATTTGGCATGCTCCCCAAAGCAAGAAAATGTGATCGCACGTTAGCAGAACATATGCCTTATATGTAAAAATGAATGGTTCTGATGGCTAAAAAGTAAAGTTTAAGCTTTTCGCAGCTGGTTTGATGATGTCTAAGCTCTCAAAGACTACAAGCTACTTCCTTTTCTTTGATCTTTGACCCTGCCTCCAAACAGCTCCATTCTCTCTAAACTCCCACAGTCTTCTGGAAGAACCTGTCGCCTGGATGCCAGTCCTCCAGCACAGATGCCAAGAGGCTGACCAAGACTTACTACCTGCCAGATTATTTCTAACCAGAATACTAGAAAGTAAACTTAACATAAACATGTGCTACTCACAGGGAAAACCCTTTCACTCCTTTCCTAAGAATGAAGTATAAAAAAACTCCAAACAATCTTAATCTCATCACAAAATGTCCAGAGACTTTTATTTTGTTTTAAAGACACCGTATCCTCTTACCGGTGGTCCTGGTTCTCCTTTGAGTCCTGGTGGGCCAGCCAGGAGGGAAAACTGCATTGGTTCCAGCTCAAAGGTTTGAAACCCATCTGTGGCCGCATGTATGACAGGCACAAAAGAGGTGGGCTTGGTGGTGACCTCTGGCATGGATCTCTTCACAGTTACAGTGGTCAGTGGTCTCTCTGATAAGTTTGATATGCTGTAAGTTCCAGAGCGACTAGGTTTGGTGGCTGCAGAAGGCTGAATGCTTGGCTTCTGTCTGTCTGGCCTGTATGTTACAGAAACGCCGTTCCCTTTTGACTTCTGGGATTTCGCGGTTACCACCTGAATGATGTTTATGGAACTGCTCTGCCGAGTAGGTTTGGGCTGTGTGGGTGATCCTCCAATCCTAAGGGAAGCAGTGACAGCTGAGATTTTTGCTTGGGCAGGAACCTCCAGAGTTGGTCTGGCCATCCTTGGAGGCACTGTTCCATGAATGTTTAGGATCACGGAACCAGACTGTGTTGTCATTAGGACAGAAGTGTTAGGCACTCCTGAGGTAAACCTCATCTCATCCTGTGTCAGTGACAAGCTGGGGGTAAAGCCTTTGTTGATGAGCTCATTTATGGCAGTAGGGGTCCGAAGGGTGACAGAGATATTGGGATCCAGGGGTAACAGTGGCAAAAGGGGTGGGAGGTTTGGCCGAAAGGTGTCAGCTTCCCTGCACTGTTTTTTAATGTATTTACAATAGTTGTGAGCTGCCTTGGCAGAGAGGTGAATGTCAAACTGGCAAATGGCACCTTCAAACTGCACTGAATTCTGGCTCATTTTGCCCAGAAGAAAGGAGCCTTCTGGACCCAGAGTTTCCTCATTTTTAAAATGCAAATTTGCATGTACACTTGTCTTCCCACAAGAAGTATATAAAGTAACCCTTTGGGGTTGGATATCCAAGGCCAGATTGTGCCACTGGCCATTGTGAACATCATAATCAAAATATACAGAGTTCTTTTGGCCAACATAAACTATAATTTTGCCAGGGATGAACTGCACCCCTAGCTGCAGTCTCTTCTTCTTTGACATGACGGTGAAGAGAAAGGCGTTGTTGATGCGGTGCGAACACACGCTCAAGATGAGGGCAAACTCCGTGCCCAGTGGCAACGGGACCACAGAACTCAAGGGCACCTCGATCCGTGCCCTCTGGGTGAGGATAACTCCGGACTTGAAGGGGATGACGCCCTGCAGAGTGGAGCGCATCCCGGATGAGGGCCTCTTCCAGACCAGGCCGAGCTTCTGGAGGATATCCACATCTGAACAAAGGAAAGGTAACACTTAACAGTAATAATAACAGTAACATTACATAGCATCAAATACTCCTATATGCTGTTGTGATGGGAGTCATATTGGGGCAGGTGGATTCCCAATTAGTCTCCAAAAGACCAGATTTGTGAAAACCCACTTTATTCCACTACACAATCACAGCATCATTTTTAGAAGGCTGTAAAAAAAAAATTATAACAGCAATGTTACATGTTCTGCATCTCAGAGTCAGACACTCACAGTCATGTCCAGATGATATAGGTGTTCTGAAGACCACACTATGCACTGACCAGTGAGAATTTGGGAAAACTGTGAAATGCTTGCTCTACTTTTCCCCAATACCATTCCCTCATGCAAAAGTATGAACACTTGTTTTGATAATCAGATGAGTGTCATTTATCTTTGCTTTAGCAGTTCTAAGAGATCATATTCAATCATATAAGAGATGCATTTGTCACTACTGTTCACACATATTATGGCTAAATGCAATCTAGCTAAAGATGGCACGCTGCACTCTGAAGAGACTAAATGAAAAGCACATGGTTAAATGATGTCAATGGACAGGCAAACTGTTATAGACTTTAGGCCATTCATCATTGTCCAACCTTGCGGAAGATGGTCATGGAGTTAAATCAAATGCATGTGTTTGTTCAAAAACCTTTTGGAAAAGGGAGCTTAACAGTTCCCCAGACAGACAGTAATCATGTTCATGGAAAAGAAGTGAGCTTTGCTGAGTGTGCAAAGCGGAGACTGAGACAGAGTCAAATAAGACCCACCGCAACACCTCCTACCCTGGCAGACAAAGGCCTTTCATATACTGGTCTCCAGCAACAAGGTTTATGGAAAGAAGAGATAGAAAAGGAAAGGCAGGAGTGAGAGAGAGAGAGAGAGAGAGAGAGAGAGAATGACTATATGAATGTCTGCAAGCATAATATAAACATACTAGCAGGAGTTGACTATATAGGTGATCTATCATCAAGGGACGTCTGAAAGGGTGACAAAGATCAACAACATCTGATGTCCATTTAAAAAATTATTGAATAACCAAATTAATCAGATGAGACTGTTAAACAAAACTGTCAGCCCAGGAGTTAAACCTCCCTCAGCAATGGAAACACATGAGTAGCTGCCAGACATGCTACATTCATAGCCCTACTCTGAGAGGACCATGTGAGTGAGTCATGGGCAACACGGAATGCTGGGAAACTAAGCAAAGGTTGTGGAGGAGGTGGTGGAGCATCTACCCTTCAGATCCACTTGCAGCCACAGAGGCTAGACTCAAGATGCGCTTGAAAGAAAATAATAGGGACTGGAACTGCTTGGCTCAGTGCACTAACTCCAAGAACCACATCAAATCCAAAACAGAAAGACACCCTGTGAGTCTTCAGGGAAAACGCAAAAGAGTTTTCCGTCCAAGTTAAGCAATTATTGCTCCTGAAAATAGTATAAAGCAAAGGTGGAATAACATACGTTGCAAACTGGGTGTTGAACCAAAAGATAAGCCCAATAATAAGAGAATTCTAGAAAATATCTGGCTGTGACTCACTAAGATGACCTGCTCATAAGTTATGCAGTAGGAGGGGGTGGGGGGCACTTGAAATCTGGAGAAATCCCAGTCTGTAGTGAGAGAGCATCCTGTATGGACTGTCCCACACATGGAAAAACCATCAGTCTTACTCTCCAAGCAGAACAAAAGCATCTTTCATGAGTTGAAACCCATCTTAAAACACAATAGCTTCCAGTGACAGCACTTTAATTCTGTTAATTGTTTAAAAGGGGCAATGAGCTGAATTTTCCATTGGATCTGACAGTGATATTAAAAAAAAATTAACTGAACTGCATAGTGGCTGGTACAGAATGTTACAATGATGACAAATAAAATTAATAGAGATGTGTAAGCCTTGGAGTTTATTTTCATTTGGTTAGTCAAGAACAGCGCTGCTGATAAATAGCGGCTTTGCTATCTGCATTTGCACTGCATATGAGTAAATGGAGAAAAATAAGGGCTCTCCAACACTAATTGCTCACTCTGATGAATGGTAAGACCCAACACTGTACACATGGTGCAAACAACAGATGAGGAGATGATAGCAGCTTGGCCAGTGGTGGTTAGTCCATTAGACAGGCCGCAGTACTACAGAAAAATAAAGATCATGGCAATGACATCAGTATAAATCTTAAGTGGGCTCTTCATATTTCTCTCTCCATATGTAAACACATGTCTGTACTAGACCGATTGCTGTCAAGTTACAGATTTGCAATTTGGAAAAGCAATCTGTTTATTAACTATCTTTTTTAAAATGTTCCCAAAGGAATTGAGTTCCCTATTTGTATTCATCCCCAAATACAGAATACAAGGGCTGTGTTCTATATATCAATACAGCAAAACAATTTGTCTGCATACCAGGCACAAGTGGTTTTGTTCCCACAGCTAGTGACAATTTCTGCACAGAGGTGTGCACTAACCTCACAACATATGAACTGGTAATTTTTCCTTCCAAAACATTTCAAAATTAAATACCTCTTTAAAAGATGTATGGAGGAGCATGCATAACTTCATACATATATAACAGCACATATTTACAATTTTAAAAATTAAATGTAAAAAATTAAATGCATATGTCTGTTGTGCTGTTATATCATTATTGTACCAGAATCCTTGTATTCTGCTACATATAGTGATGATGCTGCAAATACCCAACTCTACCTTTATCATCAGACCTTAAGCACAAGTCTGCTTAAGACCAGCCTTCGATAGATGGATAGCATATCTGTACTGACACAATGGCTTTTTAAGCTCCAGAGCTGAACAAATAGGCTGGGAACAAACCTATTTCAGTGATCTGAGACTTCGGCATAAATCAGACAGCTGTTAGTTCTGGCAAATACGGACTGCACCCGTCCACAGCTAAACAGTAGCACTGGCCGCCTCGCTGACCTCATATTCATGGCAAAATTCAATAGACTTGTAACGTTAAGAGTCTTGCCTAAATGATCTCAGCAATTCCCGTCAAGTAACATTTTGACAAAGAACAAGGGCCAGTTTCACAGATAAATAGAGAAAATCTGATCAATTTGCTGATCAAGTTTCAGTTAAAGAAATTTTACAACAATCTGGAAAGGTATGTCTACCATGTATACCATTGTGTCCTAAATCCACAAAATATTTTCAAACTAAACTATTATAATGATAAGACTGATCAAATGATTGTGATCAAACTGCTGCAAGATGACAATCATATGTGAACCAAAGAGTTCTTTCATACAGTACCAACTGATTCCACTTTCACAAAAAGTCTTTTGTTAACACTAATTCCACAGTAAATACTAGTATTAGATCAAAGCTGAAATTACCTAATAGGAATACAGCATAAAAATGCACTCAAAGATAGTATAAAAAGTTTTACCTTCAAGTTGTTCTTGTGCCAACCCCAGACAGTAAGTACAGTAGAGGACAGTGCAGAGAAATAGTGTTCTCCTGTAAGAACAAATACATCAGTTATTCATAGATCAAGAGCAATTCTGGATCAACCCTAAAACTTTAACATTAAATGAACATTCCTTCTGTGTGGTCTTTTGGCATCTCAAGATATGAATCATAGACAATCAATCATTGTCCCTATCTTGCAGATGCATAACTTACACAGGACAAAGATTTGACATACTAAAATACTCAATTTCAATCAAGCATCTCAAACAACAAGCAAAAGTGACTGAAGTTTTAAGATAACTTTCTACACATATGAACTGTTTTCCCCCAGATTCTTTGACCTTTCTGAAACACAAGACGTTGAATTAGTCAGACTGATGTAAATGTTCATGTAAATGAACTCTGTGCCCATTTTACAGTCTACCTCACCAACTGCCAAACCCTCATGTAATGCACAAAAAGTCACTCAAATGCAGTACATCATAAACATCACATGCAGGGGGTATAACACATATTACAATCAAGCTGCTAATCATTACTGCCTCCAGGAAAACAAAACAAGAATTTCAAAACAGTAGAAATCACACAGTCTGATTTGTTTTGGGTTGTAGTGCATACATTCAGGGGGCTGGTTTTTAGTCAATTGTTTATAAGGAAAATAAAAGCTAACTGCAAACTGAAATAGTGCTCATTTTGCAGTAGAGGAAGGCTAGATGAACAATAGGAAACTGGTGCAGGGTCAGGCAGAAATGTAATTAATGAAATGATAATCATATGGCCATTATTATCACCATCATCTTTATTATTGTTTTTGTTGTTTTGTTTGTTGTGGTATCTTTTGACTACAGCTCACCTACACTGCATGCAGTCCTGCATGCAGTAACAGAGGCATTTTGTTCCTATGCTTTCGCAGAGCTGGAGACTGACTGCAAAAACAATGTATTGGGATTCCTGCTGCAAGTGTCATCAATGTTTTCATGTTTGCAACCAATGCACTTTATATGAAGATTCATCAAACCCATGGAAAGTCACATGGGCCATGGTTTGCGGAAAGGAGGTCGCAGCACCACCAAGCAATCCTGACTGCTGCATCAAAGTCCCGAGGACACACTGTTCCAGTCCGCATTCATCTCAGTTACCCTGGAGTCACACTCCAGGAGCCCTCGCCAAGAATGCTGGGGCACCTGCCTCGGGGTCTGTAGTGCTAGGCACCCGCAAGCCAGCCCTCTGGTTAAAGCACACTCAGCTGTGGCTTCTCACAGGGCAGGCAGATCTGTACAAGCTGCCCAGAATCCAAAAGCTTGTGATGTTCAAAGCAGGAAGTGCGTGGCTCCTGTCCAGGGCAATGGCAAAAGGAGGGGACTTGAGGCCAGGCACCTCGCATACCACTGACCTGAGGCCAGGCACCTCGCATACCACTGACCTGAGGCCAGGCACCTCGCATACCACTGACCTGAGGCCAGGAACCTCGCATACCACTGACCTGAGGCCAGGCACCTCACATACCAGTGACAATTACGAGTTCTTTTTTTTAATTCACACACCGTTAAGCATTGACACATTTGGAATTAATGTCCGTGACGGCATTTACTGTCAATCTATTGTGTGTGTGTAATTATATACATACATACATGCACGCACACACACATATATATACATACATACATACATACACCCACACACATCTAAATTAATTAATCCAAGCAAGGAAGCATAAGAATTTCAAAAGCCTCTCCCTAATGTGACACTACATTTCTATTCCTATCTGTAAGCTGACAGGCTAACTCGGTATGGATCATCGCTTTGACACTGCCATATCCTCATGCATGTTGTATGCCTCTCTCTTCCATCCTCACTCTCTCCCTTCACCACGCCCCCTTGCACACAGCCAAAAGGCATATCCTACAATTTACAAGATGCTTTGATCTCCGGAATATGTAACTCAGTGTCTGAAAGTAGATTAGTTACTTTTTTGATCACCAAAGGGGGGGGGGGGGTTGATAAATTTTGAGCAAACAGACTTTGCCGACGTTGAAATCTGTGCAAAATTTTATAATAGAAATTCGGAGGTTAGATCATTTTTTATCAGCATCAGCTATAACGCAGGGTGACATGACATGACGTGTATAACCCCATTCCATTTCGTTGTCTAACATACCCCAGTAGTTCTGTAACGTCTAGTTGGGGAGGGGAGTCGGACACTTTTAGGGTTAAATTTCGATTCATTCATACATTAGTCTACGAAACAGAAGATAAAATTGCTCTATGAAATAAACTTATAAAAGTGAGAAAATGGTTCATAGTAAGGAGGTCCAACATCTTTGTAAGTTAACGCTAAATTCCCCTTGACACAATGTGAACTCCGCTGTGGGAGTTCGGGTAACTGTGATACATCCCATTCATTCATTGCGAACGCTAGTTTCCAGTTCACGACACTGGACAAAACCGTTTACTTCGTTCATTCATGTTATACGACGGCAACTATACTCGTTAGAATTCACTGCACTCAAGAACTATAAAATTATGTTATTTGTCCTGATTTTTACTCACCCCCCGACTCCAGCTGGTTTGAGTTTGGAGTACGGGGCATTGTCCGGCTCCATCGCGGTTACTTCATTCTTCCTTGAGAGTGTTTACTATAGTCAAGACATGACAGAGTTATGCGAATTATTCCCATTGCAAATCATCCCAAAATGCTTGGTGAGTGTCTCGAGGCGGTGACGGTGAAGTGCGACACGGTAGGTTAGTACAAGTCGTACTCCCCTTCAAGTACCAAATCAAGATCTTTCTTGAGGGGATGTCCAACAAACTGTGACATGAAGGACTCCATTTGTGAGAAACCAGTCTGCAACCAGTAGACGATGATGAACTCTAAAGAGTTAAGTCCAGTCCGGTACATGCATGAGTTCATTAATTTAAGACAAACTCCTTGCAAACTCGCCGTCTGTAATCAAACTAAAGAGGAATTCTGAGGATTTGTAGGACACTAGAGCACACCTCCCTCTGTCGCCCTCAACTGACTGCGAGAAAGACACCGCTGACTTCTGTGACTACAAGCTGTTCCATAGGTGTGTCTTTTTTACGCACAACCATTCAACTTTCCCCTCAGATTTTGGCTTATTCACGCGCAGTATCTCTTCGACATTCAAAACAGAAAATGCCATAAAAACAGGTTTTTATGCAGATTCAGAAGTATCAAAACGGAAATCTGAGCCAGAGAAGGTTTTCATATTTCATCGACATTTACCCTGACAATTTACGACTTAATCCACAAGTTCACGTTTAACAAATCATTGTCTACCATTGTGAAAGCCTATTGATTTCTAATTTGTAAAATATGTATGTTATAGGCAACAGGAAATTGCTGTTTCGCTATATTAATCTGTTGTATCTAGTCATCTGTTATCATTATAACACTTATATAATAACACTTATATACTTTAAAAACCAACCACTAATTATATGTGCTTTAGTACGTTTTAACTTAAATACCATACTAATCTTAAAAGTTTATTCTCCATTGTTGTTAACTTACTTACTGTTCAGATATTAAAAATGAATTCAATTTTCCCAATGATATTAAAGATGTTACAAATGAATTAAATTAGCCTAAATGTATTTTATTGGATTTAAGGGAATGATAAACAGTGACAGACAAAAAACATATAGAGAACATATTATAGTAAAACAAACATCATATTACCACTATAACAAGTACATTCTGAATCGGGTTCACTAGTGCTGTCGTGCACTGTGAAATTCCTCCTTCCATATAGAGCCGTCATTGACCTGCCCTCAACAAATACCCAGTGACAGTATCCAGTCGAGCTCCAACAGAGCACCAATTCAGCCCAATGCAACTAGATCCCTCCGCTGTGCACAGAGAGCCCTCACAGTTCTGTCCCAAGCCAGAGCTGAGTGCACACTACACTTTGGAAGGCCACTTGCATCTCACCTCCACTTGGAGTTTGTGCTGTCTGACTCTATATTTAACTCTATTAGTGGTTAATTCCACGTTGGTTTTGATGTTCAATATCTATGGGTTCAAAATCTATGGATTTGATTGTTTTCACAATTATGTGGTCAATTATGGGCAATTTTTAATACCGAAACAGCAAAAATTATGTCACTGGTCACTGGTATGTCACTGATCAGCATATAGTAAAACAACATATAGTAAACATATAGTAAACATATAGTAAAACAACAGGTACTACATAAAGCACTTGAGGCACTTTACAGGCTTTCATTTGAGTCAGATTGTGTCATATTCCAAAGTAGTGAATCTTAATGAACTTCAGATGCTCTTTATGACCCGCTATCACAGCAGTTATCGCGAGTTCAGAATCTCCCGGAAATTAGATAATTTTCCTACAGACGCATGTGATGTGACCAGAACCTCATACAGATCAAAGCCCTATGAGAAGGCATCCATTAATGGTATGACTACTGTATGCTTGCTAATATGTGAGGAAGTCTTAAGCTCCAGGACATGATTTTGCCATCTGGTATCTCCCATCATTAGTAAACCTTATCAGCTTCATGATACCAGATGTTTTCCTGGAAAACTGCACTTGGTTACTCAAGGCTCTGGCTTCAATAGAAACCTGGCCTGTCAAAAAAGACTGCACTCAGAATTCCCACACAGTGGAGATATCTGTCTTAGCTCCAGCTGGGCTTGGTAACACAGCTCCTATTCGAGTATGAGAAGTTATCCATATGCAAACAGGAAATTGAGAGGAAATGCCAGCCAGCACCTGATTTCTTATTCGGTTATCATATGTTATTGAAATATTCTATTGCATGCATGGATTTTTTGGATGTCACATATTACAGAAATTTTCTTTTGCAAGGGACATGAATGTTTTGCTGTGGCATGGCATAACTTCACCATCTCTTTAATTTACAAACTCTGTCAATGAGTCATAAACCTGAACTCTATATTTTATAATCAGCACGACTAATTATCGTTCCACTCATCATCAACTCCAGCATAAATTAATGTGTTTCTGATTAAGGCATTTACAGGTCTGACATAAATTTACCCTTGTCCTCAGGCCTAAAAACCTCAACATTACTTAAACAGATGTTCAAGATTCTTTTTGCATTCATATGTGTGCCATCATTGACCATCAGTAGTGAAGCTCAAGCTGTCAAACAGTAAAGATGGTCTAGTTACAAGTGAAGCATATTGATCATACAAAGGTGAGAGGTATTTGCACATATCCTACTGTCAGAATTGGAGAATGGAAAAATTAGTGTGAGGTTGGTCTTTTTGCTTTGGTACGAAATCTGTATCATGCTTGAAAGGAAGTAAAAAGAAAATTGGAATTGGTAGTTTACAGTTAAATATAAAATTACCATTAAACCAAAAACATTTTCAAACAAGTTTGTCAAAATTAAATACGATGAATGTGGCTCATTTTATAGCAGTGGATTTGCTTATGGTTGTGACAACTGGACTAAATTTTACAGTTAGTTTACTGAAATTTCTTATCTGTTTTAGAAAACACAACCGCTATGCAACCACTATGAAGTAATTCCTTAAGCAACCAACTATTCATAAACTTAAGCATTCCCAACTGCTGTATTAGTATAGGCACAAGTATCTATCAAGCATAATAAATTGTTTATCTGCTGCAAATACATTTCTCTAAAATTTACGGTACATATTTTACTATGGTGATATTAGTATAGTCATATCAGCTCACATTTAAAACTGCTGACCCTGTGCTTATGAAGATGGGCTATGCATTGACATACAAACAAAACATTATGCAGCTCTTCATGGCATTATAGGCAGCTCCAACAGAGTTGACAGTGCAGTTGTTTCATCTACAATCATATAGACAAGGAGACAGATGGATTGAAGCTCATACAACACTAAACTCTGCTGTGTTGTGACTCTCCAGGATTTGGGTTTGAGGAGCCTGCTAGAGAAGAGGAGAGAGCCTTTCCCATAACAGCCTCCAGAAGACATGATGGGAAAGACTCGATCACGTATGCTGAAAGTGTCCAAACATCTGTTTCATGAAGGCTGTACTTAAATGTATTTTTTGTGATGATAGTAGAATGGTCCTTTGTATGATTTGTATGTTTCACTGCAATCGTGGGTTGTTTTTTAAATATATATTTACATTCTGTCACTTATGTGGGCAAGTCAGTGTCCTTAGCTAATAAACCTGTTCACAGAAATCTGACATGTGTCTTTCATGGCCTTCACATCCATGTGTCATAGAGTCAACTTATATTTTTTAAAAAGTTGAATTGAATATGTCTATTCTAAGCACCATCAGTCACAAATCAAATTTCAGTTAATTGTGAGCGACAGCGCTGTGACATTTCCCAGAGGGAACACAACATGACGAATAAATAGGAAATTATGGTCTTTTTTCAAAATGTCAGATAGCAGACAAATGTCCATGAGATATTCTTTTGCAAGTACACTGAATTCATCTTACTCATTCACTCACACTAGAATAAAGAAACAGTTATTGGCAGATATTTCACAATTTAAAAAATCACCTTACCAAGTATAATGTTTTGAGAATTATAGTCATTTCATGCTGTATGCTGCAAGCACTGCAAGCCTGTAACGTAAGAAAGACTGGCTTTGGATTTGTTTCCTTTTTTAGAAAACTGGACACACACTGAGGCAGAAGTAGTATGCCATCATTTGGCTACTGCTACCTATCTGATAACTCCATAAATCATAAATCATTACTCTGCTTCCTCCTCCAGAAACCTCAGAGCCCAGCCGCTGGGAATCTCACTGGGCTGACACATGCCACAGCTACCTGGTTCTTCTCTCATCCCCACCCAAACCCACCTTGAATCCTTTCCTGAGAGGAGGAACTCTCCGTGCATATCTTTAGTTAGGTTCCTGGGTTTTGAGAGAACTATTTGAGATCACCAGTGAACCAGGTAATGACTTTACTGATACAACAGTGCGTTTGTCTCTAAATGTCTTAGGCCTTCTCACTTTCTTTTTGGAGGTTGTTGATCACTTTGCTACTGAGCACATTAAAATACTTAGAAACTATAATTTCACTAGCACACTAACATCACAAAAGCCAGCTGTGTCAGATATGTGTTTCTTAAAGTGTTTCACTCTGTGCTTTAGTATTTCAGAACTTCAGATAAGGCTTGGAAGTGACCCACCTTGAACAACAAATGGCTTGTCTGTACTTGGCAACAACTTTTCACAGTAAACCACTTCAGAAATTTCACTTGACCCTGGTGAATCTTGGACTCACTCTGTCTGAAATTATGGCCTATGTTTGCATTTTCTGCATTCTGGGACTGTAAATGACATCAGATGTGTGGTGAGAAAATGATCAAGTTAATATACAATTACTAGAAAGCAGTGCACTGCCAAAACAGCAGCAATCTGACATTCTTTAGGGTGGTTGCACTTCTAGAAATATCAGATTTAGAGTTTCATGTAAATGTTTACAATGGCAAGTAACAAAATCAAAGCTGAGTAAACAAGGACACAGAGTCATTAATGAGAAGCACCAAAACTATTTCAGTGCTACCAGTGATTCCTTATGCTAAATGTGAGAGAGTGAGTGAGCGAGTGAGTTACAAGTCAGGTCCATTTGCATCTAAAATGCATTTCCCTAAGCTTTATTAGTTCTCCAAGATACATTTCTTTTTGCTAAGTATCTAAGACTTGCTTTCAAGAATTAATTACTTTTTTAGCATTTATATCTGCTAGGAAAACTGACCTACCAACCTGTTGCCTATATTGGGAGGAAAGTAAGCAAATACATCTTTAAGTTTATATTTTAATTCATACTTGAGCAATCTAATATGATTTAAATGATTAACCATTGCTCATACTGCTGGCACCTGCACTATTTAACATACACCTAAGGTAAATATCTAGAGCTGAATAAGAGAACTGTAGCCTCCTTCAGGCCTGAACTACTGACAGAATCTAATTCATACTGACCAGACAAAAACAAATGAGCTTTACCTAGGCTAAAAGCTCTGACCCAAAGGAGCAAACACAAGCTTTGCTGTCCTGACACCAGTCTACTAGTTGTGGTCTCTGCAAACACACCCTCCAAAATCACCCTGCCTCTTGCTACTAGGGCACTGTAGTTGTCTGCTACCTGCTTCTGTCTGAGTGGATTTTTTTTTACAAAACTCTTAAAGCATCTCACACATACAACAGTCTATTGACCAAAAAGGTGGATGACATCCATTCCATGTCATCACACTCTGCTGTTAGGAGACGATGACAGAAAGAAACTCAGATATTAAAGTTGTTTATATTTTTACACACAGATGGCCTTTTTGTCTAGTTTTGAGGTTTGGTCTTACCCAGTGTATTTAAGCCTGTGTTAGGGACTGTGAAAACACATAAATAAAAATATCTACTTTTTTATTGTAGAATTCATTGGTTTATATTTAGTGACATGTTTTTGCTTGTTTGCACCAAAAAACATTTCACTGCGGTAAAGTTCACTTCATAATTTTCTATGTACACAGCCCAAAAATTAATGTCCTGTTGTGAAACTCTGAACTCTGTGGATCGAAATACATTTTCAAGTATGGAGCACCTTGAAGATGCCAGGTTTATTATCAGGTGGCTCCGGGCTGCAAGGTTGAAAGAACCTTACAACAGCATTCTATTCAGCATAGACTGAAATCTCATTTGTGTGAAGACAAGAAGTCACTGATCTCAGTCCAGGAATACCTCAGAAGACTAGAGGTCCTTTCACTACAAGCATTTTTTGTCAGTAGATTCTTGAAATTTGTTGCATTTTTAAGGAAAACTAAGAGGGCAATCAGTGCTTATGAAGTTGCCTTATTAAAGCCAATATGACTTTAATGTAGCTACATTTATAAATTCCTAAATTCCTGGAAATAGATCTTTGCCAGTGTCCAGGCACATGGTATATGTTGCACTGTTCTTCTGTGGGACAAAAAACACGGTGTACTTTACCATCTCTCAATCCTTGGAGTGCTGAAGTGATCCCTATCAGAGGAAAGGGAGAAAAGATCACCCGAACAGTCCAAAGAGGGTTGGGAGATTTGGGCTGGCTCAGTTACAACCCACAGCACAAATTAGTTTTGTGAAAAGCTTTGATCAGCATTTTCACAAATGTTACTGATGATAGAATGATGCCATACCCTGCGGTAACATGGGTTGCATGGAACAAATTTGCCAGTCTGTGAATGAAAGTATTGTACTGCATATTCGCACCTTCCAGCCCACTGGTTACTATCAAATAATGTTTGGTTTTATAGAATACACAATATCACTTATGTGTATATCAGTGCATTCTATTCTTTAATAATATACCTTGATATTTCTATTGACAATTCTATGGGGAAAACGTAAGTTGAAATCCTGTGTTGTGATATCTGATGCTCTACCAGTTTTCTTGCATATTATAACTCTATTTCAAATTTCTGGAACAAAATGCTTTATTTGTCCCTCTCCACAAATGCCAGCTAAAGTAACTTCAAAAACAGGACTCTGAATGATTCATTATATAGTATCTGATTAGCATGATTCATATGAAATCTTACACAATAGCATAAAAAAACACTATACTTTACCCTAATGTGGACTCTGTATAGAGTTCTTTTTGCCTATTATTTTTATAGGGTTTGCCCGTTTCCATGTATATTCACATAAATAGGTTTTTTTTTCTTCCTAAGGCCAAAGTCATACAGAATAGTGGCATTGAAGAGACCCATGGAATAGGGTCCAATCCTACCTCTGTTCCCATTTAGATTTGTGCTCAAGAGTGGTCACTTTGTGTACTACACTTTAATTTGTTATGGGAAAACATACCCCAAAAACCCCAATACAGTTAAAAATATGATTTTTAACTGGAAACATACATGGATATTAATTGTACTTGCTCAGTTTAGCCATTCATGTTTAAACTTTTTTTTTTTTTAAAGGAAGCTGGTAACCTGTAAATCAGCCACTGAAAGCAGTCCAAACCCCCCCCCCCCCCCCCCCCAAATTCCTACAGGGCACTGCCTATAACCTTAATTGAGTTCTGCTAATACTACTAGTGTATGAGAATTAATTGTATCATATAACTTTATTTTTTACTTTGGAAAGACTGGAGAAATTTTTTTTATGAACAATTCTCTTATTTTCAGATTGTATATAATATAAAGTTACAAAGCTTGCTGAGCAAAGAACATTATGTGAAATATCACAAGACAGGCAATGATAACATTTATGGGCCCTGTCATAGCATACCTGCAGAGCAAGGCAGTTTCATTGCCTCTTTTCCAGTGTAATTAGTTTACTCATGTCTATTGGGCCATTGTTATTTTAGGATATGAGCTCATCATAACAAAAGTGTATATTGTAAGGGGCACATGGTAATCTAAAAAACCCCCAACATATTCTAAAGTCACTACACAGCCACATGTGGAGCAGCCTTCTGACTTAATGATTCCCATAAGGTGGTTGTCAACACCACTGGTTCCACAATCATGTTTAACAGTTGTCAGTTATAGGAAAAACAAGTTATTATATAAATGGTCACATTTGTGTATTGTTATTTAGGAACTGAGGGTTATTACCAACATCAAATGCTCCATAGTGTACTTCCCCCTCCCCAGAAACAAAAACATCAGAGACATGGTGGTCACATTTGTGCTCATGCTCGTATAAAAAATAAATACTTCTGTGTTCTGGGTGAACCTCTTTAAACTTTACAGTGAGGGCTGTCTCTGATTTGCAAGTTCATTGCCAATGACTAAATGTATCAGCTTTTGTGGGGTATACAGACAAGTCACTGACTTCAAAGATATGGTAACAGCCACATCCAGCTGAGGGGCAAACCAGTCAGCTCATGGTTGAAAGGCCAGGTCAAGAGCTGAGGTAAAAACTCCTCTGAATCTTTTCCTCTACTGGCCAAGTTTATGTTAAACTCCCAAACACATGAATAAAGCAATTGACTTGGAATTACTGGAAACCACTCACATACAACTCACAAAGTTTGATTTCTTCCTGTTTGCTGTTGGTGGTCAGATTCATTTACTGTTTTCTGTCAAATATTTGGTGATACAAGCACAATGTAAATATATATGTATGACTTTTACATATATATTTTATGGGGCATCACTATTAGATTTAATCGCCTGCTGTATCTTGCTCATCAGTGTTGTACTGATGTAGTTATCTTCCAAGCTTAAGTGCTTGAGAAAAAACCTCCTAGACAGAAGTGCCTCAAGTATAGCATTACCTCCAGCCTCGCCAAACCCATTACTGTCCAGGTCTACTTTTCTTAGGCTTCCGTTAACTCTCAGGGCCTCAGCAAACAGTTTGATTCCTTGGTCTCCCAGATTGTTCTCATCTAGAATAATATGAGCTACATTAGTGTTCATCTTCAGGCTTTCAAACAGGATAGTCCAGACCTCCATGTTAGAACAAGATGTTTGGGCCAGGCCCAAATACTGCAGATGTGAGTGAAATTTCATGTAGGTGCCTAGTACTCTCAGTCCTTCACTGCCAATCCTGTTCCCACCCAAGTCCAGCTCTACGAGTGTGAAGTTAGGCGCAGGAAGGTAGAATTGTTCTGGCACTCCAGGTGATGCTGTCTTGTCTTGGAGGTCAGCCACTCCATTAAGTAGAATCTGAACTCCAGCATCACCTAGCTGATTTCCAAACAATCTAAAAATAAAAGAAATTAGTATTATTTCTTATCTAAAGAGGGCTCTACAAACATGTCAAAAAGGATACCATTCATGTTATCAAATGACACAGACTAACTCTAATTTAGGTTAGTGTGACAGGGCCGGCAAACATCTGAGGTGACTTACAGTAATCCCTTGATTCCAAGCTTGGCCTCTAGAAGGTCAAGTAGAACATGAACCCCAGGAGGTCCAATGTGGTTGAGATTAAGGTTTATCATGGTGACCTCAGACAGGCTGTTCTTCAGTGCTGCAGCTAAACCCTTCAGGAGCTCATCTGTTATCCCTGTGTTCCTCAGCACCAGCTGTTCCACCTCATCTGATATGCTTAGCACCTCTGTCATAGCGTCCAGCTGAGGGCAAGAGGATTCAAATATGCAGGATCACATTTATACATCAGATGTACAGGAACATTTCTGAAGCATGAAATGGAATAGGTCTAGAGCTCTAACATGTTCTATAGTATGGTAGAATACCAAACAAGTTTCAGCTTTTTGAATAATGAAACTATTAATTGGATAGTTAAATGCTAGTTACTCTCTCAAATTCATTTTTTTAGATTCATAACTTGGGAAATTATGAATTATGAAAAACAGCAGCCAATTAGATATTAAAACTGTAAATGAATGATTCTTTGAATGATTCTTCTGCCATCTTCATGTGAAATCATTCCTTATCGTAACTTATTATCTGCAGCCTTGATATGCTTCTTTTTGGAGGAATGGTAATAAATAATGTCCTGTCAATAAATAATGCACAGCTGAAAATACAGTTAAAAATCATAACTTGTTAGATTACTGTATAACAACAGAGAAGTTTCATTTAAACAATAAGATATTTTGGAAAGTATTTAGATTTAGTTAAGACTTTTTTTTATTTATAAACCAGGTCACACTTTAAACATATTTTAACTTGTTCACCAATGAAGGAAAAAAAATCTGGAAAAGCATTTGGGTTCTGATATAGGAATTAAAATTGTGCATCTCAAATTATTTTAATTTAAATATATGCACTGAATTCTGTGCCCTCTAATTAAAAATCTGAGCATAAGTGTAAGCATTTAACATTAGTGCAAGCATATATCCATTTAGGGATCTGAAACATTTACAGTGTTTTACAGTCCTTACTTTTGTGAGGTATGTCTTGGACTGTAGCAAGGTCCTGCAGACACGCACTGATGTTTCTGTCGGTGTGAATGTGCCTCTAATAAAAAGTGTGGAATTTTTCAACTCCAGCTTACAACCTATAGGTGTAAACTGGGTCCTCCCTCATTTATCTTTGTAGACAAAGTTGGGCAGAATGTCTGGGTCACAGTGGCCTGCAGAATGCTCCTGTAGCACCTGGAGGTTAAACCTCTGGCTATGGATTCCAAATGACATCAGCTTCAGTTATAAGGCTTAATGCTTTAAAGACTGGACCAACCTTTTTTTGCAGTTCTTGTTCTTTCTCAGATGCATTGTTCTCTGGGATGTCTAAAAAATTAGTGCACAACTGAATGAAGACACTTGAGCAGAACCATACAAAGCAATGTAATGGACTGTAGCATGTTCATTAAAGGCTAACATTTCCATGGGATGAAATGTCAGGTTTCTTACACCAACCTTGGCCAAGTGTATCAACTTGGTTTGTGTTCATCTGGCTCTTCCCTCTTTTTGACTGATGGAGGCTGTTGTCACTCTCTTCACTGAGTTCCACCTCTGAGGCTGAGCCATTAAGATGAGGATCCAAGGTGATCTGCTCTTTAATCTTATTTCTCTCGTATTCTGTACATTATATTTGTTATTTTAGCAGTGGTACAATGACCATACATAAATATTTCTCAGTCTCTTTATTAGAACCAGAAAATCCAGGAAATTTCTATGTGGTAGGTACCCCTAGCTTCAATAGGATACACTGGAGAGTATTAAGAGTGACCTCCCCTTACACTAGAGTAACAGTAGGAACCTGGCCCTCTTAAAGCTAAATGGAATGGAACCTGAATGGAATAGAACCAGAATATTACTTCAGAAAAACATCAGGGCAGTTTCCCCAAAAGAGTTCAAGATGTGCTTAGTGCCTCACTAAATGCTGATTTTTGCCTGTGCAAGCCATTTATTCTGTTTTTTTTTTAATGTTATGTACATATTTCCTGTATTCTTAATAAAGAGACTATATATATATATATATATATATATATATATATATATATATAGATATATATATATTTTTTTTTTTAGTTGCTGTTTTATCCCTACAGTCTGTCACAATAGATTCTCTGTATAGCTGTATTGTCTTTTCTTCCAGTTGCCCAATTTGTTTTTTTAAGAGTTAGTTTAAAGAACAGTATCATAGATTACAGTAGCCCATATGAGAAAATAAGTTTTTTTTGGTTTGAGCTATGTGGAAGGTTTAGAAGATGCAAATGCAGTTTTAATAGTCATCTCTTTTTTGCTATATTTATTCTCCAGATACCTTAAGCATGTCAATTTATTAAATAAATTCAGTTTTTGCAGTGTCAAATGCTTAATGTTAAAATGATTGAATTGCTGAGAATCAGTTTAAAAGACTCAAGGGGAGCCTGTCTGTGAGCCATGGTTGGCAGTTCTTTACTCACTGCTTGCTTTGAACCACTTTTGTTGGTCTAGGCCCGACTCCAGACCAGCGCTCATTTCAATGCATTCTTCATAGAAGTCTCTCAGTCTTTCCCTGCTTCTGCTTTTGCCATTGGACTCTAGATGATCAAGCCTTTTCTTTCTATTCTGCTTACTCAGGCTTTCTCTGTCCTGCAATGAATCTTGAAGAAATACAACTGTCCTTATCTCTTGTTACTTACTTCTTTTTTTGAATGAAATACAGCCCTGAGATTTACAAGGATAGAGAAAGGTGTTCATAACTTCAAAGCAGTGCAACGTGGTCCAAGCAAACCCAACCAACCTCTGTCACAGCCACAGTAAACGGATAAAACACAAAAAAACATGAGTGTTCACCTGGCGCTCGGACGTGATTGTCTGTCCCTGGTTTCTCCTTGCCTTGTTTCTTGACAGTTCCCAGTTTTTCCAGGAGGGGTGACTGGTGATTGGAGTCTGGTGGCTTGGCATCATCATCTCTACTGTCTCTTTTGACCTGAGACTCCTCAGAGCCCTGGCAGTGGCCCCGGCGGTTGCGGCGTCCCTTGCAATGCTTGTGCCGCTTCTTCTCGTTCACAGTGCCATTTATGTCTTCGCTGTCGGTAGATACCACACTGGCATCTTTGTGAAGTGTCCTTGTCCTCTGTACAGGTCTTTCCATTCCAAGAGGGATGAATAAAGGTGATGAAGAACGGGACTCCAGTACACCTATAGATATTTAATAATGCTTATTGGTTATTTATGTCTATACTTATTATTTTCACCATAGTTGGGAAACTGATAGCTGTCATTGACAAGGCACTTATTCCAACCTTCATTAGACTGGACAGGTTGGGAATTGTCATCCTTGAGTTTTTTTGCTTCGCGGCCAATGCCATGCCTGGAGTTCACGCATCTGATCGAAAAGTAATCATCACGTTAATTTAGTAGGGATTTTATAAAGAGATATTTATCTCAAGCCAATCACAGCTATGTGCGGCTCTCACTTGTAGCAGGGCTTCCCTCCACTCAGTCGGCACAGCTGGAAATAGCCCTTGCGGCCTTGCTGGAAGCCGGGCATGTAGCGATACTCGCAGCACGAGCTGATCCTGCCTGCCATTATGCCATTGACATAGAAGGTGGCACTGAAGGGGTAGCCGAGGTGCCTCTGAGACGTGAACTGGAACTGGTCTGCAGAGGATGGCAAAGATTCTGTTTATGCGTATCAGTGGGCTAACAGACCAGACAGTAATTTCTACTGCATTGGAAAAGATTTGATATCATAGGAGACTGTTTGTATCATAGAGGCCAGATGAGAAAATGATCTGTCCCCCGTTACTATTTTTGAATTATTGTATTTCCACTCCACTGCTCCACAATGTGTGTGGCGTCTGGGGTTATTATTACCTCCAGGTTGGACAGATCCTTTAAAGACGCAGACATTCTCTCCTCCACAGATCTGCTGGAGAACCCTCATCTCATCTTGGGTGGGCCCAGGCTTGCCCTGACCCAGGTAGGTCATTGTCACTAACACATTGGACTTCCTTGAATCTTTTTGTTCTTTAAGGTAACTCTGAGAGGGTAATAAATACTGCATGAAACAAGAAAATATTTGTTTACACAAAATGTTTTGCAACTGATGCCTTAACATTGCAAAACTGGAGTTAAATGATAAAACCACTGCCAGTCTTGTATTTTACATTAACGCACCCAGAATTTATACGTCCTCCCTGCCACAAAACCAATTTATTTAAAGACACACAAATACTTTAAGGAGGAAAGAACTGGAACCCATGCAGATTCAGTAGCTATCAGCCTGTAGCTCTCACACCAACCATCATGAAGTGCTTCAAGTACTTAGCCATGAAACAAATAAAGAGCAGCTTCCCAACCACACTGGACCCATTTCAGTTCACCTATCACTCCAACCATTCAACAAAAGGTGCTGTATCCTCTGTCATCACATTTCATTGATCCACATGGATAAAAAGAACATGTATGTGTAAATACTGTTAATAGACTTCAGTTCAGCATTTAACACAATTTTTTCCAGCAATGTACAGAAAAGTTGAGCCTGCTAGGATCTACAATGGAATTGTGGACTTGGCAGCATCCTCTATTTCCCAGGATTGGCAGCATTGTCCTCAGTCCATTGCTGTTCATGTTACTGACCCATGACTGTGTGGCAAAGCACAGTTCACATCATCATGTTTGCTGATGACACTACAGTAATGGCACAACTGTGGAGAGAGTCACTAAGTTCCTTCATGGAGGACCTCACCTGGACCCTGAGCATCACCTGCCTAATCAAGACAACCCAGAAATCCCTTCACTACCTGTGGTGGACAGGAAGAAGAACAAGCATACCTCCTTTTATTCTAAGCACCTTCTACAGAGGGACAGTAGAGAGGATGGGTTCCCTCTTGAGTCTTGGTCCTCCCAAGGATTCTTCCTAATTTCCCTCTAGAGAGTTTTTTCCTGTCAGTGTCTCCACTGGCTTGCTCATTTTAGATGTGGACCTAAATATTTTTAAAGCTGCTTTGTGGCAACATGTGCTGTAAAAACTACTACATAATTAAATTTGACTTTGACTTTGACTTATAGAGCATATTGACCAGCTATCTCACCATCTGGTATGGGAACTGTACTGTCTCAGACTGCAAGTCCCTATAGCAGATTGCGAGAAAAGCTGTACCCACCATTAACACCTCCTACTTCAAGTGCTTGTCTGCAAGGCCACAGGCATTACGGATGATCCCTCCCACCCCTCTCACAGTCTCTACGCCATCCTGTTGTCCAGCAGAAAGTACTAGAGCATCTATGTCACCATTGCCAGACCCCACAGAAGCTTCAGACAGACTACGTAACACATTGCTGCCCTCCAACCTGCCTGGACTAATCAAGAGTTTTTCCATCACCGCCAGGACCATGAAGACTAATCTTACCACCCATCCTAAGTGGACATGCAACTTTCCTTGTACATCACTACACTTTAAATCACCACATTATCTGGACTGTAATGTCCTTGGAGGCAATACTTAGTATGCTACAGACACTTAGAATCCAGTCTGTTGCTGCTACAGGGGATGTTTCCCTCATCCAGTCTTTCTGGACAGAGAGGGTACAGTTTTTACAGTTTACAGACTTCTTCAGATGACATATAAGCCACCAAATGTTGCCTTGACTTACCGGTGTGCCCTGTCCTGTGTGTTTGTTGATGTCCAATATTCCTAATGTCCAGTGTTTTTATTATAATGTATTTGTTGTATTTTCTGCTTTGTGCTTTTTAAACAATTCATCTCACTCTGTTGTGTTTGCACACACATTCATGTTGTACTGTGCTGCTGCACTGTTGTTGTATGTTGCACCACGAACCAGATGAAAAGACATCGACATCATCTCATTACAGTGTATACAAACTATAGGGAGAAATTACATTAAACCTGACTTGAATGAAAATGAAGATATTCAGAGAAATGGAAAGTGCTTTACACCGAATGAAGCGAATGAAATATTATAACTCTGCACTGACCTTGCCCATGTCATCACTAACTGTGTACTGTACCAGACTTGCCACTGAAACTGAACTGCTGTCTGCCAGGCTGCTCACCTGTTTTGCACCGACGTCTGAAGCTCTCTGGGAGATGCCAGAGGAGGTAGACCCACGGCGTCTGCTGGTGTACAGATAGGGACAGGAATGGCTCAGGTTCAGCCGGGCCGACTGCAGGTTTGACATCTTCCCTGTGATCATGGGCAGGTAAATATCAGACAGCCGCGCTCCGCTCACCTGCTGGCTCACTCCACTAGGCTGGGTAGAATATGGAGAGTCCCGTGGAAAACCAGGCAGAAGTGAAGTGTAATAAAAAAGGAGAATTAAAGACAGAGACAGTGAACTTTGTCAGAAAACTATTCATTACACATCCATAGCATGTGCAGCTCTGGAAAGCTGCAGGCTTTGTTTCCTGGGGTTTAGAAATCAGATGTGTATTAAAAAATATATGCCATGATTTTAAATGAAGCCAAACCAATTTTGAAGTCTTGTACAGTTCCATTATTGAAACCTACCCTGTAGACCTCAACAGCATTGGGTCTGTCTGTCAGAACAAGACTGCCTCGCCGTGTGATGAGGCTGCCCATGGCTAGGGGACACAAGAGCGTAGGTGTGTGAGTGCCCTTGGCCTTCTTAACTCGGGGACGAGCCTGAGATCAAACACGAGAAAAAGATAATGCATTTTTCATTAGCTTTATCTTCTTTTAGAAAGAAAATCCCTTCAGCTTATTCACTGGATGCTGAAACATACGTATGCGTCCTTTACTTCGGAGTGGAGTCGTTTATTAACCAGGTCCTGAAGTATGCTCTGGCTGTGTCTTCGCATGTGCTTACTGGACACTTTATGATATGTTTCCATCACTTCTGTCTCATCTGTCAGTCTGGAAAAAGGCCCACAAAAATGGCATACTCTTATATTTGTTTATGCAATCACTTCTGTTAATGGATCATGAACGCAGTGGTAGCTTGGACTGACTAGGAGCCTTTCTGCTCCAGATCAGCTCTGCCGTGACAAATGAATAAGACGTCTGTATAACACAATAGCATCCAAAGTCCAGGTCATGTCATATGGTATCCAAGGAGCTCTAGCAGCGGAAGGCAGGGAAATGGCCCCATGCTCCTGAAAAACGCATTAAATAATGCATGTACAACCACAGAGCACTCAGGACTGCTCCTTCACTAGTGAGAGATAAATGAAAACAACTTGATTGTGGCTACAGCTTGTGAAACTCAGTTTTGCAGTAATCAAATGGTTTAACTAATCACATTTGCACATTTTATTGTCCACATTATATGCTTTTTTGTTTTTAGTTATTTTCTTTCTAAGTCTGACCTTTAGATAACTCTTCTCCATTGTGTAGTAGGCCTATATATATATATATATATATATACACATTATGATGAACATATGACTAGCTGTTACAAAACCACAACAACCTTGTCTTTTAGACTTAATTCCAGGAAAAATCTATGCAGTGTCAAGTAACAATGCTTCTTTTCAGCCTGCATCTCATCTTAGGTGTAAGTACTCTGGACATGTGATTCCTCGAATTGTACATCAAAAACAATGTCTTACCTGCCGCTCTTTGTGAGAAAGCAAAATGGTCCGTGCAGGTGGAGTGGTGATGATGCGATCTTTCATCTCCAAATTGATCCTTGTCTCCCTGCTTCAGTCCTGCGCCAAGGTGACATCCGAGAGGCTGACAGCTTTGATGCCCGGGCTCACTCTACCCTGCCCTCTCATTAATCTATAATGGACGTCAGCCTACACCTCGAACAGGTTCCTGCAGGACCTCTCAGAGAAGGGAAGACCTGGCCTGGCTCTGCTATAATGCATTAGGTGCTTGTGGTTGCAACGACTGCTTGCACTGTATTTCCCATTGTTTGGTGCTGACTTCGGGGTAGCCTTTAGGAAACAACGTATATATTCCGGTGTGAGCGTTATGTGTTAAGAGTTAAGTGTTACAGTAGGAGTGGGAAATCAATAAACCCTGCAGCTCTGTAGGCTCATGTCCCTTCAGGGGCATTCGCTCCAATTGCTCCTTCCACATTTGCCCCTTCCCTGCAAGGATCTCTGTAAGTGCTATCACTGTAGGCCACTTCTGGGCCTCTTCCTCCACCTCAAGTGTACCTGGTTGGAATGGACACACTCTGTTAGCTGCAGGAAAGCTTCTGGCTGTCCGCGGGACCCATTGCACCCATCCAGTTTGTCCCTGGATTCTTATTGTACTTGGCAGTAGCAGCCACGCTTCCTGCCACTCGCATGCAAGATGCTCGTCAATCACTGGAAGAGCAGAGGGCGGTGATTCATTACATGGCGGTAGTGGAGAGTCACAGAGTCAGTCTGGGTTGTTTGAGTAGGGGGATTCTGATTCACTTTGGCAGTGGAGTGGATTTTAAAGATGGGTATGAAGCATGTACCTGGGACTTATCCTAATTTTTAGTTTAGAGAAACATTAGAATCTAACTATTAGAATATGCGTGCTTAGAACTAATGCACTTTAATACTCTATGTATATATCATATCATGAACAGTTTATGTATGAATATCTTAACTAAGCATTGCACAAAACAGTGAGGAGTCAGAAGGATATGCAGAGTGAGCCTTGGATAGTTTACATTTTTTTTGCATAATTTAACAGACACAGTGTTATTACTAACTTGAACCAGCAGGAGATGCTAGAGGTGCAGCATTCTCCAAGCACCCATCCTAATGGCCTCATATGCTCCTTCCCCCTGGAAACTGTTGTGCACCATCTTCCTTCTGTTTTCTGCCAAGTGCAGCAACTCAGAGACAGTTACTGGGAATGTCTCTCTCACACTTCAAACCACAGAAGCAGCATGATTTAGTACCTTTGTCCTACTGGGCTCCCAGTGCACCCTACAACACTCACTCCACTCCCTTATATAAATTCCTTTAATGTTATGAGCTGCATGGAGCACCACAGAACACTGAACACTTCTATATTTGATAGTGACTCATATTTTGTTGCGCAAAAAAATAAAACAATAAATAGCGAGTCATCATTGGTATATTCACCCTGCAGGCTGCTTGTTGTAAGTGTGGAAGAGAGAATCTCTGTGCGTCACAGAATCTATTTTGGCATGCATGGCAATAATAAAATGAAGTAATTTGCTAGTTTTGCCACAAAGGACTGAGAATAAATCGCACATTCCGTATGACTGTAGAAGGTTCCCCTCTCCTCCTCTCCACAAAAAACTCAAACAAAGGAGAATGACTGTTAAAGTTAAAGGGGCTGACAAATGTGGAATCCAGCCTGTGTGTGCTCTCCGATAAGAGGGAAGTGTGGCTAAGCGTCCTATGCTGCAGGACTGCAGGAGGAGAGCGCTCCGAGCCTCATCGTCCTGCTGCTCCCAGCATATGCCACACTGCTCCCGCAACTGCCAGCCCAACATCGCATTGCTGTTATAAGCCATGGGGGCTTATTGTTATCAAAACAAAAAATCCACCCAATTAAGGCCCAGCTAGAGTCTGCAATGCTGGCCAGAGCTCTAGATTTAGTCGTACAGGGAGAGACACAGACAGAACTGCTGCACAATGACCAAAGTGAATTTAGGGGGAACGTTTCATCTAAATTTATAGAAATTTAGTCAAGGCCCTACAATCAAGCCATCACTACTGGATGTCAAAGGTCAGTTAATTCAATTAGACACTATGTGGTAAGACGAGACTGTTTTACCAGTTATCAGTGATACTGCCTGCATATCAAAAGGCCTATGAGTAATAGGACCTATCAAAGAGAACACACTACCTCCTCATGGTCATTGCACCATAGCTGTTCCCAGACCAGTTCCCAAGCTCTCAGTTATCGAGACTAAAATGCAGTGCCCAGGTTCCCCTGACCCAGCATGACCACGGCCTCTTTAGCGTCAGTGTGACATCACGCCCAGGCTGCACACAGGAATAGCAGGAGTTATTGGTATGTAGAAACATGCCCTTCAAACTCAAAGAACATGCATGAGACTGACATGCCACCAAATGTACTTGCTGAAAGGCATTTCACTGTAATTATGTTATTTATAATGTCATCAGCACCCAAGGGCCCAATTATTTGGCCCGGCATCTTCAGGCTGGAGGGCAAAGTCAGCGGAGAGTGTGTGGGACCCGTCATTCATTTGGTTAGCATTAGTGGGTGTCGTTCCTTTGGGGTGGGGTTACATCTGTTGTATTAGTGGGTTTTGCTCTTTCCTGGGGTGGGGTTACATCACCCGTGTTTGCCCGATGACGCTTGGATTATTGATAAATGGTGCTGGTCCCTGTCTTCCACCCTATTACAGCAGATGATGTAACACCCCTTCATACCTGCCGCTTTGTTAGTCAAGAGTACCTGGCTGAGTCAACATGGGAATTCAGGGATCTGAGCAAAGTGTTCCTGAAGTCAAGCCTTGATGCTGTGGAGAAGGCAAGCGTTTATAATGTGGAACTCCCTTTTTGATTTTGTCCCTGCAATCACAGCACAGGAATCACACCCCTCTTGGGACTATACACACCCAGCTGGCATTTTTGGGCCATCTTATGCCAAAGAACTTTGTGTACCTTCAGTATTATAGATGTGAGGGACTAAAGTGTAAAACGTTATAAAAATAGAGGAAATCCCCTTCAGTGACCCACTTTCTTATCAAAGGAAAATTGAATGAAATGTTCCTGTTTGAAGCAGCCTGAGACCTTGGACTTCATATTGAAAAGCATGTGTAACTCAGAAGTGGCATGTCTGTGTTGCTACAAGCAGCTGTATATCCCAGTAAGGCCTGTGTTAAGATGCTGTGGCTTGTTCTAGCCAAGTCTCCTCAGCTTTTCTGTATGATCTCAGTTAATCCTTTTAAATCCTGTTCTTTAGCCATCATGTAGAATGGCATTGCCCAGTTGACATGCTAAATATGTTGGCATGAGTTAGTCTGATAATGAGATGCTGTCAGAATAGCCACCCAAAGAGTGGCTCTTAATTTCCTTTTATAGCATTGGCTAAGCAGGACAAAATTAGCTTTTTGTGCCACTTTCTGACACGAGGGCAGGACACAACCTCATAGAGATGGTTTTCTTAAATGATGTCCCCCTTTCCCCACAGGAGTCTCTGCTACTGCTCACAGAAAACACTACGTGATGTTCCCCAAACACCCTGAACATACGCACCGGTCATCAACACTGCAGGTGACTAGCTTGACTCCTAAGCCGAGCGTGAAATTGTTGCCAGCTCCTATTAATCCACATGCCCTACAGCGTCCAAAAACACAGATGTGGAAGGTGTAACTGCTGCCCTGATTCAATTTACTGCCCCCTTTCATATGACTTTGTGCAGTTATGAGATGCCCTCAAGACATCAAGCAGTGATTGGGGTCAGCTGTGGAGGCCTAGGGTGGTGCTGTGAGGCCTATGCCCTGACATACTTCTCGCATATCACAGGATGGTGTGCTGCCACTGCAAATAATGCCCTAACTATACTTATGTTGCAGTAGATCAGATGTCGCCAAGTATTTTAACAATGCAGACCCCGATCACTGAACATTTATGGCAGCTTAACAAAATAAAACTATAAAATATGTTGAAACCAAAAATATTAATGCATTAGCATCCAGTGTCAATGAATCTGTATTTTATGCAGCTATCATATTATTATATTTTACATTTATGGCATTTAGCTGACAGTTTTATCCAAAGCAACTTACAATTACGACTGAATACATTACATTTACATTTACAGCATTTAGCTGATGCTTTTATCCAAAGCGACTTGCAGTTGTGACTGTGTACAACTTGAGCAATTGAGGTTTAAGGGTCTTGCTCAGGGGTCCAAGAGTAGCAATTTAGCAGCAGTGGGGCTTGAACTGTCTTTGTCTTTTTCATTATTGTCTTTGATGGCTTGTTTTCTCATTTTTTACTTTTTGACACTAGCTATCATCAGAATGAAACATTTTTAAAGATAAGCAAAGTATGCAAGACCAATGAATGTACAAGACATGGGTCAGTGAAGTCAGCGTTTACTGCCTATAGACCAAAAGTATTTTACACTGGAGAAACAAGATTAGAAACAAGACTGAAATTTTGAACTGTGGCAAAATCCAATCAGCCATTAGGTTAAATCAGAGCACTACACTGAAACTGCTGACTTTGGAATTTAAGTGTTGCTCCATATTCCCTTTACCTATTTTTGAGATACCTTCCTGTATTAATATGTAACATTTAATATTTCTTTAATATTCATTATTTATATCTGTATTCATATGTTTATATGGACACGGACGAGCATATTGTGGATCTGTGTTTGTTCGCACAAAACATATGTTTATGATGCACAGCGGTCCCAGACTGTACCTTAAACACATCTGCTCTTGCTCACAAAGACAAAAACATTTGTGTGAAGGAAACTAGTTTATTATTACTAACGAATAAAAGACTGAGAGAAACTGATTTCTGATTTCTGTTGCTTTATTTCATACTTGCTCAGGAAATGAAATCACATCTACATATGGAGGTGAAGAAAACTTTAGCCACATCTTTAAAGGGACTCGAGAGATATCCTGAAGTAGCAAATGAAGTCCTTGCATGGTGTACGTAAACCCTGCGTTAAAGGCACCTTCACTCTTGCTCCGACGATCTGTGTTTATGAGTCAAGACGATGATGTGATGCTTAAAAGAGGAGTTGCCAAATTTCAGTGGTATATTTAACAACGCTTAAATTAATGACACATTCTGAGGTAACAGTGGAGAGGTTTACTGTTTTAGAAGGGACACTGAGGGAATAAACCTTTCAGACCAGTGATAATAGTTCTAACTTTTTTGCCCAGTTCTTGGCAAAAGCTGCTTCTTGTTTGTTGACAGATTCCTCTCTTTTGTTAACAGAGTTGTTATATCACATGTCATTTAGCAGGTAAGATGCTTTTTGTCAGATGCTCCTCCTGTTGGCTGGGCATACCAATAAACCAGTCACATGTCGGATTCTCTGCTAAAGGAGATTTATTGCTTTGCAGTATTTTGGCAGTAATCACCCGTGGGTTGCAGGAGATTCTGTTATGCAGCCTAAAGACGACAGTGTTCTACACTGTTTCTAATATGAGGAGAAAAAGTTAGTCAAAAGAAAGTATTAATAATTTTAACAGTAATAATAATGATAACGTTTAGCAAGTTTCCTTACAGCAAATACCTGTACCATACTATAAACAAAAACAATATTATAACCAGGAGAGGTCATTTGAGTGTTGGGTTATTCAGAAAGGATGTTTACAAAGGGGTGTGGCTTTTGGAATGGTAATACATAGGAACTCCAGTAAGCAAATCTTGGGAAAACTGGTAGAACATTTTCAACTTGTGCCTAGTATTATACTGTAAAACTTTGTTAAGACACTGTTAATATAAACATGGAATATGCAAATCTTTTATTTTAAATTTCTGTGTAATATTAAGTAAATCGGCCAAATATCAAAGAATGCAGGCAGATCTACATGGGTCCATTTACAAAGAGCAAGTGCCATTAGAAATGTACTCATGCTTAGTAAACAATCACAGAATGAGGTAAAATGTATCTGTGACATTTACCACACACAGAATGTTCTTAGGGTGCTTTATTAAAACATCACACACACACGTTTACCTCATTCTGTCATTACCTCTCTCTCTCTCTCTCTCTCTCTCTCTCTCTCTCTCTCTCTCTCTCTCTCTCTCTCCTAAATTAAAGTTCAAATAGAATTTCAACAAAACGTAAAGTAAATTGGCCAAATATCAAAGAATGCAGGCGGATCCACATGGGTCCATTTACAAAGAGCAATCACCATTAGAAATGTGCTCATGCTTAGTAAACAATCACAGAATGAGGTAAAATGTATCTGTGACATTTACCATGCACAGAATGTTCTTAGGGTGCTTTATTAAAACATCACACACACACACACACACACACACACACACGTTTACCTCATTCTGTCGTTAAATCTCGCTCTCTCTCTCTCCCACCCAGCCTACTATTTCCCTCCCGACTATTTTAGCTTGTTCCTGCTGGAATGATGCACTATAGGAATCCCCTTCATTCTGTTTTATTCATTATATCTGTGACCCACAGTATCTGGGACAAGCAGTAGGCAGAAGCTAGAGTGGAGATGCTGGCTTAATAGTCCTTCACACACACAAACACACACACAAACACACACACACACACACACACACACACACTTGAAGATACTGGCTGTAATCATGGGGAAGAGGGAGTGGTGCTAGTCCACACATTTAAGAGGGAGGTGAAAACTTTTAATCACTTTGCAGCAAGTGATCAGCAAGAGGACATTTGTGAAACACATTGCTGAATGCAGATAAGGATATATTGTGAGAAGGGGTAAATATCGCTGTTTGCTCAACAACAGTACAGCGACTGGCTTTGATGAGGGAATGTGTTGCTACTTTTCATGCAACATTGTGTGGCTGATGTACATGCCATTCGCCCCACTGTAATTACACTGTAGCGCGGCAACAATAGGAACAGAGGATGCCTTTTTGACAATGATAATTGCATACATTTAAAATAGATTCAATTTGAAATGACTGACAAAATTACATTCTTACCATTCAGTGTGTAGTAGACACACATTTACAACATAGGACATCTGAAGCCATATGACTTTGTTAAATTTGTGTTGACCAGCAAATTGTGGTAGCATAGCAATTTGTGAAACCACATCAAAAGATTCACTAATTGTTTTTGGTGCGAGGGCCACTCCCATCATCTTTAGCTCTCCTCGTAAGATGTCTGCTGTGCAGGGCGTATGTGCATGCTTCAAGCAAATTAGTGCCTGAATGGAATCTCCATCTTTTGTGTCATTTGTCTGCATGCATCTAAGTCTTGTGTCTGAATATAGGTGTTGTCCATGTTTGAACCAGGTTAGTTCGCTAACCGCGTTGGCGTCTATGTGTTAAATAAATGTTCGTGTGTTAGACACGGCACGTCCCCGCATCCTGCTTTGCCGCCGCACATCACATTATGGAGTATGTGGTTCATCTGAAGAGATTATCACTTTTTAACATTCCTCTTGGTTTATGCTGGCTGCCTGCATGTCTTTATTGTAATTTATCCCTGTGGATAACAGACCTTTGATTTTATAGCAGCGGTCTCGATTCTAATGTTCATCCTGCTCTCCTGGCTTGGTGCCAGTCAGAGGCTGGACCCCGAAGGACTCATCATGGCCAGTCGAGTGCCTTTACCCATTTTAGAATGAATAGATGCTGATGACTCCAGTGGTCAGTTGCTGTGGAGACATGGCTGTCTGTGCCCTGGGTAGGATGATATATGCCATGGGCGGGCAAGATTATGTTACCTCCTTTGGCAGCGTGGAGAAGTAATGACTTGAACATTTGTGATGTTTCTAGGCGTGGATTACAGCCTAGTGAGCTTGTGGCCCAAATAGGATATTTCATCATATCAACACATTTTCACTCTTCCCTCCCCCCACCATTAACATGAGTGATGTCCTCTGGGAGTTGCACGACCAACCGAGCGCCCCACTGCTACGCAGCACATATCTGTCATGGCGTGATTTCACAAATCTCAAATTCAGAGAGGAACCCAGCACACTAGCACATTCCTTCTAGAAAGGAATGTCAGAGCTTGATTAACAAGCTCGCAAATTGTGAATAAGATCGGAAGATATATATGGTACCCTGGCATGGCCTTTTTTATCATCATACAGAGCTTTATACCCACAGTCTCAGTGGCCATTAAAAAGCAAAGCACAAAATAGGCATCAGTTTGATGGCAAATATCAATTATATGGACTACAACCTCGGTTTCAACAGATAAAGCAACTTCAAGGTTCTTTACTGTGGCAGTAGGATAAGTGGACTATTCATTAAGGCTGTGGAGAAAATATTTTGTGCTATGATGCATTAGTGTGTCCTATTTTTTGTCTCCCAACCTAAAACCTTTTTTTTTCAGCCAAAGGAGAACTTATTAGTGTCATCCGACAAAGCTGGTATGAAAAGTTTATACATCATTACTTCAGACCCTTTTATTTGAGATTCTTGCATATATATATATATATATATATATATATATATATATATATATATATATATATATATAAAATCTCTGAATAGACGCCGGCTGTGAGTATATGCCAACCGTGGGTATAGTAAGAAGAGATTGTGTTGGTCAAAGCACATAACAGTGCTTAATCAGATGATGAGGACTTGCTGCTCATGGTGGGAGGAAAAGGATAGATTGGCCAGAGGGCTGTGCTGGTCAGGCTGTGCTGAAAGGCATCTGTGTGTGTGTGTTTGTGGGTGTGTGTGTGTGCACGAGAGAGAAAATTATGCTCTGGCATGGATGATGGACTTTCAATTAGCTACCAGAAGCTGTAGATGGACTGTTGACAGTAAATGACAGCCACAGGAGACACACCCACCCACACACACACACACATAAACACACACACACAAGCTTTCTGCCTCCTACTCCTCAGGCTGCAATTGATCAGAGAATAATCCAATCTAGTAATGGCGTGATGCACTGCTCCACATATAGGGATCATTTCTTTCTGATTCTGCAAAACCAAAAAAAAAACAGAAAAAAAGAAAAAGAAGTGTATTGACCGACAGAGCCCAACCTTCTTATTTATTAGTGTGTCACTTTCAATTTTGGAAATGTCAACAATTATTCAACTGTTGTCCTGTTGACTGTATGCTTGGTTTTTGATACAGTATTATTCTTAGAGCTGATAATAAGTGGTCACATACAAAACAAAACAAAACAAAACAAAAAAAGTGTTTACAGTATTTGACAGTACAGGTTCTCATTTGTAACTGGACTATACATTCGCAGACATGTTACACTGACTGTTAGAAATATTGGCTATCCCTAGTCTGGTTTCAGTAGTGGTGGGTGTTTCTCACGACCACATTGTGTGCACTGAGTTCAAACTCAAATTCAACAAATCAGAGAGACATGGCATGCTGTTCCACTTTCTGCTCACTCCCTTATAGTCTCCTTACTTCTTTGTGGGAAACAACCCGAATCTTTCCAGATATTTATCAGTGAGGGGCGGAAACATAACAATGGTGTTCTTTGCACTTTTTTTTCAGTTACAGACCCGGACGTGGACGAATGTTATTAGCCAGGTGGCGCCACTGCGTTCCCCTCACAACAGGGCACGTGTGGTGGTGATGGGTGGGTTCATATATGCCCTCGGGGGTCACCATGGCAGCTCCTGGACCAGCACGGTGGAAAGGTAGCGTGCCTAGCTGACACCTGCCACTCACAAATATTTTATTTCCTGACACAATAACTATTAACAACAGATGAAGCCCTGGGGACTTTGACATTGGCACTGTGTATTAATATAAGCAGAATTACAAAGGCAGGGTAAAATCGAAAACCATTAAGGTGAAATGTGTGAAAGATTTTGTGCAGTGAAGCAGTGTATGGTGTATGGATGAAATGAGTTCTAGAGAAATGTTTTCTACAGTCTAGCCATGGACTGTGCGCCAGTCTTTCCCAAAAAACAACAGGTTCAAGCTCAAGGGAGAGAAAGAGAGAGAGAGAAAGAGAGAAAGAGAGAGAGAGAGAGAGAGAGAGAGAGAGAGAGAGAGAGAGAGAAAACAAACAAATAAAGAACTAATGATTCACACAATCATGACGGCTGCCAAATAAGGTTACTGAATGAGAAAGTGCAGCTGGAAATGAACCATCATTCGTGCATTCTCTGATACCGTTCAGTCCCCAGGTATGACCCAGAGCTGAACGGCTGGTCTAAAGTGTCCCCCACATGCCAGCCTCACTCAGGAGCAGCTGCTGCTGTGCTGGATGGCTACCTGTACGTCCTGTGTGGGCACAGACGGACATGCCCTTTAGGTTCAGATGGGCAATGACACGTGCAGACAGCTGGCCCACTGTTGCCCAACATCTGCCCAACTGCCCTTCTCATTTTACATGAGGGAAGTAACCTTTTGCTTTGGGAGCTACACTTGAGAGTTCTGATTTACAGTTGGTTTTAAAATATGGTTTTCCATTGTTTGTGTATACTGAAATAAACTGTCTTGAATCAGTCAATAAAGGGTTGTGGTGGTTCTGCTTACGGCATGTGTCCACCCACGCAATCTACATACACACACACAATCTCATAAGTGGACCTTCCCAGAAAAGCTTAAAAATGATTCTGTTGCCATTTATTTCTGTCTGTGAGAAGGCCATCTGCAGGAAGGTCCCATGACCTCTCTCCCCTGTTTTCAGGGTTCAGACAACGCAGCTTTTCAGCAGGTCCTTAATACAACTATGCTTAAGGCATGGTTACATGGTTTTCAGTAAAATGAAAAATAGCAATGCTGAACATTAATGCCATATTGAGTCCCTATGTCTAATAAAATCATAGCACACAGTAAGCATACATGGCACAGATGAACAAATCCCCAGCATAACATTTGCAACATTTCTCCCATCCTGTGCTGTTGCGCTCTGTGGTCGAGTGCTTTGACCTGTAGCCGGGTTCATGACACCCATATGCACCCATGCGCTGCTTGCTTGTTTCGTCCTGGTCTGCCTGTATATGGCCCCGGTAGCCAGGATGAGCTGTCCCTGTACCTGGTGCTCAGCACTGTGCTAAAGTTTGAGCATGTTGATATGTACAGGTATGGCCCCGTATAGAGCCCCGGGAAGCAGTGGCCCCACATGCAACATCCGTGGTGCACCTCTCTGAGTTCCCTCACCCACATCCGAGTGGAGAAACCATGGTCTTATAGTCAGAACAGACTCTGACAATTAGAAAATAGTCTTAGGGTTAAAATAGTTACAGTTAGAAAATACACTTACAGACATAATAGAATCTTACATTTCAAATAAACTCTTACAATTAGAAAATACTCTTAAAATAGAGTGTTACACTTTTAGAGTCTTAGCCATTAGAACACTCTAACAGTGTAGTCCTGTAGTTGCAGCAGGTTCTTACAGTTAGAATATATTAATGCCGTTTGAAAAGACTTTTAATCACCAGAGGTTGAATCGTTTGGACGCACCAATTGTTCACACGATTTGTGAATACTGGGATGAAGAGAAGCTGGCTCAGAGTGGGCTGTCACCTCGAACACAGACGTTAGCCAAAGGTGGAGGCTCTGGTTCACACAGCACTGTGTCTTGCGCCCTGTCATTTTGATGACGGCTAGGTGTTGCGGATGCCGTTGGGTGGGAGGCTGCTTGCAGTGGGAGGCTGGGGTGGGACGTCTAATCTCCACACTATCGAGTCCTTTAATCCCGACACGGATACTTTGAGTATTCCTCCTATCACTTGTCATGTTTACCTCCATCCAGCCTTCTCAAGCCATTAAACCCCTCATTAATCCCTGAGCTGTCCATTGATCCATAAATCAAGCCTGTTTCTCTCTGTTCCCAGGCCCTTGGGATGCATGAAGAGCTTGTCCCCAGGAAGCCAGGGTGCTCTGGTGCAAATACATCCGAAAAAGGCCTTTTTATTATAAGTGAATATATTTGCCAAAAACTTTGGTCATATTCCACCAGCTCCATGTATATTTACCAGATATTATCTGTGGTCATTTAGTTATTGTGTGTATGCCTCTTTTTATGTAATATCAGGAGTTCAGCAGAATGCTCTATGTTCCATTATGTTTAAAAACTTCTAATATCCTGCATGTATGATAATGATGGAGAGGGAATTAGGAAATTATGTGGAAGCTGAATATTGGTCCTGAATAAAGTAGAAATGGGACACTTTTAGGATAAAATTGAATAAGATAAGGTAATAAATTATGGTTTAACATACCATATTGTGTTTTGTGTGTGCCAGAGAGAACAAGAGACAGACGGACAGAAAGACGGAGAGACCAAGAGAGACCGAGAGGTCTTAGGTGCCCACGTATGAAAATGAGTCATCAAAAACAGTCCTTGATAAAAAGAAAAAAGAAAAACGCAAATCATGTTCTTCCTGAAATGCATTGGGGAAAAAAAATGTTCTGTGTTTGCAAAGGCTAGTTTGTGGGGGAAGGGAAACTGGTGGATTTTGAAAAAGTTACTCGGCATGGGAATTTACCAAGCAAACTTTTTTTTTCCCACTCCACACTGCCCTGGATTTCCAACATGAGTGCTTTTTAACTGAATCACACTACCCACAGCTGACAACAAACCAAGTGCAGGTGTATTTCCCACAATCATATCTCACCAAAGCAGAAACCAGCTTTGATTTGTCGCTGTCTTATGACCATCTTGTATATATATTTTTTTTCTTGTGGAAAATAAATGTTGTTGCATATTGACATGGTGTGACACCGTTCTGTCTGTCTTATCTGAATGGGTGTATCTGAGAGGTGAACATTACATGGATGCTTTCCAAGACTAAGCCATCTGCCATTGTTTCATGTATTTGCCAGTCATGCAGTTAACAAGAATTTTAAAAGGCACATTACAGAGTAGAGTTTGAGTGAATAGGCCTCGCAGGAACGTTTTGAGAGTCAGCCATTGTGTACAAATAGAGAAGATTATGTTACCTTCGAATGGTGCTTAATGACTCTTGAATGACCCAAATGGGAAATGATAGCAATTCTCCTCCTGCGTTACAAGGGAGGTGTAACTGAACTCAGACAAAGCTTCTTTAAGGTTCAAGTTGCATGCACTTTTGAAAGATCCTGAAAATGCATCAGAGATACAGTAGAATTTTAAAATTAAATTCTAACCTTTAAGGATTTCTTATTGATAGGATTTCTGGAGCACCATTGAGCCCACGCTTTCTGTAAGGTCAGGCGCAAGGTACTGAACGTCTTAAGGTGATCCAGGAGATGGCGCTCTAGGGTTTGAGTGAGAGCTCCGGGCTTCGAGGACGAGGACTGGGCTCTACCTCACTCATACAGAGGTGACAGCGCAGAGACAACGCTAAAAGACCATCTTGTTTTGCGCCGTCACAGTCATTTCATTTTATGTTACAGACGCGCGTTTTTTTCTAAAGAATGACATATCTTCGACAACACTTGAGGTATTACACGCTCGTGATAATTTTCAAAACGCGCACTTCTTCCAGATTAAATAAAATTAAGCAAAAACATATATTTTAATGTTCTTAATTAATAGCGGCGTGCAATCGTATTCTGGATGCACAGTACACTCATAGCTTGGAGAAAAATAAAAAAGATGCTGAACATATTACACCAAGCGGTTGGCTTCTCTAGGGTCTCCAGCCTGGGCAACCCAGCCCTTTAATGCAACTGTTCATGGAATACGGAGCTACCAAGAGGACGTTACCACCAAAGTCCTCGGCGGACTGCTTGGCCGCGAGCGTATGTGAAAGATGAGTGGCGCTTGGTTCGCCAGCAGGACGCTTCTTTACAATGATGGGACCGCGCACTCAGTCACAGCCAGGTAGGGCATCATATGCTTGCACATCAGTAGAGTAGCAGGGGCAGTATTTATTTTACGGTAAACAAGACAACGTGTCAATTGTAAAGAAATATTAGAAATGTTAAACAGTTAAATGTATTTGCCCATTTAAAAGTCATAGCATAACAGCGTAAAATAACGCTCATTTAAGTATATATCTATCAAGTGTATCTTTTGAATTTTCGTTTAATAGACTATACAATGGTAAAAATATTTTAAAAATTTAATCAGGGTTTGTTAATAGACAAAAGTATAATATTTTCATTATGTGTCCGTGTATAACAACAGATTGTGCACGTTATAGATTTAGAAGACGAAATCGTCTATGAATGGACTGTCAGCTCATTATGAATATTGGATCATATTTGTTTAGCACTGGGGGCATTAGGGATTTCCAGGAAACGATTATGAGATCAGAATTTAATTTTGATTATATGATTTTGGACTTAACTCTACTTTTTTATTTCATTCTAAAGATTTCCCTCACAATTTCTCCATTCTTTTTAATTACTAAGGGACATTGCAAAATAATTACTGGTTTAAAGTTCAAAAATATGTTTATTTTGTTGACATGCAAATGTCATGCTATGTGATGTATGTGCTATGTCAGACTTTCTACATTCATGGCACATGTTCACGTTTCCTCCTTCATGTCGGTGTTGTTCGCAGATTTCCTTTATGGATGACTCTTCATTCACATGCCTTTTTTTCTTGCCATTGTCTGTGTCTAGCTTCAGAGCAAAAACAATCCATGCAGTGCTCTCAGCAACACACTGCACTTTTTCGACTCCTTTGCCATTAACTCCTCCCTGATTCATAGCTCTGTGCAGTTCATACACATTCACACACCTGAGGAGACTTATCAGAGAACATGATGAGAACATTTTAGATTACACAGGTCAGCTACAGTGTCACGGCGTGGCAAAATAACATGGCAACATGGCAGTCTGGCTTCCAGATTTCAGCTTTTTGGGCTTAAAGTATGGTTTAGGTTAGTTTCCTGTAAATGGCCGATTAAACAGGCTTTAAGAAAAGACCTATGATTATCAGACAGACAGGTGGTCCTTAAAAGTGTTTCTAAAGAAACACCGTACAAGAAAGAACCAGACATCCCACATGGGTGTACTTGCAGGAGACACCCAGGTTTCTATTTGAATAAGGAGATTAGGACATGTCACCCACTGCTCTTCCAACACAGTTCCACTTGAGGGATGAAAATGGACTTGTGACCTGATACCTTGAGCAGCCACATGAGAAGCCAGGTCCTTGATGAATCGCTGCTCCAATCTTACATCAAAACACGACATTATTCATTCACAAACGTAGCGGTTAACCTGCATGAACTGTATTTTCGTAGAAAGGCACGCTGATGCTAATGCTAACCATTCTGCTTTCTTCCCACTGTGGCCCAGAGGTGAGCATGATCCCACCACGTCGCTCCTCCACTCCTGGTGACAGGTACGCTCAAGTATCTTATGCTTGCGCCGGTGTGATGTTTTTTTTCCCTCCATATCCTGACCGTTTTTCTCCATGTTCTATTGTTCATGGAAGCAGAGGCATGGCTATTTCATCCAACTGTTTATAGATCCCATGTCGACATCTGTGCTTTAGTGAATGCATTTCTGAGTGTGCGCTTTTCCAATACCTTCCTTAATGAAGCTGTCACACAACACAATGGCAGGGAACATGGATGAGTAGCCGGTTTGGTGTGAATGCCGTGCCTCATATATGTCACTGTCAGCCATTACCCATTGTTGAGCTGGAACGCAGAGACCCAATGTTCATGCTGTTTGTGCACAATTTCTGATTGGTCTCTCCTGCCTGTGAATGCGCCCCAAAAGCTGAGGCTCTAGAATTGCGAAGAGTGCTCATGCATATTCGTCTGTTTTCCGCACGGTTTGACCCCCTCAGGCTATCTGTGGAGACGGCCCAGAAGAACAGTGGGGTTATACTGGACAGCTCAGCACTGAGGATGGCTGACGTGGACTCCGAGGTGCCACCCTTACCCCCGCGCTACCGCTTCCGAGACCTACTGCTGGGAGATCAGTCGTTCCAGAATGATGACAGGTAAAGAGGTGTAAGGCTTTCCTGTTCTGCTCGGGGATTTTGCTGAAGTCAGCGTTTCATGGTTCAAGCATGCCTAGAAAACTTCATACTGTCACATAGCTGACAGATGTCTTCTGCACATAACACTACTTCTCTTTAGGATGACACTACTTGTGACACACTTGTAAGCTTTTTGTTATATTTTTTGGCTTTGTCAAACTTGTTGGTGGTGCCACTCATCCAAACATGCTGAGTACAAGAATCACAAAAGGCTCCCTTAAAGTTTTCATCATAGGACATGAAAAAAGGTATCAAAATTGAGGGGGTACTTAAGCCACTGTTTACAACAAAAGCAATGTTCTCTGAAGATCTGGAAAATGGGCTCTTGTGGATCTGATTACTAACGAAATAAAGGAACTTCTCCAAACAGGAAGTAGTTTGTGCCAAAAGCAATGTCCTTACACACATATAGTGGTTTATTTTCACTATATATTTCCACTATATATTTCCAGATTCCAGTGTCCTCATACGAGAACTTGGGGTCTTATGAAGTTAAATGGAATCTGTCTTTTAATGCGATTTTAGTGCCTGCATTCCTAATAGCGGCAATGCTTCCCACAGTGTGTGACATGACCATCGTGCAGACTGAGGGAGCTGTCTCCTGCCCTGGTACTGAAATGTGTGTTTGTGTTAGAGAGGGAGGGTGCAGGCGGAAGAGGTTGAAAGGCAGTAAAGCTGAATAGAATAGCATTCATATGTACCGCTAGTGACTTTCCTAAATGACTCAATTCTTTGTGCTGGATTCAAGGCCATAGCATTCTGTCAGTGCTGGAGGAACTAAAGCCTCCTTTTCTTTTTTAGTTAAATGCCTCATAGCTGTTGCATAGGATTACTTCGAAAAACAATGAATTCCAACTAACATTTGGGGCTTGCTATGAAAGGGATTTGCTGTGTTTTGCTCTGAAAGCTCTGTCACCTCTCGACTTTCATAAACTTTAAATTGGATTACAAATGCCTTCGTTAATGTAAATTTAGATGGTTGCTGTCACATAGCTTTGAAATCCCTTGGAAATATAAGCTGGGGAATCTTTGACTATTGTAACATATAATGATGTTCCTTTTTTCTGTTTCAGTACCGCTGTTATTATCCTTCTTACAATATAAAACTACAATTTTATAAAAATTTACAATATCAGAATATTCCTGCTTTAGATCGAATTTTAACATCCACACCAAGTCGCTCTGTTAGTTGGGTATTTGCCTTCATACTAAACAACTATGTGAACTGAGAACAAATATTAAACTACTTGAGATTTCATGCTGGTAAGGACAAAACATTCAAACACAGAAGCTTATGTCGGTGCCTCCATAATCAACCAGTGCCACAGTTACCCACAATATATGCTTCACTGTCAAATATGGGCTTATATAGAGTGTACGTTGTTAAGGTATTTATGAGTCCTTCTCCTTACCACTAAATCAGTGTGGTTGAAGGTGGGTAGAAATAGCACGGATCCTCCACTACTGTGTATGTCACGTGGCCGCATTCAAGAAGAGGATGTTTCAGTTAGCAGATTTTAAATGGAACCTATGGTTATATCCGCTATGGCGCATAAATAAGGTGCTCTGTCTTAGTCTGGCTGATATGGCCTAGAAAGTGAAGGTTAGGTTTTCTCTCTAGAGATATGGGCCACTTTAAATCTGTGCACAGGCAGGAATCTATCTGAGAGAGGCGAAGGGAGATCTCAAATTAAATGTAAAATTGCTGTACACTCATGTTGCAAATTCACTGGAATATGACATGCAAGAACATTTTTAGAGTAATCGCCTTGAGGAATGTGGAGTCAGAGTGAACAAAATTATGTTTGTATAATGATGCATAAATGCCTGTGTGTGTGTGTGTGTGTGTGTGTGTGTGTGTGTGTGTGTGTGTGTGTAAGCAAGAGGAGGCTGGATGTAAGGGTGGACTTGCTTTACCAAGAAACAGGGTCAAAACAAACAGGTTGGACAAATGCAAAGTTATAGTATGCAGATACATACACTAAAACAGAAAATGGGTTGGTGAGGTCTCATCAGGCATAATCAGGAACACTGAATGGGGAAAATCAAGGAATCAGGAACATAACTAGGTATTTCTAATAAACCACAAGCAAGACAGGCAATGACAAAGACCAGATGCGACATAGGTTGTGACGACATAGGTAACAACACACATATGATATCAAGGGGGAAGTACTGGGGTGGAGTTGAACAGACTACCAGTCAGGAAAGGACTAGTTGTGTGTATGCAGACATCAATAGTTCATTAGGTGGTGTGATTAAGGTTGGTCATTATTTTCTTAGTTTATGAAGAGATATTTAACGATTGTAATGGTAATATTTGACTAAGACCTTCCTCAGTCAGGTTCCTAACATCAGAAATATTCATGTGATGATATGTGTGCTTATTTTGCACTAATACCCATAATCACACAAAAGTGGAAACTAAATTAGATATGAGCTGAATATAATTTGAATGGACGTTTGAACTAGGCTGATACTTAATAGTTCTTTTATTCTCATTCGATCTATTTTATGAAGATCACATGAGTCATTTTTTAAAGTTTTTGGAGTGCAGAGTTTAGAGGCTCCATCTTTCTCTGCTTTGAGTGGGTGTACAGAGAGGGAATCTCCAAATGTTACTGCCATTATGCCAAAGGGTGTGTTTGTGTGTGTGTGTGTGTGTGTGTGTGTGTGTATGTGTGAGAGTTAAAGAGGTGAGAGATGCCTGACTTTATGTATTCACGGGGGGGGGGGGGGGGGGGGCTGTGGTGTCAGTGCAGTTTGTGCACTGTGATTATCTCCAAGGACATGAAGTTCGAGGTCTTTCTGTCTCTCTTGCGATATCTTGCTCTCTCTTGTTCTCACTCCATTTATATAAGGTTTGTGTGTTTGTGTGTGCCTCTGTGCTCTGTGCTCTGTGTGTGTGTGTGTGTGTCTGCATGTGAACGTATGTGTAGGTATGTGTGTTTATGTGTGTGTGTGTGTGTGTGTGTGTGTGTGTGTGTGTGTGTTTGTGTGTGCCTCTGTGCTCTGTGCTCTGTGTGTGTGTGTGTGTGTGTGTCTGCATGTGAACGTATGTGTAGGTATGTGTGTTTATGTGTGTGTGTGTGTGTGTGTGTGTGTGTGTGTTTGTGTGTGGGAGTTGGAGAGCCACACAGCTGATGAGTGGAAAGGGGAAATTGCTCATGAAACACAATCCATTACATGAGTAGCTTTTTGAGGTTTATACATTATTTAAAAGTCAGTGGGACATTATTCCACCAAATCCTGTAAATCTCTTTTTACCATAAAAGTATTCATATTTAACCTGTGCACAAGATTTGAAACCCACCAGACTTATGGCAGAAATTCCATGGCAAAGACAAAAGCTAAATGGATTTTGTTTGTATTTGGGCCATTCTGTCTTAATAAGGTTAACGTTAACGGTTATGAGTTACAGTTTACAGTAAGGTTAGAGTTACCAGACTGAAATAATTAGTTTACTTATCAAAGGAGTGTGTTTTGTGCGTGTCACACTTATGAAATACTTATAGGAAATTGTAAAACAATTTTAATAATAAAATAGCTCAAATATGGCATATTAAAATTTTATACTTTGGAGAAACTGAAAATATAAAGAATCCAATAACTGAACCCAGAAGCTGCAGAAGCGCCAACTATGTGAATTAATGGCTGATGGTGGTGGAGAACATATGTGATTGTGTGGAGACACTAGATAGATTGCTGCACCCAGCCCTCCTGCACATTCTCCTGCACATTCGAACATGACCCTAATAGAATACTGCGAGCAGCAGGACTGTGCTCTGTGTGCTTGAACCATGCCATAGCCTCAAAGAAGCAGAAAAATCAATTGGATAATCATGTCAGTCTTGTCATTTTTAAGGCTCGCTCCTGGTGTTTGTTCTCGTTATCTGTGCTTGCATTTGTCTAGAGTCACTTGTCCCTGAAAGCAGTGAACCTTTTTCAGAGTTATGACCGGTGAAAGTCACATTCTTAATCATGGCCATATTTGTTCGCTCCTGTTATACAAATGTACGCATGTCATGAGGTGTTTAGATCTCCTGCACGCGTGAACTGAGAGGTGTTTCGATCTCATCTCCTGCATGCATGAGCTGAGAGGTGTTTAGGTCTCATCTCCTACATGCATGAGCTGAGAGCTGTTTAGGTCTCATCTCCTGCATGCGTGAGTTGAGAGGTGTTTCGATCTCATCTCCTGCCTCCGTGAACCGGGAGGCATTTAGATCTCATCTCCTGCTTGCGTGAACCGGGAGGCATTTAGATCTCCTCTCTTGCCTGCCTGAGCCGGGAGGTGTTTAATGAGCCTGTCTGAATGCATGTGATTGCTGATGGGGGCTGAGTGGTCTGTTCACTGTGCTGGGGCACTTTCGGCCGCTCGTCATCCACTGCAGTCTAGACTAAAGGCCAGATTAGTCACTGATGTACTGTACAGTGAGTGGGTGAGTGGAGATGCCTGCTGTCAGAGCAAAAAAAAGGAAAAATGAAAGAAAATCCATCTGCTGCAGACGCACTGGCTATGGCAAGATTGTGTAACATGGATTTAAATGAATCCATCGGTGCTGATCCCAGCTCTTCCCAGGATCCATCCCAGGCTGTCTTACCTCAGACCAGTCTTAATTATCTTTGGGCAGTGTCGGAAGATTTTAAAACTGACCAAGGTTTGGATATGCTTGGATATGCCCTTTTCACCACAGCTGGCTTAGAACTGTCTCACTTTAACTTGCTGTAATGAAATGGAATGTAAAGAATGTAATCTTACCCCTTTAAAACCTTCAGCAGCATGTTTTGGGTTTTGTGCAATAGGGTTAAGTTTATTTGAATGGTGCCTTTTAATGTTATACTTTTGATGACATGTATGACTTGACAACTTACTCCACAAGAAATTTCTTTGCAAATCAGCCTTTGAGCATTGTGAATCAAGCCCTGCCTTGACAATTAAATTAGCTGACATTGTTGAAGTCCCTGCTGTCGGGTGTAATAAGCTGCTTAATGAAGGCAGAGAGAGATATTGTGTGTGTGTGTGTGTGTGTGTGTGTGTGTGTGTGTGTGTGTGTGTGTGTGTGTGTGTGTGTGTGTAAATGCGTCACAGTGCTCGGCACAGTGTGAAAAAATGGTGTCTCGGGGTTAGATGGGAGAGAGCAGAGGAGTGCAGGTGGCGATTCAGTTCTCTAATTAGACTGAACAGTATCAAAGGAAATCTTATGAAGACTCTCCCACTTTGCCCTAAATGGTGTTTGTAATACTTGTAAGTGTTTGTGGCTGAATGCATCAGGGGCTATTAGAAGTAATTGGCTGATGTGTTTGGTCCAAAAGCATTTACATATAATTTACATTTGCCTAGATTTTTTGTGGAACTGCATTTACATGATTTTCTTTTGAACACCCACATTTAATACCGTATCAGTCTGTATATAAGCAGTTTATTTCAGGTGTAATTCTCTTAAAGCACTACAACAGGTTAATCAGAAGGTGCAGAATGTATAAAATTACAGCAAAGCCCCCACCAAAGTTGAGAACTTGTGTACTGTACATCATCATGAGAATGCTAAAAACAGAGAATTATAATTCCTTTTTAAATAATCGAATTTCAGATCCATTTATGCACAAGGGACAGTCCAGATCATCAGCATACAGATCCACTCCCCAATCCCTCGCCTCATAACCATGGAAAACAAAAACTTCTTTTAGCGGAAACATCATGCGGAAATTTTAGGGCCCTCATGATAATTGCTTGACAATTCCGAGCCAAGCGATTCCATGCAAAATAATTAGCTGCAATCACACCACTGTTTTTTTGCTCTGCTTCAGCGTGTGCATCATAGTTTCTTTAAAAAACAACCTGGATCAGTGACTTTGTTTTGGGGGCCTGATCAAATCTTTGCTGTGACTTTGGTTGCAGTGAGGGAAGATTTCTGTCAACGAATAAGTGACCAAGCCATTGGCACAGATGATTTTTACTAGGTGATAATTGCACCAATTTGCTTCTTTTAAGTAAATTGTAACATTGACCACCCCCCCCCCCCCCCCCCCATAAGGGAAAAAAAATAAATGTTTGTAGTTTGTGTTGGCCAGTCTTCTTGCTTTATAGCCATCCTGCATATTAGGTTAAGCAAAAAAAATTGCATCCGGTTATTTTACCCTAATCAAGTAGCCAGTGTTTGCAGTGACTCTTAGCATGCGTGGGCAGTTGGGCCATAGACCCACTCAGTGACGGTGCTGTCCCCTGCTGTTTGATGTTTTGTAAGGGTTTCGGTGTTGCTAGGCATGCTGTAAAGAGTGAGATTTATTTAGGCATTATATCTAAGGCTTGAAAGGTTCTGACAAGGGTTCTGGCATCAGCCTGTTAAATATTTAAATCACTCTTTACTTGAGTGTCAAGTGCCGTATGCATTACATGCATTCCCTGTAGTCCCAATAAAAGGATACACTGTTTCCTTGACTTTTCATTTGCATACTAATCATGAATAATAATGCATGGTGATTTCTGTAGCAGTTTTAAGGCTTAATCTCAAGGGCAGGTGCTTATGTAAGGTAGGTAGGTAGTAGGATAGGTAGGTTATTATGGACTCCAGTTTTAGAAGTTGCTTGGGTACTCCCAGAGTAGAATGCAAATCAGAAAAGATCAGGGAAGGGTTTTCCAAAGGCTTTGTAAAACAAAGGTCATCTTGGTGGTAGAGGAAGCATTACACTGAACACACACACTCTCTCTCGCTCTCCCTCTCTCTCAAGACGATCTTAATACGATGATGATGAGTTTGGAAAACTGGACCCAGTGGTCCCAAATTGACTTAACCCCCACTGGGAATTTCAAATCAGACGCAGTGCTCGCTTACATTCGGAAGCAGCAAAGCTCTTTACACTGAAGGTTTGCGCACAGCCTGAGACGGCCACGAAAGAATGGCGCGCGAGCGCATGACAGGCGAATCGTCGCGTCTCACCGGAGCCTTTGCTGCCGGCCTCAGCAGCGCGTGCCTCAAAAGGCAGTGGCGGCCGGCGATGCGGCTGGCTGCGCTCGGTGCCGCGAGACTGTTCTAATGCGGAGCGACAGCAGCGCGCTTCCGCGGCTCTCCACTTCCATCTGCCGTTTTCAGTGGAGAAGTGAAGCGTGACTCCTGAACGAGGCAAGGGCGTTCTCACGCTTTCCTACGAGCCTGTCCACTTACGAGCAGATGTGAGAGATGCTGAGCTTGGGGTGTTTCTGCCCTTCTCTTTAGGTTTCTGGTGTGGTGCTGATATAGACTTTATTAGTATAGCATGCAGCGCACGGTTGGAGTTAAGCTTATTCAGGTTCATGTGACATTAGAAATGCTTAGATTAGTTTTATATATATATATATATATATATATATATATATATATATATATATATATATATATATATATATATATATATATATATATATATATATATATATATATATATATGTATAATCAAAGTATTTTTAATATAGATAGATAGATAGATAGATAGATAGATAGATAGATAGATAGATAGATAGATAGATAGATAGATAGATAGATGCTATTTGCAAATGTTATGATTATATGCACACTGCAAATTCTTCCTAAATTGTTCATTGTAATTATTTTTATTTTGCCTTATATTATTTCATACAGTCATTAATGCTGATGTCATTTTCATACTGACTACGGATTACAAGGAGCACAGATGTCTTTCCTTAGACCATTGTTTTCTAATCACAGCAAAAATACAAATGTTCTTTTTGACGGATATCATAAGGGGGCTTTGCAAGCGGGTTTTATCCTTAGGCGTAAATATCGTATCTGCCACTAGGGGTCACTGTGTAGTCTTTCTACTGGATCAGAGGTCTGTTCACGTTGTCGGTTACGTAACAACTACATTCACAGGAGATATTGACTGTATCATTGATACTGTTTACATCCTTGCTTACTCTCAAGTAGGCTACAGAAACATTTGAAGATGCACATCTTTTGAATGATTTTCAAGCATATCTTAACTGTACAACAAATTACAACTGGTTTATTCTCCAGTGACCTGTATTCTTTATATAGGTTTGTTGGTGCAAGTATTTTTTTTCTGTTAACATATAAAATAACTAAATAAACATCATAATCGTATAAAATAAATAAATAAACCCCACATTTCACAGTAGAAGACTTCTTTATCGTTCTGTGATGTTCGTAAAAATTATTTAGACCTACTTAGTTTAAATCTTCATCTTAGATTGAATGAGAATCCCCACTGACTATATTATAATAATATATAATGCTTAAAACTTGTATGATGAATTGCTAGGACATGGACTCTCATTATCACCCTTTGATTAGCCTAACAGAGATCGATAGCAAAATGTGGGCTGCTAGTATCCTATGTGACCTGTGTTTGTGGGGGTGCAGCAGACACCCAGTCCGGACTGTTGCCCCAATCACTAATCAGGAGGCCACTCCATAATCCCAGGTTTTGTTTCATCTTTGGAGAAAAGACCTTTCCGCCGCTTCTTAACCCATAATATGATTACAGTTACACAAAATGGATTTCACACCTGAGGTGGAGAGCCTTTAGGCTTAGCATGTACTGTGCTACAATACTATTAAACCACATGAGAAATATGTTTGAGGCTTAATTCTTGTATACAAGAAGTATAAGTAATTGTTGCAGTAACACGATCAGTTTCTTGTGCTGACTCACATGAAGCCCTCAGCTAGCTACTCTGAGTTTGATCTCGGAGCCACTGTCTCATGTACTGGCTGAGCTAATTAACTGATGTCTAATGTGAACAGTACTATAAATGATCATCCCCCGATGCATTTATCATGTTTTAAACATAGCCAATACTTTTTAAGTATTAATATCAAGCATATACACCTGCAGATAAAGTACACTTTAAAATACATTCTATGTATTTTCCTTCATTGGTAGTGTATTATTATTGTGTACTTTTTCTGCAGATGTAGTGTCTAAGACAAAACAGTATTGTTTGCTCATAATTTAATTGGCTGGAAAAAAAAACAGCTCTTAATTTTGTAACTGCTTTTAGTGAATACGCCACTGGTGCAAACAAATGCTCACCCAGGTGTCTGTTTTACAAGATAAGAACTTGTCAGGTTGTTGGGAGTTGTCGCAGACCCTTAACCATTTGCCCAAAGATGCAGGATATCAGAGTTAGAGATTAAAATTAATGTAATAAAAGTTGGCTTTGCTCACGACACCTTTATAGTGCAGTTTGTAAAATGACATTCTAATACAGACTTTGCTGCGTGTATTGATGAATATAATGTTCTAATTTATTACGCATGACAAAAGAAGAGGACAAGCCAAATTTTAAAATTGAATTAATTAAAAATTCAGAACAAATGGTTCTGAAGCTTCCCTCAGGATCGGGTCTTGCGCAGTAAGCGCCTTGCACAGACCAAATGGAGCGCTAACACAACAACCGCTTCAGTATCAACCCATGGTCTTTTCACCTCCCCCAGTCGCGCTGGGCTTCATGACTCAATAAAGGAGCGAGAAATAAGCATTGCTCTTGCCGCAAATGTGTTCACTCCTTATGTGTTGCTCATGGTAGCAAGTGTACCATGCGTGCGCGTTGACAGGTTGGATTGCAACCCCGCTATTTCTCAGCTGGCGACAACTTGGACACCGGGGGAATGGCAGGTGCCAAGCGGACAGAATCACCGTCCGAAATCGACCCTGACGTGAAGACAGAGACGAGGAAATCCACAGACCAGACTTGGCTTAATTCGGCGATGCCAGTCCAAGCGATGGGTTCAATTGGGAGCGATGCTGGCCAAAGGTACCGCAGTCCCGTTTCAACCAGCATGTGTTGGAGGACTAGCTGCAGCATCCTCCAATGCGCGCCAGGCTCCCTCAGCTCACGACATGCACCTGATTGTATAGCCTTGCCTTAAGTCCATACTCGAGGGTTTCGTTTATTAATTTAACATCACTAAAATCAGCCTTTCGCGTTCGTTATTAAAATTTTATCGCATATACAAAGCGCATGCACAAGCTGTCAGTAAATCGATTTAATTAAATACGTTGCCGTGACTAGAACGACTTTTTATGATTTTATCGATGCGTTTGTGGTGTGCATTTTTGACTATATTCTGCAAGATAATCTAAGGGCGAAAACAAAGGTGTATCGGAATATCATGTCTACTGAAATATTTTGACAGCAGTCAACAATGGTTAAATTCTGTGTTTCAAAGACGAACGTTGAACGTATTATTCCAAAAAAGGTGCTGCGGCATTTTCAATACAAGTGCACTGCACCAGTTTCGAATTTGATTGGAAAAGTCTATATTTCTTTTCTCAAGTATCCCCCGTTTACATTACAGGAGAAAACCTAATGAATAATGTAATAATGTAGCTTTAAAGTTATGACGTATATGTAAAAAAAAAAAAGCTCTTCGGGTCTGATTTCTTATTTGGCAGTCAAATAAGATGCTTGCAGACTATTAAATTGTTTCCCTAGAGAGAAAGGACACTTTAGTCTTTGCCTGTCACAGAACTCACCATCAATAATCACTTTGTGATTGATAAATAACTAATTTTATCAACTTAATTTCCCATTGCATATCACATTTCATTCGCAGTTATTGCACTATTTGGTCATGGTTTTGTAATCTCTGAAAGCATCTCTACCCAAAGTCACCAGGGGGCAATCATATGTCCTATTTTTTGAACTACTCTATCAGAAGAGTAATTTTATATATTCTTTTACATGCTGTACATAATATGTTAATTGGCTATGCAATGTAACATTTGATAAGCTTGATAACCATTACTGCCCCAGCTGATCATTCTTGGCTTCTCACTCTCGCTGTGCTGGATTCATACAGCAGTACTTTCACCTCTGTGTGCTTCTTTATCTTGCCTGCTTATAGCCTGTCTTAAGACACCTGAAGTGATATTTGAAAACATGACAAATTGCTGTGGCATGTGGGTGTTTGCTTCGATAGTTTACTGGAAAACCCAAAACTGAAAACTGAAACTGGAGGTTTCCTGAGGAAGTCGTAGATGCTCGTGTTTTACCTGTTCAGAGAGTAGATGCACTGACCTATAAACAATCTGCTGTTAATACTACAAGAGTTCCCTTGATGCTGACTTATCATTCTATAAATAAAACAGTAGCTGATATTATACTTAAACACTTCAGAATGCTCCAAGATGATGCAGCCCTTTTTAAGGATCCTCCACTAATCTCCTACAGATGAGAGAAAAACTTAAAAGACATGCTCATCAAGATATAAATGACCATTCAAACATTGGCTGTGGTACTGTAGCCTGCAACCACTCTAGATGTGCTACATGTAAATATATTAACCCAGTCACTAAAATAACTGGTACAAAAGGTTCACTTGTAATCACCGATTCCTCCTCATGCAGGAGTTGTATACTGTATTACTTGTAAAAATGTAATCAGCTTTATATTGGAGAAACCAAGGGAAGGCTTGCTCGTTGGTTTGTTGAACACCTTTGGACCATCAGAATTAAGGATTTGTCTTTTTCAGTGGCAAGGCATTTTAATACATATGGACCATGCATTAATGACATATCTGTTTGTATTGCCAGATGTTACTATGGTAGCAATGAAATTAGGAAAGTTAAAGAACTCATCTACATTCTTGGAACTTTAGAACCCCATGCAATGGACGTTGATTTAACGTTCTACTTTTTCATATAAACTCTCTCTCTCTCTCTCTCTCTCTCTCTCTCTCTCTCTCTCTCTCTCTCTCTCTCTCTATATATATATATATATATATATATATATATATATATATATACACACACACACACACACACACACACACATACATACACATACATACACACACACACACACACACACACACACACACACACACACACACACACACTTTTCCTTATACTCGGTCACATTCCTCACAGCAAAGTACTGAACAATCCTATTCGCCTGGACCCTCCAGCAACACTGCAGATGGGGCAGTAGTTCACAGGATTTCAGTGGCACTCACCTTCAGTGGGGGAGAAATCCAAAGAGCATATAATCATTTGTTAGGTCCTAGGATGCACAAGATGATTCATTCAACTATCTATCTCACTTTTGGCTGTATTTCCAATGCAAAATTAATGATACTGTTTGGAGTTATGTACTCAGCAGGAGTTTCTAAATGAGACATATTCTCTTGGAAGGGCTGAAATACAAGTAAGAGTCTAAAGTGAATGTCTTATTTACAAGGTGAATGAGTGAGTAAAAGAGGTCTTAGGCAGCTTGTTAGGACTGTGACAGTATTTAGGTATGTCTTTGGGGTTTGGCACAGAGGTACGGAAGGGGGAGGGTTGTTGTTTGCTGTAATAAGATGTACCTGACACCTCATTAACATTCAGTGTAGAACCCAGTTTTGGATTTTACTGGTAGTCCCTAACAGCAAGATGGTAGGACCCCTGGAGGAGTGAGGAAAATGCACTTATATCTAGACACATCCAGATTCCTAGCCTCTGAAATCAAGTTTACTCTCAGGATGATCTGATATACTTTGTGTCTTAGTATGTACACTGAACTGTATGGCCACAGATTATTAAAAGCGACGTACTCTACATTTACTGTATGGAGCCCAATTTATGTGAGTGGTGAATGTTCTGCCATAGTATCCTCCACTCGGTCTGCTAGGGACAGACTCGCTTGCACATTGTTGGCAGGTACCTTGCTTCTGCATTTTTTGAATATAACACTAGCTGTCAATAGTTTCACCTGCCACAAGGGCTTTTCTCCATGCACTCTGTGCAACTACTCAGATGCTTTAGTAGGTTCTTTTAGACTGAAAGCATTTATCTGTGCTTAACTGTCATTATTCAGGAGCTTTAGGCTATGTTTAATCCAAGACAGTCGAGGAATTATTTAATTGCAGTGTGGCATTGTAAGATTGTGAGGTCTCCCTGTCCTGCGAATCCTCTAGAATGCTGTTTAAAGCTTCTGTTGTCTGTAGAGCTCCAGATTCCTAGCCTCTTCCTAGCTCAGGCCACTTCTAGCTGATTGGTCTAAAGTGACTTGCCTGCAGGAGCTCTACCAGGGCTTCATACCGCTTAATGCCTCAGTGCATGCTATCAGCTCCCCTAATCACAGACCACAGTGAAGAACAACAGGAAGCCATACTACTGAGGCTGCTGGGAAAAGCACCAGTCAGGAGGCTTCTAAGAACTGTTACATGTAAATCTGCCCTTTTTTTCTTAATAGATAAATAAACCAGGCTTAGTAGGAAAGCAAACAAAAACACAACAAGAAAAGTGTACTGTGTCCAGTGTACTATGAGAAACACTGAAACGTGAAATGCCCCCTAAACAGAACTGGATTGGGTTTCCGAAAACCAGCAAAACACAGAGGTCATCTTTAAATGGTAATACGAGTATTACACAGAATACTGTCTCTCTCATTTAGGATGATCTGAACTAGGGTGCCCATGTTTTGTTTTTCAAAAAAGAGGGCCAGATTGGGATGGGGGGCAGCTAGGACACATATACATAACCACTTTTAAAAAATGCATTTATTAAAAACTTTAGACACTTTTCAATAGTTCTGATATACCCCAGTATACTTTCCTAAAGATCACTCTGTTTTAGATATGAAAATGCCATTTTTACAAGGCAGATATACAATCCACATGTGGGAATCTAGTCTAATAAAGATTTCCACACAAACTCTGGTCACTTCACATCCTAAAAAAAATCATTAAACTGGCGTGTAGGTGGTGGGGCATGAGCGTAAGGAAACTGATTTATGCCAAATTATTTTGTCACATGGTCATAGACGAAACATCGCAAACATAAATAAATAAAAAATGAGTGCAACGCTCAGAGCATCACTATCAGCTCTGTGTTTGGCATACCTTCTGCTATGTCCTTCAGATTTATTTGAACGGGCTAGAGTGCTACTCTGGTGGAGTGTGTCATTAATGCCTCTGATAGTGGGGAGGATCAGTGTGGATGGTCAGTGAGGATGGTCAGTGAGGAGGGTCTTTGGGGGGTCAGTGGAGAGGATCACTGAGGAGGGTCATTGGGGTGTCTGTGCTGAGGGTCAGTGAGGAGGTGTCATTACAGGGGTTAGTGCAGGGATTAGTGGGGATCTGTGGGGAGGGTCAGTGGGGAGGGTCATTGAGGGGTCAGTGATAAGAGTCAGAGGGATGGGTCTTTGGGGGGTCAGTGCAAGGGTTAATGGTGGGTCAGTGGTGAGGGACAGTGAGGAGTGTCAGTGGGGGAGTCAATGGATGAGATGCGTGGGGCTGTGTTAAGGCAGAGGGCAACAAAACCACTAAGAGCTCCAGAGCTCCACACAAGAGATCCAGAACTACATCTAATAAGACACCACAGATGGATTCACTGTGGAGCAGTTAGGCCAGATCAAAAGTGAGGAGAACTTTAGAACTTGTTCTGGACCCCCATTTGACTATTTTCATATGTGGGTCGCTATGCTTTAAGCCTAACATTGGGACATATTGATATTTTCATGTGTGAAGTGCTTTTTGGTACATTCATGCGCATTTTGCATTATGAAAGGGAAGGAGGGATCTGAGGACCACGTCTGTGTAAAACCCAGCACAATCTGATGTTTTCATAACGGTGAAAGGTGTTTGGTGCAAAAGAAGAGCAGGCTGTGGAATAACATGGTCAACCAACACAGTTATGACAGCAGATGAGCATGATTACAAACCGTTAGAAAACTCACACATTTATGCTATAACTTAGTCACCAATTTGGAGGCATATCTGTGGATGTCATGGCTGCCTGAAAACAGAGGATGCCTTTCACCCAGGACCTTATGGCTTTGCAGCGTAGTGACATTTGATGTGAAACGTTGAAAATAGCACTCATTATTTAGTTTTAAAGAAAACTTGACCTTCTTTTTGTAATTGTAGAACCCTAGGCTTATCCCTTCAACACCCATGTAAAATGTAATATGGCCGTTAACCTTTTCCTACTGAGAATTCAAACTATACTCAAGATTTCTATGTTCACTTGGCTTGAATGCCAAACTAGATCACGTAAGACTTTACAAGCAAATCAGTGTTTATACTGAATTGTGCTTTGTTGATTGTAACTTTCAGTAATAAGTGTATGTTTCCATTCATTCTCTCCGGATATGTCTCCAATTTGAAGCTGCATTACTGGAAATACAGTACATTGTTTTTAAAAGGCACTGAGGTTTCCCGAAGAGCAACAGGAAGGTAGACATTAACAGTGCACCCGAACAACACGTTTCTTAGGAAACGTGTTTGGCTCCCATCTGTGTCACATGCAGTTCAGGGCTGGATATCCCTAAGAGTGCCGCAGGTCATGCAGGTCCCATCGGGGGAGGGGGTGGGGGAGGGGGCTGTGTGGCAGTCAGGGGTTCATCTAGAACAAGCTGTTATGAGATGTGTGAGTTGAGTACCTCCATGGTCACATGGAAGACTCGAAGGCATCACCAGTGTGTGGATGCAGCAAGCAATGTGTGACTCACACTAAGTTGGGAGAAAACATTATAAACATCAGTTGGGTTTCTGAAAAGGAGGCCTTGCTGCCACTTCATTTAGAAAAGTATCTGTAAAACTGAGAGAGTGATGGAGGAAAATAGAAAAAGCACTCAATGACATCACAATAGAGCGCTGTGTGACTTGAGATTTATTTTCCATAAATGTGCTCAGCCTTGCATGCACATTTTGACTTCCTGCCCACAACACAATGACACGCACATACACGTGCGCGCACACACACACACACACACACACACACACACACACACACACACACACACAGACATACATACAGGCATGTTTTGTCTGTATCCGGCCATCATGTTCTCTACTATAGAACCTCTTGAACCTGATTGGATGATCGTGCTTTTTGTGGTCAGAACATATAGATTTAGGAGCTTGTTTCATAGTTGGTCTCTGTCACTTTCTTGGCTGTATAGCTTGTAAGTAGCTTTTAGCCTAATTAGAGGTGGTCCAACCACACGATTATGAAAATATGTGCGAGTGCTGTATATGGGCTCCTGCACCACCACTTTGTTACTGAGTTCCTCAGTAATATCATGAACAACACACTTCCCATGTATAATGGTTTTGTGGCACTTTTAAGGCATTCTTAAAGAGTTTGTGATGGTACATGATTCAACTACAGTTTTTAGGACCCACGATTCCATAGCAGTAATATTTAAAGAATTCTGTGAGCATCAGTCTTTAAGGGGCAATGGGTCAGTTAGTTAACTGTGCCTATTATCCATATCCACCCACTCCCAGGTCCATATCACAACACGGTGAACAAGAGAAGTAGGTAGATATGTCTGAGGCCTGGACTGGTATTCTGGAAGCATCTCAAGGCTGCTCATCTAGGAGGTGCTCTCGTTCCAAGTCCTGGACCCCTATGCTGCGGAGAATCATATTTTGCCTTCCCGAACACACCTGATTCAACACACTGGATAATCAGCGTGCCCTCTGTGTGTTGAATCAGATGTGTTAGAGCAGCGAAAACAAACACCAAAAAAAAAAAAGCTGCAGCTTGGGTGTCCCTCCGGTCTGGGAGTGGGGACCACTGACCTAGGATCTGTTTTCGGAACGTAGATAATTATAAACAGGGAATGGTTCTGCCAGTCTTGGGTTCTGTGGGACTTCATGTTTTGCAAAGCCGTCATGTTTCCCTGTAAACATCAAATCTGAACTCTGCCATTGGCATTGAACAAAATGTAAAATCAGAACCTTGCCGTGGTGTCCACTCTGCTCTCTGACATTTACAGCTGGGGGAGATGATGGATTTAAGATGATGATGGATTTAAGATACCTGGGGGAAGTTTCATCAAATATATATTTGGGTGATGGTTAGACATTATGCCCCTGAGAGGGATAATTCAAGCATGCCACTGCATTTCATATCAGTGTCTTTTTCTCTGCAATATGAATAATTAAGAAGAAAGAGTAATTGGCAGTGTCCTGTAACTGGCAGTGTTCTTTGGAGACCCTAGCCTATATAGCTAAGTATCTGCACAGAAGACGTGTTTTTGAAGAAGTATTTTTGGAGCACTTCCCATAGTTAAATAGTGATGAACTCAGCTAGAGGAGATAAAGTAAACATTGTTTAACCCTGAAATATCATTCAATGTGTAGTTCTGTAGGAGAATTTAAAAATAATATCACGGAGTTTCTAATTTCAAACAAAAGCAAAAAAAGTGAACCTCACATTGTCAAGTTTATTTTCCAGCCCAACAGTTCTTTAATTGCAGCCATTACTGAAGCAAAGTGGTGAAGAAAACTCATGTCTTCAAATCTTTACATCTTCGAAGATCTTTAAATTACATGCAGTGAAGTTGTTGTAATGGTCTGATAAATAAGCTGTTTGCCAGGCATGGAATGACTTGCTCCAGAAGCAAAACTGTATTGTTCTGAAGCATAGCTGCATGAGATCAGAGGGGTTACATCTCTTCTGCTCATTTCAAGGGGTGAGTTTTCACCTCTGACACCACAGATTGCCAAGCAGTGGATTGGCGATGAAAGTATGGGCTCTGTTATTTGACCCTGTTGCGGATTGCCCAGGATAATGACATAAGGACTACTTTTTCCGCTAAACAGTATTAGTAAATCACTTTAATCCTTCATAAACACTACCGGATGCCTATTAAATATTTCCTCCAGATTGTTTTCTACTGAGGTCATGACCGAAGTCATTGCTTTCCTATGAAGTTCCTGCTCGGTAGTTAAAATCATGAAGAGAATGGTGCCAATCCTTCATTATCTTGATTGTTTGTGATTGACCAGTTATTGTTTCCTTACCACTGTGCTGTGAATATCCTCAGACCAGATCCACAGGAAGAGCAGTACTGACAGAGGTGACAGCGATCACTCTCCATCCACCACTGCTGGTGACTCTCCACACATACTGGTGTGGAGCTGCAGCACCGAGCTTCAGTTGCTTAACAATATTACAGTGAGTCAGTAATACATGGTCAAATCAAAGGAAAACAGGACAGTTTTTTGGGCAATGGCTAAAGACATTACTTAGGTGCAGGATGTCAGTTTCAGCTTTTATTTCACGTCTGAAATTAATGTATGTAGCTTGTACTTTTAAGTTGAATGGGCTCTATCTGTGTACTTATCGAATAAGTTTAGGTGCCACAGATCCTCTTAAGTAATCTTAGCAGGAACAGTTTTGTAACATCCATGAAACTGCTTTGATCCACCATGTTGTGGGTTTGGTATAATTAACTCCTTGCATGCCCGGTGCAGATCAGTGGGGATATTTACTCTCTCCACATGAGGAGAACACTCGACCAAGCCCACTCACAGAGACTCCGGAGGGAATCATTAGTGCATACTGCAGCTCACAGAAGGAATATTCATGCGGTCACGTCCAGGGAGTTTTTAATCGTGGTGGGTTATTAGGCGCTGCTGTTTACAGGGCAGCTGCTTGGGACCCGGGGGTGGGGGGGTGTTTGCTCCACGCTTATACCTGCGTCAAGCAGAAGTGAAGGGAATGAGAGAGGGAAGGAGGGAAGAAGTCACGGCGTACAGCACCCATAGATAGCAACCTGCTGGTTTTCTTGGCCTCTCGGCCGAGTGCTGGCATGGTGTGTCAACCTCTGATGAGGCTTCAGCTGTCATGAACCACCTCCACTCGAACATCCAGCATGACGTCTCCAGGTCTATGCCGAGGAGCCATCCACCATTTTTACACATCCATGAGTGTCTGTACATGCATCTGTAAGGCTCAAGGCTGAAAGTGTCCTGCTCACGCGTGCACCAACAGTCCTGTTCCATTTTACTGTGGTTCTTAACCCAAGGCCTGCATGTTGCTACCAAGAACAGTACACTGAAATGTTACAAAGCAGTCGAATGTTTAGGTGTAACGCGTTGGAGTACAAGTGTTGGCCCGACTTGATCCACACGCCTTGTCCTGCTCATTGCCAGTCTCTTCACAGATCCGAGACTGTAACCTCTGTCAACCCTTTGCTGTGTGTTTGTGTGTGTGTGTGTGTCTGCATGCGTGTGTGTGTGTGTGTGTGTGTGTGTGCTCTTCTCAGGTATTCAGAAGAGTACAGCATGGATTCCACTAACGCACAGTAAGTTCAGTAAGCATGCAGCTATACCATGTCCATGGGGCAATGGTCTGGAGTGTAATGGCTCTGTAATGAGGCCATGTTGCTCAAAAAATAAATCCCTATGGAATCTACTGGCCCTGAGTGGTTTTGTACCAATTGATCTATAATTGCTTGATGTCTGCTACTTCTGAGCTACACTGGAGTGTTTTGTTTGTGCCTAATCAGACCAACTGAAATGGAGCACTCCTCTGCACAGAGTATGCTTATAGTAGATGTGTGTGTGTGTGTGTGTGTGTGTGCGTGTGCGTGTGCATGTGTGTACATGTGTGCATATTGGAGTGTGTGTAGTGGAATAACTACTGTTTATAAGAGATTGTACTGGACTTAAGAAAATGGTATGTCCTCCAGTATGGCTGCTTAAGTGACACGTGCATTGCTGATGGCAGGATTTGCTGCCACACCAGGTATCTGTGGGCTTCTCTGCTTTTGCTGTCAATCAAGAACATTGTTACTCTAGCTTGCGACATGCTTTCTGTACAAAGTGGAATGTAAGTATTTCTCCCAAGAAGCATATAAGGTCTTGGACTGCAACAATTATTTGTGTGTGACTTTGGTTCTGTATTTCACCCCTTTGGATTTGAAATAAAACAGTGACTTGAAACATTAATTATAAACATGACTGAGATTAAAGTGCAGAATATATGCTGAGATGGAGTGCGTTTGAATTGACTTTTTTATCATCTGGATGTACACATAGATGTGTTAACAAAGAAAACAATACCCCAGCTTGACCTCAGAGGGTTTACCACAAGAGCCAATCCATTAGGAGTTCCACTACGGTTTGCGGAGAAGGACACAGAGAGTCTGGAACGGTGACTGAATGGAGCAAGAGTAACACAGTGAGGAACGTGGGATGATAAAAGTCCCTGTTTGGCATAGAGATCGTGATTGGCTGTCAGACGAAAACTGCCTCGCTTGCTTGATGATGCAACAGTGTTTGCATGAATTGTGAGGTGTCCAGAAGCCCCGTAAACTGCTCAGACACAATCAGATGCCTTCAAAACTCAGTAGACGTCACTTCACTTTGCTGAAGGGCCTAATCAGTAGAGCATCCTCAGTTGGCCCATTAAATCACCTCACGTGAGCACCGTCCAGCTCATAACTCCCTTCTTGAAAGCATGACTGATGGGAAAAAGTTCCTGAATCTAACAGTACTCAGCATTCAGCATCCCACCTCCCACTATTCCACTGCTGTAGTGCTTCCCCCTAGGATCAATAAAGTTATATCTATCAATCTTGACTGTCTAAATGGATTCATTTACAAGGCAGCACAGCCTCACCGGGACAGCTACCCAGTGTTCTGATGGTGTGGGTTACAGGCTTCAAACAGCCTCTGAAAGGACTAGAAAAAAAACCCAAATTCATTAAACATGAGAATTTTATTTAATAATATACTATTTGTCCAATTACCTATGGGCCCTGTGTAAAAACAACTGATTCAACAATATGATTCACCCAGTATTGATGTGAATAAAGAAGATATTCTGTTGTATTTTAAATTCAATGTGATGGAGTACAGAACCAAATTCAAACCATGCCTGTATAATTGCTTGTGGGCTGCACTATATATATCGCCACTGTCTTTCTTCATTGCTTATATTAGCATATGACATTATGTTGATCTCTTTGCATTCAGAATAATGAGACTGACTTGCACGTTATAAGACATATTTCTTGTGTTTCCCCGCATTTAGCAAAGATACCTCTTGTGCCTCCTTTCATTTCATAGAGACATTTAGTATTGGAACAAATGCAGTGAATCTTTGTGCCATTTACACAAGCAGAGTAAGTAGAGTCAACAGCTTGCGTGGGGGGATCATGAAATTATGACATTAATATGTGTGCCTTGTATATGCACCTTATTCAGATTCACAGATTATGAGTCAGCATGATAGGTCAGAAAATGAGAGACAGTGCATCTAGTGTGCATCTAGTTGCTGTATATATGAATGTGTAAAGGATTAATATAGGCACGGAGGAAGTTAAGTATGAAATATTGACATGATCACAAGGAGACGCACAGGGGACCAGTACTGCCTGAGTGGGCAGAGCCAGGAGAGCTATTTGCAGCCGGGAGTGTCATTACCATGGCCACTCCGGTGGAGGTTCATACTCCGTAATTATAGACTGGAACAGCAGGAGAAGGCACTGCGGGTAGCTGGAAGTACAGCACATTGTCCTCTTCTTCCAGGAGAAGGTAGGCTCGCAGAGCACGACCCATTAGCGGAAAAGTGGCAATCCTGCTGCGGTAATCCTGCTGACTGCTGTTCCCCTGCCATGGCATGGTTGGCAAGGTTGGCATGGGGCGCCGTGACAGGAGAGCGCTTCAAAGCTCTCAGAATCACGGCCCTCGCCTATGAATAGCCCTGGTGGTGTGTCTGCCCGAGGTTTCACAGTCAAGCGTGGGTGGCATGAAGGCATAACAAGGAGCCGCTATCATCTGGACCACGGAGTTTTTTAGGGAGAGACGGTTAAACCCGGCACGTGTTCCTCAGGCCTAATAGTAGGAGACCAAATGGTTTCATTGGCCCTCACATTCAGCCGGGCCCGTTTCTGATGGGATCGCATCTCGGGTCATATTGGCAGCAATGCTTCCCTGCCGGTTTCCCCACAATGTATTTTGCCGTTCCTGATGCCGTGACAGCTAGATGTGAGATGAACAGAGCCCGAGGTTCTGAGTGTTGACATGTTCATGGTGATTCTGCGTGTGATCATGTGCATTCTTAAAGCAAGTGCCGATAGATTTTGGAACTATCTGGAACTATACCTCTGCTTAGTCATGTCTGCATGTCCCACTACTGGCTGTTTTTAATGCCATCACCATAGCGACGGAAGAGTAAGGAAGCAGAAAATAATAGATCTGGGATTTCTCTCTCTCCCTCTCTCCTACTGTCACTCTCCCAGTCTTTCCATCTCTCCCTCACTCCCTCTTCCTCTCCTGTTCCTTCCCTTTCTCGCGCCTCCCCGTCTCTCACTTTGTGCTGTCTACAACACTTGGAATTACACCCTTTGATCCTATACTCATCATGTCTAGCACTAGGCAGACTTAAAGCAGGATAACTGTGATGGGTGGGATTTCTCTCTTAGGCAGACTAATAATGCATGTACATCCACAAATAGCATGCACACAATCTAGGAATGAATGGCTCATTCCTACCAGGCCTATAGCACTTAAAGACAACGTGAGTATGGTAATGACAGTCACATCTATTATTCATTTTCATATATTGTGCACAATTCTATTTTTCATTATGGGTTCATGGATGTATAAAATGAACAGATTTTATTTTCTCACATTTTTCCAGAGAGCATTTAACTGTAATAATGTTGAATTTACTGCCCATATGTCTTAGTTAACTAATACTGATGCACCACATCTTGTTTTACAAAACGGCAGAATACACATGTCACCACAATGTATTTTATAGAGTACGTTGGAGTACAGAACTGGTAGGCTGGCCCTTATCTCTGGCTAACACCTGCTTCGCTTTATATATGTTAGCGATACATTTCTTATACCAGAAAAATATAGCACCTGTAAATAATAAACGGAAAGCAGAGGACTAGCTGTACAGCATAGACCAAAGACAAGATTTTAGTTGAAATATTCATACACTGCAGGAGGAGGCAGAAGCCCTGTGCTCCTAAGAAACACGATTGGATCTAACTTCTTGCTGACACACCCTGAGGGGGTTTAAATCTCAGTGGAGAACATCCTCTTCTTGGACAGTGCCAAGGCTTCATGTGCTGATAAATTTCAAACTATTTTCCCCTGATTGGTTGTAATTAAAGGAAGACAGCATCAGTTCAGGATTGTCCAGCACACAGCGTATTCGTCTCGTTCTGGGCTTTAGCAGACTTACAAATAAATTGCTTTGGGTTTAGTTCCTCTTAGGTAGGTCCTTGTTTACTGCTAAATGTCTGTGCATATTGCATTGATATAAAAACAAAGACTGCATGAGTCCTCGGTGTAAATTTCAAACTTTGAGGCCATGCAAAGCAGTAAGGGTCAGATGGATAAAACAGTCAGCTGTACAAAGAGTCATTGTTTTCTCTTTCTTCTTTATCATGTTGTGATGCACTGCTTATATGGCCTGCAATTAACTGTATGATTTCACTATACACTGATATTTGATGGATTGAAGACCTACCGTGGTTTTATGTCTTAAGTGGGTGTGTGTGTGTGTGGGGGGGGGGGGGGTTTGATATACTTATCATCTAGTAGTATACACCTGTTGAGGGAAAAGGTTTCATCCGTGTTTGGTTTGCTTGCAGGGTACAGGTGGAGTTCTATGTGAATGAGAACACCTTTAAAGAGAGACTCAAGCTCTTCTTCATCAAAAACCAAAGGTCAAGTAAGTCAAACCTACTACGTCATTTTTACTGAAATCTGAACATCCAACATCCCAGCCCTGCTGCAGCCAGTCAATGAACGGTTGTTGCTAATGTTGCTAACTTTATCCTGATAAAACTTAGGAACCCCAGTGGAAAGCTGCATATCTGTTTTTTTATTTTATTTTTTGACTTATACATTTTGGCATCTTAAATCACAGAAATGGGTATGCAGGCATTTCTCTGGTCAGAATAATTGCTCTGTAGGGTTCTTCTACCCTTGTGATTAATATAGAAGTCAGTTTATTATGTATTATTTATTATTGTTATTTACATTTTATTCTCTAGTACCCCATTCAAATATCAGTCCCTCATGGCTGTGCTGAGACTCTGCTGACAATTGTTATGCCTGCAAACTTGTGTTCAATAGTTACTGTTTGTGTGGAATCTTCCGGGAACTTCTGTATGTGCTGAAGAGAACAGAATATTCAACAGAATGTAGCGCAGTGTTGTATTAGCTGTGCCACCAACCAATCTCATCATGAAGCTTTCCCTGTGAGTGTCATAAACTGGTGTCATTCATAAATTCAAGAATAATAACGTAGGAAAGCACATTCCTGCTCTGATTTGATGGACAGGAGCTACAGTGGCACTGCCCATAAGAGAGTTAAAGGGATTTAGAGATTTAGAGCTATTGAGGGCAGATTAAATTGGCCCCTCTGTACCTTCACATTCCAAAGGATTTCGCACACTGGCAGAAAGGGAAAACATACAGGCCATTCCTCTAAAAAGTGCTACATCATCTCAAACTTTAGGGCAAGGCATAACAAGTTTGGAAATGTACTATACTGCGTGTGTTTAAAGTTGGATATAACCTTGATCAAACAGAAACATATATATTTACAAATATATTCTTACAATATGTCACCAAGCTGGATGTCAGCTTTTTCTGGATGAGATGCTTTTCATTCGATGATATCTGGAAGGCTGGATAGCAGATTACATTAGGTATTACACAAGATATTATACCCGGTATTCCAGCAGGTACTACACCAGGTTTTATGTTTTGTAGGTCTCAGAATACGCCTTTTCAACCTCTCCTTGAAGCTATTAACATGTCTCCTGTACATCCTCCGAGTGTCACTAGATGACCCCACCACCCAAGTGACATGTGCGCGGTAAGGGAGTGCAGTGGATTCTGTGCTAGGCAGACCATGCTAGACAAACAGCAGTGTGAAAGTACCAAAAGGCTAATATTAGGTCTGACCAGTGTATGAACCTCCTTCAGATATAACAGCTCCTTCCTCTCTTTTTTCTTTTAATAGCAGACAGTGAATTTTGCAGGGTTAGTGCAGCACTCTGTTTGTGTGTTTTTAAGTGTGTGTGTGTAAGTGTGAGTGGGTGGGTGTGTGAGAGAGAGAGTGATAGAAAGAGAGGGGGTGTGAAGGATTGTAGCGATGGGAAAAAATGCACACACTGCTAACAAGTCTCATGGAGGCACTGTCATGTTGCCATAGAAACCAGAAATCTGTTGCATGGTCAGGTTCCTGTGCACATAAACAGGTGAACTTAAGTTTCTGTCCCTACTGTCATGCTTGCAGGAAACACTGCTTAAATGTCACGGATGCTCTATGCAGTAAAATATGTGCCAATCAAACAGCGGACCCCTCTCACATCAACTGGTGAGCAGCGAAAGAACTCCGGTTCCTCCTCTGCTAGCGTTGCAAACTTCTCGCACCACGGTTCTGAGCAGAATTTCACGATTTAAAAGCAATGATTTAATCAAATGACACTACTTGTGGATTCAGTAGTGAGCTGCTGGCTCTTGTTTGAAACTGCATTGTGCATTTCTTTTCTTATTTTAAGGGAGTTGATATTCTGGGTGAACAGAAAGACTCCTGTATGGGCAATACAGGTATGCAGTTCTCTAAATCGCTGTACTCTCTTTTCACATAATTGCAGCAAAAATCCTCAATTACCTCATAACTCGCTTGCTGTTCAAAATTCATGGTCTTACAGTGCCAGACTTTTAAAATGCACTGTCTATCTGTGTATCTCTGTTTCATTATGGCTTAGGTGACTGTGGCCTTAATTAGCTTCCTGGAAGCAATGCTCTTGACATATCTCAGCTATAAAGTAAGAACTCTGCCTCACTCATTGTCCTCCATGTAACTGCTCAGTATCAATGAAGTCCATATGCGCTCTGACATTTGGTTAACTACAGCAGATGCTCCTGGACTCCAGTAGCGTGTCCTTGCTTCCTTTTCACAGCCTTAAAATAAATGTCCCCATTACTGATTATTTCATTATTTACATTTCTATTAAACACCAGTACACATGTAAGCATGTTTCTAATCAACCAGACATTAAGATCTTATGCTTCACCATAACAATGTAATGTAATTGTTATGGGATTTGTTAATGGTTTCTACTAATTGAAAATTCCTCATTAGTTCAGAACAGACCATCCTGGTCTCGTTTAATATAATATTTGAATGTTATGGTAATCTGTGTTTCAGGGGAATATTTGGGAGCAGATTTTCCAAGTCTCCTTCATCCTTGAGATGATCAATACAGTGCCATTCATTATTACAGTAAGTGTTCAGCTGCTGAAATTCAAATATATTACATAAGGGATTACTGTTGTTGCACAGTGTCCCTCATCACTTTGCGATACCTTACAGCCAGTCATAAATATAAATTACTATGTAAATGATGCAATCAAATGTATGATTACAAACTCCTTGAAGGCAGTGATTGTGATAAGCAAAATTGGGCATCATTTTCCATTTTTAAAATATGTCTCCCTGTATTGTTTGAAAAGTTCTAATTAAAAGTTCCAGGTAAAGCCATTTTGAGTTTCTTCAGTTTGTTCCTACAAACTTGTCAAGAAATGGATACTCCACTAAAACTCAACTGGGATCCTTTCAGCTGTATTATTCAATGTGGGGATTAAGTCCAAGAGTGCAGCAGAGTATTGAGTGAAAGGAGCACGTATTATGTTCCACTCCTGCACCTGGAAGACACGCAGCCTGTTCTTCAAGAACTTATGTTTGCTCTTTCTTTCTTTCTTTTTCTTTCTTTCTTTCTTTCTTTCTTTCTTTCTTTCTTTCTTTCTTTCTTTCTTTCTTTCTTAAATGCACTTCTAAAATGAATAAAATGTGATGTTGTTTTGTTAAATATCTTTCCACCTCTTACAGATCTTTTACCCCCCATGGAGGAACATATTTGTTCCAGTGTTCCTTAACTGCTGGCTTGCCAAGTCCGCACTGGAGAACATGATTGTAAGTAACCGACAGCCTCTAGGTTTAACTAACTAATAGCAAAATGTTCAGGAGAGACTGTCTGGTGCAAAAACAATCTTGTAATGATTCCATCTCCGGTTTGAATAGTTGAGGAAGCATAGATGGCACTTAGCATCTTTTTTCAATGCAAGAGAAAAATAAGAGTGAGTTACCAGTGACCGTAATTTGAGAAGGTGCCCATACTCCCTGTCACGGGGCAGATGGTTAGGTCAAATGGACAAGGAGTCTCTGGCGGGGAGCTTTTCCCTTCCTGAATTCCAGAGCTGTGGAGAAGGGTGAACTACAAGACCAGATATCAAGCAGACAAATTTATTTTAATAGCATTTGAGTTCGGTCAATGGTGTAGAGTGAACCTCTTTGTTATTATTGCTATATTTATTGTATTTTTAAATGTGGGCACAGATAAAATAGAAGAGCAGGCTCTTGGGACATATGGACTACGGTGTGTAGCTGCAGAGCAACATGGAAAGTGTTTGGAAAGAGCAAATTGCAAAACCCATCATTCCTTCAATGGGGCTTACTTTTTAATGCTGTTGCACTATAAAAAGGATTTGTTATTTTAAATTGAGAAAGTGAGTGAGGAACACCGTGACCCAGGCCAGTTCTGTTTCCTCCTCCTTCAGAATGATCTTCACCGTGCCATCCAGCGTACTCACTCTGCCATGTTCAACCAGGTCCTCATCCTCATCTGCACCCTGCTCTGCCTGGTCTTCACCGGGTGAGCCTTCCCTCTGCGCTCTCCTCTGCTCTCCCAGTGGCTCGTGCCTTGTCGGGAGTCGTCCGAGACGGCCGTGGAAATCGTTAATGCTAATTTGGTTCAGTAGTGACAGAGCAATGTTGTTTGTGACAAAGAAATGGCAGTTTAGTCAGCGGGGTAACATGTTCTCATTGCAAAGTATGTTCAGTTTGTGGTGTAGTCCACATTTTGCTTTTATTACATCAGAGTGAAATCAGAGTTGTCAGGCCATCAAGCTGCACCTCAAGAACTTCAAAGATAAGGCGATTTTTAGTTAAAGATGTTTTTTTTCTCATTTCATTAAAAAAAATTCTAATCTAGAGCTTGTGGGATTCAACATCTAGAGCGGGCAGGGAAAAACCTCTCCCTGTTTGACTCACTGTATTTCTGCATCGTCACGTTCTCCACCGTGGGTTATGGAGACGTCACCCCGAGAATCTGGCCCTCTCAGCTACTGGTGGTCATCATGATATGCGTGGCACTTGTGGTACTGCCATTACAGGTATTTCAACTATACTGATTCTCTCGCACGGTGTTACAGTAAAAGCCAACACCCTCTTCATGTCTTAGAATGTCAGTTATGTACTGTGCTGTGGGAGGTGGTCATGCTTTAAGAGTCACCCGAGTACACTGTGCATTCTCCCTGTATGGTGTCGTACTAGTTTGAGGAGCTGGCGTATTTGTGGATGGAAAGGCAGAAGTCAGGCGGTAACTACAGCAGACACCGTGCTCAGACCGAGAAACACGTGGTGCTCTGTGTCAGCTCCCTCAAGATCGACCTGCTCATGGACTTCCTCAATGAGTTTTACGCTCATCCCAGGCTACAGGTAGACGCGTGCAATGACATCATCAGGTGGTTTTGCTTCATGCAATAGCTACAGAATTAATATCAGCAATGATGGCAACTTAAAAAGCTCATTGAAGGAATTTTTTTCAGCTATACTTTTAAATACTATTCCCATACATATGTTTTCTCTACTGATACTAGAAAACGTGCACTTAACACCATCAACCTTTGGGGAAGAAACAGTATTTCTAATAGCCAATAAACCAGACAAGTCACTTGTTGCTTCCCTGTAGACATCAACCAGATGTCTTACTGGCAGGTTTGTCCACTAAGACCCAGTGGGCATGTGTGTGTCTTTTGGGCAGGATTACTACGTGGTCATCCTCTGTCCCACGGAGATGGACATCCAAGTGCGGCGGGTTCTGCAGATACCTCTCTGGTCTCAGAGGGTCATCTATCTGCAGGGCTCAGCACTGAAGGACCAGGACCTCATGAGGGCCAAGTGAGTCTCTCTGCTTCTCTTCATTGGAAATATTAGCTACTGTCCTCATATGGTTTTTTTTTTCACAAACTAATTCCATAGTTATGCTTCTCATTTACAGATAGAAAGGCCTAATTTAAAATGCACACAACAACATAATCTGGGTTTCGGGAGGAAAAGGGACCGTTTAAGATAAACAGAGTAAACATGCATTCCCCGAAAGACTAAGACAAACGCTTCATCGCAATAGAGTACATTTTGTCATTTCTGTTCTGGTTCTGGAACTGAAGTTAGGTCACTTTGTATTGTGCTCAGTTCTTCTCATCAGATTTTGCCTGTAGGTTCTGATATGTAGATGTTGAATTGGCTGACAGGAACAGCCCCCTAGGGCTACTGTTTGACAAACCGATCTAGCCAGTGAATCACTTTACATAAAGGTCGCTAAATGTAGTTCAGTGCGATGTGCCGTAATGTGCCCAGCCACTTGTCAAACGTGCTTCGATATCAACCTCACAGAGAGGCCTGAGTCCTGATCATTTGGTCTTTTTGTTAAGGTAAATAGAGAGACACTGTATTCATTGTCTGTGACAGGACTTGATAAAGGACTGAAAAGGCAGTCAACTCAATTAGGAAGCTCCACATTTCTACCTTTTAAACATATATACAGGCTACATGCAGAATATGTCTGGTGTTTAAACAATCTGTAGAGGCTATTATATCTGCCACAAGGAGGCCAGAACAGGAAGCGCAGTAGTCTTGACCCTGCTAGCTCCTTTCAGGTTTAATAGGCCGTTGCTTTCAAAAAGGTCATTCTGAGGCATAACGTTGCTGCTTGCCAGGCGGCAGCATTAGGTAAAGCACTCTATCTCACTACTGAAGCATACAGTGCATCTGGCCTGATATGTTTTCCTCATAAGCGATTTTTTTTCCCTGTTTAATCCTCATCATCCCAGTCACCCCAGTCATTCTGTGCTGATTGCATAATTGGGGATTCTGCTTGTGGGATTGGAAGCTTAAATTAAAATGAATTCATGAGGCAATTGCAGTTCTGTCAGTCCAGTGCAGTTTGAGCGAAAAAAGCACATTTCTTCTTATTTAAAGTAAAAGTTATTTCATGCTCCTAAACATTAAAAATGGCCCAGTGTTCCACATGCAATATTCCCTCTGACAAGGGTTTGGTACGTTTCAGAAAGTAAGAACATGCTCTGTAAATGCAACACAACTTTACATCCGAGTTTATTTTCCTACAACTACAGCACAGGGCTGGTTTGGGTTTAGAGGAGAAGAGAAATATGTCTCCCACAGTTCTGCCAGTATGTTTAAATCTCCATCAATCTTGGTGATTCATCTGTTTGTGATGGTTGATGCATTAGGCATGTGGTGGCGGCAGGGTTTAGTGGGTGCCTACATTACACATGTGCAACACTACTGAAGTTTCCAGCATTATGGTGACAATACATTTTCTGAGTATCATTTTCTGCAAGTGACAGTCTGATAAGATGGTGGTTGATATTAATGTTGATGTTGATATTGATGTTGATTTTGAATGAGAGTTAAGATGACAGCTGATGTATATATAAGGTCTTATCAAGTCAGTACTGAACAAGGTCTGATGAAGACAAAACAAGGAACATGTAGTGTAGTGCATTTCAAACACAACAGTAATTCAGAGTGCTTTACATAAGTAAGAATACAGCATACGGATTTAAATAGTAAAAGTATAAGTGTAAAAAAAAAAAATAAAAAATATATATATATATATATATATATATATATATTTATATATATATATATATATATATATATATAGAGAGAGAGAGAGAGAGAGAGAGAGAGAGAGAGATATTTAAAATTATAGTAGAGTACACAGAGTTTCTAGAGAAACAGAACGTTTCGGACAGAGGTTTTTCATCAAATGTGCAAGCAAAGTGTTTCTCTGGAAACTGTGTACTACAATTTTAATATATATCTCTACATCTCTTACTACAGTACACTGCAGTTACTCACCTAGAATCTTCTTCAGATATATATATATACAGTATAAATTATTATAAGTTAAAGGATAATCAGAGATTTAAAAATAAATTCACTGTGATTAAAAGAAATCAAAGACACAGAACTGGTCACGGTGCATAAGTAATAAAGGCAAAGAAGAACAGAAATGTTCACCTTGATTGATAGTGGATCAGGCTGATGTATAGTGAATAAGGTCTGATAACGCAGATGGATAGTGAATAAGGTCTGGTCAGGCTGATGTATAGTGAATAAGGTCTGATAACGCAGATGGATAGTGAATAAGGTCTGGTCAGGCTGATGGATAGTGAATAATAAGGTCTGATTTCTGTGTCTTCTGTAGGATGGATGATGCAGAGGCCTGTTTCATCCTCAGCAGCAGAAACGAAGTGGACCGCACTGCAGCTGTAATCACATTTACGATCATATTTACACACACACACACATTGATAAACTAGTTTTGTATGCTACAGTAAGGAGTCAGTAGTAATTGCCACATAGTCACTGTTATTGTAATGATGAAACTGATTATACATGTGCTCATGATCAACATGAATCATTTTTCTTAGACTGTGTTTTTAAGTTCTATCTCTCAGTCTGTTCTCTCATTAAGATCTTGACATAGCACTGTCTTTTTTTGGTCTTCTAGGACCATCAGACCATCCTTAGAGCCTGGGCAGTGAAAGACTTTGCTCCAAACTGTCCTCTCTATGTCCAAATCCTCAAACCTGAGAACAAATTCCATGTCAAGTTTGCTGGTGAGTCATTTTGCCCGTTAACTTCATTATTTACAGCTTTATTAGCAGGTTTCTTCTTCCATTGCATAATTTATCAGAAAAGGATTTATTAATAATTACTGATCATGAATCACCTGAAAGCTATTGATCGTGGTGCCCCTCTCCCAATTCAACTGTGTTCAATTGATATTATTAGACTAATCCTTAGACTTGGTAAAGGGTGCCAGGGTGTAGTCACACTAACATTATAGTCTTCAGTAGGAGGGTGGGGAGGGTCTGAGTGTTATGTGTGCGGTTTCCTCGTTAGACCATGTGGTGTGTGAAGAGGAGTTCAAGTACGCCATGCTGGCTCTGAACTGTGTGTGCCCCGCCACATCCACGCTGGTCACACTGCTGGTACACACTTCCCGCGGCCAGTGAGTAGATCTGCAGTGATTCCATTTCTCTCATTTGCTTGGGTCTGAAAGTGCTAGTTCTTTTTCATCATGCTCATTTTGGTCCTTTACCTTTTCGATAAAAGGGAAGACACACAGACACTCAAAACATTTTAATGAAAAGTTCCTCCATTTCACTAATGTACAACAGAGATTGAAACTTTTTTATGTGCATTACTGTGTGACAAAAACATTAGTGGAAATTGTTCATTTCAGTTCACCTGCCAGCCAATCAAACTACTGCTGCCCAATATGTCTTTTAACACCACAGAACGATAAACGTCACCCTCCGTTACATAGTCATACAAAACAATTCTTAAAGTGCGGATTATATATAGATTTTTTGCCACCTCCACTGTCATGACTGCTGGAAAAGTAAGTTACTTCCTGCAAAGTTGTTAGGCAATTTAAAAGCCTCTGATTAAGAGTAATGATCCTTTGTGCCTACTCTTGAGATGCGTTTAGCTCTCCAGGTCTCCAACGAGACAGCAATTATGGTGAGGAGATTTGCAGGGCAAACAGAAGAGTCCTGCAAATGGTTCTGACAGTTGTTTGTCAAAACCGGATGAACCTGTCACTCACCAGAAGCATCCGAGCAAGCTATTCAACAGGGGAAAATGTCATTTGGCCCAACTTCAGCCAAGAATGCCACTGGTGAAATGCTAACTGCTCCCCAGTAGCTTATCAATCTGCAACAGGAGGAAAATTTCCTACTTCCCTGCCACTACAGGGAGTGTTAACTAACTACACGATTCAGCTTCTGTGTCTAAGACCTTGTGAGTTTGCTATTGCAGGGAGGGCCAGATGTCACCAGAACAGTGGCAGAGAACGTACGGCCGTTGCTCAGGAAACGAAGTCTACCATATCCGCCTGGTGGACAGCAAGTTCTTCGGGGAGTATGATGGGAAGAGCTTTACCTACGCCTCATTCCACGCACATAAGAAGTGAGTGAGCTTGTATGGAATGCAGAGTTTCATTTCTGTTTAAATTATTTTGTCAATATAATGGTAACGCAGCACGAACACACACTCACACTTCAAAACGTAAAGATGCAAAGATGTCCGTGTGTGCCAGGTGCTAAGCTGTATTTGATTCCTTAATGAAACACAGTCTTGATGGTGCTGGTACCACGTTATTTACTGCCCCTAGCACAACTTTATCAAAACCAAATGGGTCAGCCTGCATTTTACCACGGATGCAGTGCTGTAATGCAACGCTGACTGCGTCTGTGGGTCCCCCTCTGTCTTAGATATGGAGTGTGCCTCATTGGCATAAAGAGAGAGGACAACAAGAGCATCCTTCTCAACCCCGGCCCCCGCCACATCATGGCCGCCACAGACACCTGCTACTACATCAACATTACCAAGGAAGAGAACTCCGCCTTCATCTTTAAACAGGAAGAGAAACATAACAAAGGCCTGCCTGTCACAGGCTTGTACGACGCCCCCTCTCGTCTCCCTGTGCAGAGTATCATAGCCAGCATGGGTGAGTGGCGAGCTTGTGGCATGCAAATATGCGAACCCAGTCACATTGTCTCTCCTTAAATGGAGCGTACCATGATCGGGAAGCAGGGGGAGGAAAGGGGACGCCTTTAACGACTTCAAGACCAGGTGCAGCCAGCCATGTGCTTTAAAGCAAGACCGCATTAATTGTGTGGGGTCGAAGCAGATAACTGCTGATATTGTCAATTTCATCTGGCCAGAACGCAGTGCCTAGAAGTGAAAGGAATCGATTTGGTTGCTGCTGCAGCTTTGTTGACTCCAAAAGTTCTAATTTGCCAACAGACATGCTAAGTTTGTGCTTAGCCACAGCGTTCCGGTTATCCATCTATGGCGCGCCATATTTCGGTCCTGACACTGAAATATTGGCTAATTAGGATCATTACACAGATGTGTTTATACCAGCGAGAAGAGCAAGGCAGAGTTTATCATGCATGCACATTGATTTCAAAATCATCTTTAGCTAGCAGAGCTGGAACCATCAGTGCAGTCAGCCCACAGGCATAACGAATTCTGCAGCACCTGTACCCATGAAGGAACAAATCCAGATACCCTCTAGGCTAAACTGCTTAGATTTGTGGCATAATTATTGAAAAAGACTGGTGGAACATCTGTGTTAAAAAACAAAACAAAACCTTTTATCTTGGTGCTTTGTTTATTTATTTATTTTGGATTTGCACGCAGGGTCTGATGCGTGGGCCTGTGTTGCGTTTTTACTGACGTGTTGTGTTTTGTTTTTTTTTCTCATTGTTTACTTTTTGCTTTGACTTGTTAAAGTCGATCAGTCCACTTCGTATGGTAAGTCTGTGCATGCGGCTTTCCCATTAGAGACGAGGTGAAATCATCAGACATTGGTCCATCACAGCGGTTCCCAGGTGCACACGGTTTCCCCTGCTGTAGCATACCTCATCTGACTCATGAAGGGCTCGATGGTTAATTGTTTGAGGTTAGAGAACGCACCAAGATACCACAGGGTGGGGCGGTTTCCAGAACAAGCACTGAGAGCCACTGGTCTCCGATGTCTGTGTAAATGTTTGCATTTACACAAACCACTTTGTTTTTGTTTTGAGCTTATTTCATTTTTAAGATGCTTGTTATGCTGACAGCATACATCTTTCTGCTCGAAAGTACATGGGTCTAGCCACTGGGAGTGGACTTTCACCAGTTTAAATACGTATCCAGTTGATTTTATTTACATGGTAGAGATTATGATAATAGCTTTTCTACTTGCATGTTTAAAATGTAAACCATGCAATTTCATGCATCTGCTTACAACATTTCTTTCTGTAGTTAATTTTCTTTAATAATGATCCAAGACATTTCGCTTCTCCACGTGCAGCCTTTATTTCCAAAGCCCCTGAAAAAGAGTGACTCCCACAATATTTAGCAAAGAAACCAGAATCCCATGCCCAGAATTGCAGAAGAGGACATCCGCGTTTGTCCCCAGCTTCGCCCTGTTCCCCACCTCATCGCCCCCCATATGTGCCTGCCCGTAACGCTGGCCTCTCACCCGTCCCTGGGTCGTGTCCCACCGCAGGCACGGTGGCCATCGACCTGCAGAACACGGAGCCGCCAGCCGACAGCGGCAAGCTGGCCCTGCCCACGGAGAATGGAGCGGGCAGCCGGCGGCCGAGCATCGCCCCCGTGCTGGAGCTGGCTGACTCGTCCTCCATCCTGCCCTGCGACCTCCTTGCTGACCCCTCCGAGGACGAGACCAACCAGTCGGACGAGGAGGGCGTGCCGGCACCGGAGTGAGTGCAGGAGGACGGGGGGGTGGGGGGTGTGTGTGTGAGCGGAGCGTCATTCAGTGTTCTGCCTGCAGACTGGAGCGTGTTTGCTCTGGGAGGAAAGCTAAGTGAATGACAATGTGGTTGGGTTAAATGATGGACCTAAAAATCTCTTTGTTGTATCAGTATAGACAAAATGAGGCCATCTCTTAGCTATTCGATATTATTCAGGTCTTCTGTTTTGCTGTAAATTGAACTTTACGCTTCCATTTTCTGCTAAAGTCAAATCCAAACTTAGTTTTATTTGTAGTTAATCAAAATCAGAATCACTTTATTTCATCGAGTATGTTATACATACAAGGAATTTGCCTTGTATATATAAATAAATAAAGACAAATTAAAAGATTGAATATAAAGAAGTTAATTGTGTTAAATACTTGAATGTGTGATTATGAACATAATCTGAGGAAATATAATTATTTTCAGTATATTGCAGAGTTATGTGGACATTTTGTTGTTGTGCAAAAATATGTTGTGTTACATGGCGATTTGGTGCCATTAAGTGAGGTAATGAGGTTTTGTTTAAGTGCAGAGTGTTCACTGTGGTTAATGAGTGCTACAGCTCTGGGGAAAGGCTGTTTGGGCTGGCCTTAATGGCCCCGAATCGTCTACCCGAGGGAAGTGGCTGGAAGACGTGGCGTCCAGGGCGAGAGGGGACAGTTACGATTGTGCCAGTTCACTTCGGGACCCTGAGTCATAATATGACGTCTTTGCATGGAAGAGCCAAACTCTGCAGTGAATGATAGTTTCATAACAGAAACCATTACTGCATCACTCTGCACAGTACTGTCAGAGTCAGTGCACATGCACACACACACGGACTACGTTGTTGATAAGAGTGTTCCATGCAAGGAACCCCGTCAAGTTCATCTCGCCCTGGGCAACTGTTTGACGCTGTAATCAGCTGTCTCATTATTTCCCTGCTCTCTGATATAAACGCTAGATTCTACGAGCTTTTGCTCGCTGTGTTGGAGACTCTGTTTAATGTGGCAGCAGTGCTCTCTGGTGGCAAAGGCTTGAATGTGGTTAAAATTGTGTAGGCGAGGGCCAGTCCTGCACCTGGACAACATATCCTGTTGGGGAATTTAGTTCCAACTGTAACAAAACACACCTGGCACTAATATACAGACTCCCTGATGAAAGGGATTAGCTGGGTTAGAACTAATATCTTCAGGACTAGGTTGGACAGTCTAACGTAGGATATGCACAAATTTTCCTGTTTCCTGTCCCTCAGCTATGTGAAGGGATATCCCCCGAACTCTCCTTACATCGGGAGTTCACCAACTCTCTGCCACCTCCTGCAAGAGAAGGCTCCCTTTTGCTGTCTGCGACTGGACAAGGTGAGTACTCTGTCGTCACAAACCCGTGCTGTCCCTCTGGGCCGGGGTTCCACCTCCCGCTACATTTCCATGCAGGGCTGTCGCCACAATAGCTTCGAGGACGCCAAGGCGTATGGCTTCAAGAACAAGCTCATCATCGTGTCGGCCGAGATGGCTGGCAACGGCTTGTACAACTTCATCGTTCCGCTCCGTGCCTACTACCGGCCCAGGAAGGAGCTAAACCCAATTGTGCTGCTGCTGGATAATCCGTAAGTAAACTTTCTCTTCGAAATTTCACTCTGTAGAGCAGTACTCGAGGAGCACCGAAGACCTACCATAGCGCTGGACCTCATTTCTTTTCATTTGACTATGGCTGCTAAATAACATTAACTTCATCCACGCGTACGCGCCTCGGGACGTGGCTGGACAGTCCGTCAATTTTCTCCCAGCGAAGCGATAGATGTGACAAACAGCCAGTACCTCAAGAGGGCTCGCGCTGTGTGCTTGTGTCTTTCACACGCTTGTCTGGCGGCACAGCACCAATGGGAAGCCCTGGGGTCTTTTCTGCTCAGTTCTGACAAGGCCAGAGGTCACGCTCGCTGCTGCAGAGCACCAGCGGATTACATTGTTCAAGCTGCTCTTTCTCTCCTCCTGCAGGCCAGATAATCATTTTTTAGAGGCCATCTGCTGTTTCCCGATGGTGTACTACATGGCCGGCACCATAGACAAGTACGAGTTTTTGGTTTGCCAATTATTTCAGTCTGCCACTTGGTGATAACACTCTCATACACATACCTGCGCAAACACACACATGCACAACAATACTGATAACCTTTATTTCACTTTTTTGTTGTAGTTTGGATAATTTGCTGCAGTGCGGGATTATCTACGCGGATAACCTGGTGGTGGTGGACAAGGAGAGCACGATGAGTGCAGAGGAGGACTACATGGCAGACGCTAAAACCATCGTTAACGTGCAGACCATGTTCAGGTAAACAAAAAAACCATCGTTAACGTGCAGACCATGTTCAGGTAAACAAAAGCCTTCCACACTGATGTCAGTCTGCAAACAGTGTAACAACAGAACATGTGGAAAGTAATCACTCATTTTTTTGGGTGCAGGTGCTTTACTTAAATACATTGTGAGTGCCGCCACTACACCCCCCACTCACTCTGCTTCTGTGTCTTTCTCTAGGCTGTTCCCCAGTCTCAGCATCATCACTGAGCTCACTCATCCCTCTAATATGAGATTCATGCAATTTCGAGCCAAAGACTGCTACTCCCTGGCTCTCTCCAAACTAGAGAAGGTGAAACCTCTACACCAGCAAATATGGCTTTATGCACCAACAGAAGTAACCGTTGCAATTTCCGACATCCTTTTGCAGGAAAGCAAAACATAGTCCATGCAGGTGCAGTCGCCCTCGGCTCAGGCTGTCTGTAAGGATGCAATGCGTGCCGCGGTTTCTCTGCCAGGACCCAATGCTAGATATTATTTGTCATGTACACAGTTATACAGAGTACACTGACACAGTGGGAAGAAAAGAGGATAATAAGTAGGGAGGTGAGGACAACAGGGGAGGAGGGAGGGGACTGACCTGCCACGTGCAGACGCTTCGTGTCCAAGCGTGAGATGAGGTGGTCCTGTGAAATGCAATGCATCCTCGTTGTCTTTGGTGGTTTTTCTTTTTCAGATTGAGAGAGATAAGGGCTCCAATCTGGCCTTCATGTTCCGCCTCCCGTTCGCTGCAGGAAGGGTCTTCAGCATCAGCATGCTGGACACGCTCCTCTACCAGGTGAGCTATCCCCCCAGCACGTACCCCCCCCCCCCCACCACCACACGCTTTGGCAGAGCTCAGGTCTTTAGGAAAGTATACAGCGGCTGGTAACATCTGTACAGCTGCCTTAAATCCTAGTTCGTGTCCAGTTTGTGGTGTGAGCAGGAAGAGTTTTGTAACCCTGGTCTTTTAGCATGTTGATTTGTACATAATTATTCCAGACTTATGTGGCAACAGGGTTTCCAGGGCTTTGGTTTGAGCGTGTCTAGAGGAATCATTCAGAGGACCGGTACTGATTTTGTGTGGTTTGAGGATGGATTCTGTGGCCTTTTTGAGCAGCCCTCTGTGTCTCTATGTCCTTTAGTCTTTTGTGAAGGACTACATGATTCTTATTGCAAGGCTCCTGCTTGGCCTAGACACCACCCCAGGGTCTGGCTATCTCTGTGTAGTAAGTCTACACACACACACACACACACACACACACACATGCACACCCAGGTTATTACAAGTTATAAAATATGGCAATTTTTCTCTTCAACCATTCATAATTCATAATTACATGTTTGTGGAGGGGGTGAAATAACACATAAAGATTAAACTTGCAGACATGTGTATCATCAATAAAGTGCTTGGGAAATACAGAAAGAAAAGTAGGTATTGCTCAGGTGTTCCTCACCTGCACATACATATCAAGCCATCTGTTTTGGCACAGATAAAAGTGACAGAGGAGGACCTGTGGATCCGGACATATGGCAGGCTTTTCCAGAAGCTCTGTTCCTCCAGCGCAGAGATCCCAATCGGCTTGTACCGCACAGAATCCCACATGTTCTCATCGTCAGAGGTAGAGCTGAAATGGCTAACATCCATATGGTCCTCGTCTTCACTCACTCACATAAGTTCACTTTAGGGCTGACCAGTTTCTGCCTTGTCATTTCTGAGTACATTCTCATTTGACTGTTACCCAGACTGCTTTCTGCATGCTGTCTCATGGCTTGCCTGCTGATTTTGTATGACACTGTCTCCTTCCAGCCATTTTAGTCATTCATACTGTCCAATGTTTGTCCATTTTGCCCATCTCAGTTAAAGGAGATTTGCAAACAGGTAAGAAAATATCATTTTCACCAATGAAAAATGTCTCATTGTCATACTTGTGCCACTAGTCTGCCAACGTGTTTCACATTACCACCCTAGTGAGGTCCTGGAGCAGCTGACAGGCCTGTGTGGGATACTGTGACAACAGAGTTAGACAGCAGAGTGCATTAGCAGCATAACAAGGCCAGCTACAATAATATCAGCATCATCGCAAAAAAAACAAACCTCACCAAAAACAGCTATTTTCCCGTACTCAGCTCAGGCGTTGTCTGTGAACAGCAGTGATTCCTTTTTGGTAGGTCTTGACTAGGGCTTATGAATTTATGAAAGCTTATGCACCGTTTAATAGAGCTGATCTATCTACCTATTTATCCATTTCTGAACCAAAACCAAAATGACTTGTCCTGCTGCTCCATGCATTCAAAGAACCCCATGCTAATGAGCTACATAACTAATGAGCTACAAATGTTTTCACCACCACCACCACCACCACCCCCCCGCCCCACAGTCTCAGGTGTCCGTGGAAGTGGAGGAGTGTGAGGAGGCGCGGGACCGGCGGGAGTCGTGGAAGGAAAAGACGGCCCACCGCTACTCCACAGGCAGTGACCAGTCGGAGCACCCGCTCCTGCGCAAGAAGAGCATGCAGTGGGCACGGCGTCTGAGCCGCAGGAGCGGGAAGGCCCCCAGTCGTGCCGAGCGCATCAGCCAGCAGCGCCTCAACCTCTACCGCCGCTCCGAGCGCCAGGAGCTCTCCGAGCTGGTGAAGAACCGCATGAAGCACCTCGGCCTGCCCACCGTCGGCTACGGTGAGTAGCTGGGACCCCTGTCACAGAGGTTTACTTGCTCCATAGCTGGAGGTAAAAGGCACCCTGCCATATCTTTTACAGTATTACCATTAGCTGTACAAGGGATTGAAGCCTGTTAGGTACAGCTATAGAATAGGAGCCTCTAATAAACCAGCCTCTCAGTGTGTATGTGTTATAAGATATTATGATGTAGTATGTCATCTGTCACCATTTCACTTCATTGTGCCCCCCCACCCCCCCAGGGCCATTATTACACTAACTCACGGAGAAAAGGATGTATGAGCCACAAGGAGAAATAATCTCCTAGGGTTGCACATGGAGATGTGACAGTGCCACCTAACCCCCCAACCCCAACCTCCCTGCTCCCTGCCACGCCTCCCTGAGGTTGTGTGTGTTGTGCCCCATTCACCACATCACCATCGGGTTGTTATATTATGGTGTGCCTTTTTATAAGATCTTTTTGTTTCCATGACCATCGTCTGTCAGTGGCATTACACTGGCATTCTTTTGTTCCAGTTAGTGCACGTTTATGTTCTATTTCATTCTCTTTCTTTTCATTAAACTCACATTTGCTTCCTTTCTTTTCCTGCATGTTCTACACCCGTGACAGGAGACTGCATGTATGGAGGTACACTTAACAGTAGTCACTCAAGCTCATATCTCGTTGCTGTACATGGTGGTCTTTGTCCATCCCTCCATTCTCACCGTCCTGCCCTTCACTGACTGTCCCTGTGATATCTTCCCTTGCTCCCATCTATATTTTGTTTCCTTATTTTCTCCTGCGAGCGATGTCCGGTTTCTAACAACCTCATCCATTCAGTTTAAAGAAAAACAAATCTTTTACAGTTAAAATGTTGAGAATACCATACTGTCATACTTCAGAATAAACTGCCAAATTGCAAAGGCCTTTTGCTAGAATGGAATATTGTGAAGATTTGTCAGAAAAACTTGTAAATTGTGATTTAATCTCTTGATTTCTTGTGCATGACCTTTTACTGCTTGCCTGACCTTGCTTGACCCCTGCTTTCTTTTTCTCTTACCACTTTGCTTCTTTGACCCCTGTGCTGTAGAGGACGTAGCTAATTTAACTGCAAGTGATGTGATGAACCGGGTAAATCTAGGATATTTGCAAGGTAATACAGAAAAATGCCACTGTATCTGTTGATTGGTTACTTTATTCCACTACAGTAAATGGTTACATTAGTTTAGTTAATTATCTGGTTAAGTAAAATATGTTAGTTCACTTAGAAGCAGCCTGTTCTTGTATAAAAAGAGGTCTATGCATATTAAAGTGTGTATATTAGAATTATACTCCACCACATTTCAATATATAGAGTTTAATATTTCCAGTGCAAGAGGCTGTTCATAGGGGGAATTTTCAAAACTACAATGTCCCTCTCTCAAATCTTTTTTATTGGTCCTGCTGACAGCATGATGAGTCATCAGGACCATCTTTATGTAATGAACCCCAGGCTCTGGGAAAATACCACTATTCTCCACCTTCTGAACTCAGTATGATGCTGGACATTAAAAATGTGATATTGAAAAATGGTGGAATGAATGCCATTCAATTTTCATGACCCGCACAGACAGCATATGAAAACAAACAGAAGCAAACATTCATAATGAGCATTATACAGCCTATAATTCTTTCCAATGGTTGTCTAAGTTATGACATCATCTCTACCCAAGCAGCTTAGCACTGTTTTTCATCAGTGAGAGCAGTTTGTTCACTTATGCTGCTGTATGGTGATTCTTGAGCATATCACTATGATCTTAACATCCCTGAGAGCTTAACACGTTAACGCGTTTCCTTTTGCAGTATGAAAGGTAGTTGTGTGTGCTGTTGGTTGACTTAAAGAAGTCATTCGGTCGCACTGTGTTGTAAATGTTTCTTACAACACATGAATGCACATATTCCATAACTAGACATCGTGTTGCTGGTTTCAGACATATTGAATTGGCCAGCCAGCCAACTGACTGCTCACAGTAATGCTAATGACACAGTCCGTTTTGCCAGAAAAACTTGAAATATCTGTTTGTTATGCCGTTCAATTCCCTCTGAAAACTAGTGATGTAGTTGTCTTTTTTTCCCTCTGTATGGTAATACCTGAAGAGGGTACCTACATGACAGAGGGTACGACAGGTACACACCAAGTTATAGGCACCCGATGATGAGGATGATGATGGTGATGATGATATGACGTCGAAGGACTTTAATTCCAGGATGTTTTGGGCAGAGTGGAGTAGAAAGCATTTTGCGTGTGTTGGGAGGGTCATGTCTGAGCAGCAACATTTACTTACACAAACACACTTGTTTTGAGCTAATGTTTAACCTGCATTAGAAGATATTTTAGAAAGTCTACTGGGGGACTTGTTAGACAGCATTTTTTTTTTTCCATGCAAGAATTTGAGGTTTGTTCTTAGACTCTGTCCAATCCCACACTACCAATGTATTTTGCTTCACTCTGATTGGTCGACTCTGGCCTTGGTGGGTCTGACAGATGCTCTGAGCATGCCTCTGTCTGTGTGTCAGTCTTCCTGTATGTTGACTTGGAGGCTGCGTGTTGGCATGGCAACCTGGCGACATGCGTGAGGTGGTCTCTTGGAATGCCAGTGATGCGGACGGATGGGTGGATGGATGGGTGGACGGATGGGTGGACGGATGGGTGGATTAGGTGGATGGGTGACCGTGGAAAACCGTCTGCATGCGTGGGGGCGCATGGGAAGCGCTTGCAGCTGCATGGGCATCCGTAAAAATGCAGCCGTGCCCCGGTCAGTAACGGTCAGCCCTTTTCTCTCTTTCACCCGGCCCCGCCTTGTAAGTGGCTCAGACAGGTGGGTTTGGACGAACGGAGGCACTTTGGCCCCCGACTTTGAGTTCCCCCTCCCTCTCCCACCACAGAATCACACTGCCCAGTCACTCACACACAGGTAAAAACACACAGCGCCAACCCTGAAATCCAGCTGACCCAAACAGTACCAGTCTCAGGACTGGTTTTCCAAACACGGAAACACTAGTAATGGACTAAACAAATCCTTGTGTCTAGAAAACCAGCCCTGACACACTCAAAGGAGATGCCACCCATTTTCCCTTTACTGAGCACATTTGTTTAAATATTAGTTTCTTTTCAGAGTCAGATGACTTGACTTCCATTAGTTTGTCACTTATTGAAGCTTGACCGATAACATGTGGTGAAGACAAAGGTTAATGATACCGATAATTGCTTAGAGCTTTTCATAGTGGTCATTAATTACTGTATGCCAGAAATGTGTCACAATTGCTGTCTTTAACAGAGCTGCTCTCTCTCCTCTGCAGATGAAATGAATGACCATCAGAACACACTATCCTACGTGCTGATCAATCCTCCTCCAGACACTATCCTCGAGCTCAATGATATCGTGTAAGCATCAGCCTGGACCTGTGTTTTAAAAGCGGATAAAATCAAACGCTTCGTCTGTCCCCTGCGCTAACACAACCATTTACAATTCATGAAGCGCCCGTCAGTTTAGCTGTGCTGCATGTCTTGTGAGTATGGAAAAATATGCAACATAGGGTTATTCCAGCACCAGGATTGGAAAACACTTGGCAGTTACTGTCATTAAGCATGACTTTATATGGTTTGACATTCATCACCCTTTAAATAATGTTATAATTGAACAAGAATTTAAACTGAATTTGATTTAATATTAAATGTAATAATCATTTCAATAATAAAGTACCTTAAGTCCGTCCTGTCCTCCAGGTACATCATCCGCTCTGACCCTCTGGCCCACATGCCCGAGGAGGTCCCGGGGGGCCAGGCAGGGGCCCGGCTGAGGCAAGACTACAGCACAGAGACGCGAGGAGAGACTCACCTCTGAGGGCTGGGGTACTGCTGACCAGCCCCTGACCCACATGAGCCCCCCACCTCCCGAGACCACATGCCAGACAAACATGCTGCCTCTCAAAGCCATGGGTGCCAGACTTCCCATCCTTTGGATGACCTCCCCCCCCCCAAGGACCTGGATGTGGAATCTGTTGTGGTGATGCCGTGGGACCTCTGGATGTGGTCGTTGCACTTTTTGAAGTTCGAAGGATTAGAGGAGGGCTTTAACGTATGGAGTGGTTCGGGACCAAACGCACGGCCCACATCCAGTTCTTTTACCGAGCAGTGTTTAAAAAAGAAAGATAGGAAAACCGGAACGCAGTATTCAGCTGAGGAGGTGAAGAAGAACGACAGGAACGGATCGTGCCTGCAAGTCAGAGGCATGAGCACTATGGTGCAAACAGGAAATTTCAAGAAGACATTAAACAATGATGATATATATTAATGATTCATTTTGTAAATACACATTGGTACACATCCTTTATACTTTCACATGCTCACTGGATCCATAGCATTCTACAGTATGTAGTATTGTTTTGTACTTGAAGCACAAACCTTTTACTTTAGAACTATCCAAAAGTAAAATCCAAGTCATTAACTATTATCAACAACAATAAGATTATTTCTGAAGTGAATTGATATCAAGTTTTAAGTTTTGGTATGAAAAGTCACACTGAAGATAACCGATCCAGTTTGAGTTCTGGAACAACACATTGCTAACCCACTGCAAAAAGTCTCATGCTTGTAGAACCTTATATTTCAAACCTTCCTATCAGTACACAGTCCCTGTCACCTTAAGATGATTATGAATGATCGATTATGATTGAGAGTCATCATAAATACTAGTGCTGCTATAGACAGCATAGAAACCAGTATTTCTCACTTAATGAAGATTTGTGCACATGAACTCTCAATTTGGTCCCTGCCTGGAACAGGGAACCAGTAGAGATTTGTAAACACTTTCAGACTATAGGTCACTGTTACTTTTTGATGCCTTTTGGCCTAGAGGCTATCAAGGCAGTATTTTTTTTCTCTTACTTTCTCTACTATATAGTGCCAGTTGCATAAACTAAATGATGTTTATGCTTTTATCATATATATTTGTTTTCTGCTTATGCATTATTTTAGGTTACACTTTTTTCATTCTAAAAATGACAAGGATCTGCCACATTCTTTTGCACTAAACTCTGTTGATTTCAGAGTAGCTTAGTATAGCATGACCCTTTAACACCAAACTACCCAGAGAGGAGGCAGTAGTGTAAAAAATATTACATTTAACAAATTCTTTTTTTTTTTTGCAAGAATTGCAAGTTTTTCAAATAATTTCTTTACTGCATGGTTTGTTCCTTACATGACATTCAGTATTAAAGCTAAGTTGATTAAAATCAGTTTAGGATAGTTTCATGACTTTTCAGGGGAATTTTTGATAACCAATATCAGAATTACTTTTTGTTGTTGTTGTTGTTGTTTTTATTAGGCACTTCATGAAAGGGTGTATTTATAATTAATATATTTATCTAATTTATCAGACACCTAGCAGCAATTTATTAATGAACATGGAGGTGCATAATGACTGCTGGCTCTGCAACGCTCTCCCCTCTGGGTACTGTAGTTCTTGTACTGAACACACAGTAAAGGCTACTGGCCAACACAAACGGATATCATATTGACCTGCCCATCTCAGGTCACCAAGACAAAGAAGGAGTTTGAGGAAAGGCCAGATGAGCAGCTGATGATTCACAACAGATTAGAACTCAGCCATAATTCTTGACCACTTGTGTTTGTGTCCTGTTTCAAAGCAACCACTCAGTGTCACTTAAAGCGTCATTTTCTAGGGTGCAGGGGAGGAAGCCGAGCCCACTCCTGTGACCCTGTGTTTACACACTCCCTCATCCGAGTTCAAGGCGATGCAGCCAGTGGACGGTTAACGCTTCTTGCCCACCGGTTACCTCAGTCGTCTTGCTCATGTTGACTACCTTAAACTGAGTCAAAGGAAATTAGGTAGATTGTTTATTTGATACAGTATCTTTTGTTCTACTACCATTTGTAAAGGATTATGCATATAGTGCATGTTAACCTAGCCTACTGATTTCCTGCTCAAAAATTCCATCTGTTTCATTGCCAAACCTCTGACAACAGCCAACAAAGTGGTACTTTACTTGGTTCTAAGTGGTTTAGAGTTATATGAGTACTTCAGTAGAAGTAGGAGACAAATGGACTGTGCATGTCCTTCCTTATATTCCCAGATCTTTGAGAGACCTGTTTACATTTGCTGGCTCCTGTTTTTGTGCAGAACAATACAATGTAAAAAAGAACTGATTCATTTTTTTTTGTACAATTTCTTATATGAAGTCTGCGTACTTCTAATATGTATGAATGATTCAATAAATGCTGCATGCAGCCAGAAATAATATAGGTTTTTTTACATTTGAATTGTTTTTATTAATATTCATGGATGGGTTTTAGGCACACTGTGCAAATGAGAGTTGTACATGTTTCATTGAGCTCTAGATTAATTCTGTACTTACACTAAAACAGTGACAATAAAGATGCATTAATGTAATAATAAAATTAGAATAATAGTATAGCATATCCTATATTTATATTACTATAAAATTTTCATTTTCAGTACCACAAATTTTCAAAGACATTTTCATATTATTTCACATTATTTGCTGCCTTTTTCTTGTCTTAAACAAGCTTCTTTAGTTTTAATATTGATTATTAATCTGCTCTGAGGATACCCATTCTTCTTTCAGTTCCTTTTCCATTTTCTGTTGTTAGAGCCTTTACTGTTCCTGGGAACATGTTTAATAACTCTTTCCAAATCGCTTATGTTTTTGCTTGTTTATATGGGTTTGCCTCCACCGCTCTCGGGTCCAGCGGCCATGGTTCTCCACCACCTCGTGTAGAAGATCTATGAAGGCATATTCATTATCCACCAGCAAGTTGTCCTCACTCAGAGAACCTCCAGCAGGGGGTTCTGCTGAGCCACAGCTAGATTGGACATGATCATTCTGTCCCTTTTTCACCAGATTCCTTCCTTCTCCCTCAGTTCTTCTGAGATGTCTCTTTGATTTGCATCTGCTCTGTTCATTCTTTAATATGTGAGTTTGATATGTCATTTCCCCCACAATCTTTGTGGTCTGTGAGTTCTCTGTTGAATTTACAGATTTCTCACCATCAGCTTTTGAGTGCATTTCTTTATATAGTGGATTACTGCTGACCAATTCAGAACGTACCTCATTATTTAGCGCAAGACGACTACTGACATCAATCTGCGCTTCATTAATTCCAACATTATCTTCAGACAAGATGGATAAGTTTTGAATGTAAGACTGAATGATTGACTCACTAATGCCCTTAGGGTGTTCCACCATTTCCACCGTGGCTTCCTCCCTTGCTGGTTTATGTACTGGCAAGCGGCCAGCTCCAGTGCCTTGTGGGATATTTTCTGGGTTGGCTGTAATCAAGCTGTTTTGATGTGTGCGTTCAGTGATGAAAGTGAGCTTGGGGAAGATGTCTAGGATTTGTTGATTTTGGGCCCACTGCTTTTTCCACTGTGCTGCAGTAGGAGGCCAGGTCAAGACTCGTCTGATGGGTCTGAAGGGCCTGCAGGGCGTCTGCTCGGGGGAAGTCTCTGAAGGCATCTGCTCTTGGTTTGGGCTCTTTGTTCTTGGATCAGTTCCAATGGTGAGATATGGCATGTTCTCAGCATCTTCTAAAGGCTGGAGAAAATCATCACTTCCCTCCTGATGAGGTTGGTGTCTTGCTGACCTGGAGGTCAGGATATCTTCAAGTTCTTGCTCACTGCACATATTGACTTCATCACCACTGTGCAGAAATTCCTGGTCTTTGGTATTTTCCATCAAGATATTTCCCTCCATTATTCCTTCTCCTATTATCAGATTTACTTTATATTTCACTCCTGTTTTCAAAGCATCGAGCTCATCGTCATCATCGTCATCATTATCTACTCCATCAAGCTGTGGATGCTGATTTTCCACTTCGGATGTTTTTGCCAGTTCCTTTCCTTCATCCCTTTTCCACTCCCGTTCCTCATCTGTTGACATAGCCATCTCACAGCGTAGGTCCTTGTAAAGATCTCCTCCACTCTCCATCTGTTCCTTCTCTGTTTCAGCCCAACTGGTGTGCAGTTCACAATGGTGCTGCATCCTACTCACTCCTGCACCATCCTGGTCTTCCAGTTCACCATCCTGGTCTTCCAGGTCTGGCCGCCTACTCAAGACCTCAGGACACGCTCTGGAGAGCACAGGGCCTGCTGACTTGGCACGTTTACTTGTCTCCCTCGTTTGGCATATTCCTGTGCTGTAAATCTGGTAAATTTGTGACACTTTCTCAGGCTCAAGTACTCTCTGGTTCAGTAAAGCTACAGTTCTGCTACATTTTTGCTGGTTCTTTTTCAGTTTGGCAATGGCTGACTCTACATTCTTTGAATTTTCCAGTACTTCTCTGCAGTCTGTTTGTGCTTGTTTTGCCCTTTCTAGTGTCTCTGGAGAAGGTCGGATAACCAGTAGATGTTTCCGCGCTTGTTTTCTATGGTACAAAACTGACAAAACACAGATGACAAGAACCAGGGCACAAAGTACCACTGGCAGAAGATAATCATTAGTTTAAAGGACATCTATATAGATTTATATGCAATCAATTTTCAGCAAAAAACAAATGAAATTTACAGCTTACTGACCATGTTGTCAGTACTTAGTCATTTGTGCACCCTTGAGATCACTAACTGATCTGTAGCCCATTTCAGTGTCTGTGTTCTGTTTTGATTAGTTTCCATCATACCAAAACAAACTAATGTGGCAAATAACAGTTATTCTGAATCTAATGTAGTACGTGTACTAGGGACACATGTACACTTAATTTATGTATAAATTATATCAGAACTTACCTATTAAACTGATAAGAGTGGACCGATCAATAGTTCCTTCTTCAGTTAATGCTGGTTGTAGTGTGTGACTGTTTGCAACTGTGTGTCCTAAAACTGCAGTGGTGGTCTCACATTTGGACACATTCCATACAGGCACTCCTCTCTGATAAACTGGGTGATCACAGAGCACCTCCATCTGATTCTCCAGCAGAGAGGCCCTTTGCAGCTCTGTATACAGTGGACAAACATCAGCACTTTTAAACAACAGAAGCATACCTTGACTATGTAGGTCACTATATTACACCATTTGCTGCTCAGTTACTGGCATTTGGTACTGTATGAGATAGGGAGCTGAGTGGTTACATATTTCTAGTTGAGCATTTACAAAGTAAAATTCCCCAGTTCCTCACATCATCTTTTTAAATCCAAACCCCTTGTAAAAGACCCCTGTGCTATTTTATATATATATATATATGCGCACGCATTTTTTTGTACCTCTTAGGTAGATGGCAAACTCATACACTGCACAGGAGCAATCCCAGAGGTTTCCATCCAAACGGAGCATGGTGCTGTTGACTGGAAGAAGGGTTTCTACACTCAGATGCCTTAGTCTATTGTTGGATAGGTCCAGATGTCTCAGCTTACCCAGGGAGCGAAAGCTTCCTACTGTAATATTGCTTATCTGGTTCTGTGACAGGTTCAGTCTTAAAAGTCCCAATAGGTCACGAAAGGAATCGTCGTTCAAGACCTCGATGCTGTTGTTGGACAATACAAGGTCTTCTAGCACCTCTTTGTGGGAGAACCAGGCTGAAGTGACTTGGGAAATATAATTATCATGCAAATTGAGAGCCCTGAGATTGTGGAATTTGTCAAATGCCCCTGGTGTAATAGTTGTAATTCCAGTTTTGGTCATTGTTAGACTGGTGACAGAGGCCAGATTAATATCATTGAATACAGTTGCGTTGATCTCTCCCACACTGTTCACAAATAATACAACAGAGCTCAGGCCAGGAGGATAGCCTAGGAGGATGACACACATCAGAACTTGACTCATTAGGATACTATGTCAAAGCTGGGTATTAATGGCAAACACACTGTGCTCCATGCAAGAAAAAAAGATTTCAAATCACTCATACAAGTGATTTTGGAGAACTTATTACATTCATCCCCCTCCCCCTAATATATCAATTATAGTTATATTAGTCTAGAAGTTTCAACTATAATTATCCAAAATATAGGAGTAAAATTCCTGTTTTAGGTAAAAAAAAAAACTTACGTGTTGGTATTTCCTTACAAACATAGTCTTGTGCCTGCACACAGCTGCTACACCATGCCAGGTCCAAACTTTGTAAAATGCCCCAAACCAGGAGAAAAGCTATTCAGAGAGTAAAAACCACAATTCATATGTTCTTCCAGTTTGTCCTCATTCTTTTAACGCAAAACTGAAATTAAAACATGGGAAACGGTCCTGAACTTACCTTGCATGTTGTAAAGATTTAATATGCTCCTCAAACTCTAAAAGGTTCCTTCAGTGACCATCCAAGCAAAAAATGCTTGATGTTATTAGCCACCTGCTGAGATTAAACTGACAGTTGCCATGGTACATGTGTGTCTTCAGAGGATTGTCAAGGATACAGCAGCTCCTTCTGAGGCATGTCCTGAGGTGTTCCAGTTGGGTAAAGCTGGCACAAACGCTGCCAGACCACAGGACACATCTTTAGACAGGTCAGTCATTGGACAAATGTCAATGATGAATACAAAAAAAAAAAAAAGTATATATATATATAAAAAAAAACCAAAAAAAAAAAAAAAACCACCACCCTTTCTGTGGGATTTGGTTGATAGTGCTGATGAATTGGCTTCTATTAAAGTAATGGAAAAATAAATAAAAGGAAATGACATCAAAATAAAACCATGGCAAACCAAAATGATAATGTGTTTATTCAAATATTTATTAAATTTTCAGTGCCTTTTTTAAAAATAAATAATGGTGTGGTATAGAAAGTAAAATGACCAAAGATGAAAAAGTACAGTGTTTTAAAAGAATGGTGACCAACATCAGTACAATCTTTACTTTATAAACAAACCTGCACTTTAAAAAGTAAACAAATACCATCACTTGTTTTAGCCAGGTGTAATAAACTACTGTTCTCCAAAAGGTAGTTAAGTGCCTTCAAGAGGCCATTAGTTTGCTTATAAGTGTTAAATCTTAGTATTGTTTAAAATGTTATTGTGTGTAGTAAGCAGATCGATTTTTAAACCATAAACCTTTAGCGTCTTTGCCTAGGAGTTCAACAGCCTAAACTTAATTGAAAATTCTAGTCCTACCTAACCACCTGTATTAGAAGATGTAAAGTGCATGTGCAACACTACTTTGATCTGGACACCAAAGTCAAGCCTTCGGTGAGTTTTCAAACATTTAAAATTAGGAGGTGACAGTGCTGACAGTTCTTCTTTTCCCTGTATCAAAGGAATGTTTTAACCACGGGTAAATAATTAGACAGCAACTGCAAGAAAGTAACCGATTATGAATATATTAAATACTGTCATTCAAACGGTTTACAGCGACACTCTTCATAACAGAGCATGCTGCTCTTCTGCATGAGAAACGAAGCTCTGGGGCCGACATCACTCATGGTTACATTGCATGATAGAAGCACTAAAACATGATCGTGAGTGCACCATTTTACAGGACACCGCTGTCCAGTGGAGAAATAACTACCTCTAACATTGGGATAGTAGCAAAACAAAAGAGCATCGGAGACATGTACCAAAGCCTAGTTCATTCCCTATTTAAAAGATCCGTCGTAGTTCTATACAGCAGTGCTACAGCCAATTCGCTTTCGAAGCGTTGAATAAATATACGACAGTACCACAATGTGTGAAGGCCAACAACATGTATGACTGGGACGGTCCCAGTGACACACAGTTCAGAGCAGCATGTTTTGGGGAAGGAACAACAACAAAAAAACAAACAAACAAAAAAACAGGCAAGTCGGCAATTCCTTTTCTACATGAATTTGGATTAGAGTCTTCTTCAGATGCAGCAGATGCTGTTTAGCAGTAGTGTCTCCGTCTGTGTTTTAAAAAGACAAAACCTTCGCTTATCAGAAAGGAAAGCTCTGCTGCAAGGGAGCTTGCCAAACTGAAAAATACTTCAAGTAACAAGAACTCAATCAAAAAAGGGGGAGGGCTGCTGTACAGGACAAACTACAACCCTGAACAGATTAAATGAACAGCACACTGCATGTCTGTCCAGACATCCGCTCACACACAGCCACCCTCGTCCCATCATGACACAAGTGGTGAAATTGATTGTGAACATCTTGACAGTCTTTCCACAGGTACTGAAAGCACATGAGAATCATTGGACGTCAGGTACAAAAGCCCTGCTTGACTTCACTTCCGGGTCTTCTTTGGCACCATGGGCCTCTTGGCCTGCCAGAGGTGATTGTGGATGGTGAGGGCATCCACGCTGACAGACACAGTCTTGGCAGGTATAACTGTGAACTGTTTGCGGTCTGAGCTGTACTTATAGAGTTTGTCTATCATCTTCTTGGTGATGCTTTTGGGCCCCGTGCCAGTGAGCTTGTGGATCTCCTCTGTGTCAGGGAAGTAGGAGTAAAGGGCCCGGAACTGACAACCACCATCACGAAAGAGGATCATAAAGTGGTTCGACTCACATTTCTCAAGCTCCTGCAGACAAATACACAAGCTAATTATTTAAGATCAAGTCATTCAAGATTAAGAGCTTATTTCATTAAATGTATTACAGGACAGGTGGACTATACCTGGAAAAAACACTTCTATTTTATCCATAATATTTTATAAATTGATTTAGCTAAAAACACCCTATTAAACCACTACTTTAGGCAATGGCTTTTAACATTGACAGTTACAAACCTCAAGAATGGAGTTCTTCTGTGGTTCATTTACTTTCCCTGCCAAACAGCAGTGAGAGATGGCATTGTGGATAATTGGCTTATTAGATTTTGCACTTGGCTCCTTGAAAAGTTTAGGCCCTGCAGGAAACAACCAAACGCCAAGTAAAACGAGACTAAATTAGTAAAGCATCAGAAATAAAGAGGACATACTCTCGGGTTCTGAAATGGTAAAGAGCATACTGCTGATCACAGAACATATTTCACTTACATGTTCTTTTTAACTTTTAACAAAAAAAAACCAAAACAAAACAAAACAAAACCACCCTCCCCCCCAACAACAATAACAAAAAAACAACAACAACCTTACCTGTGTATTCTGCCATGGATGTTGATGTGATGGAAGACGCAGTGGAGCCGTTGTCCCAGTCCCGCTCTGTAGCCCTACTGAGGCCCGAAAATGACTCCACTGAATCCCCTCTACTCATGGAGAATACGAGCAATGGTGTTTAGCAATATTTGAAGGTCGCTGTCTAAATTATGGAACCGATTTGGAAATGGCCATCAATTAAAGCCCTGTACGCATGCACACACATGCACCAAGCTTACCGTTGAGATCCTGCACCTCCAGAGTTGATGCTGTCTGCCTCAGTAGTGGCCACAGAAGCCAGCGAGAGATTAGAGCCAGACCGAGCACTAACAAGATTCTCATCTGGGAAATACATTTTTAAGTATTTTAGGATAACTGAAATTTAATGATCAGTTTTAAGATCCATAGATTTAAGATTTTACCCATAAAGACACTACAGAACTGCATCCTTTTGGAATCTGTTAAATGCCTGGTCTATTAGGAGACCTACAAGAATAGGTTTTTACTTATCTTGTAACAAAAAGAGACTTCTTACTGGCAGGGGGGCATTTTGGGAGTGTTTCAATGGAAGGCTCTTCTTTTAGCACAGACTTTGGCCTCTGCTTCTTGGTCTTGGGTTTGGGTTTGGGTTTGGGTTTAGGCTTGGGCTGCTCCTGCTCCTCAAACATTTCTTGCTGTTTTTTTCGCAGGTATTCTTGCTTTATCAACTCCCGCCTGGTCTTCTCTTCCTCTTTTCTAACCCTGTCTTCTTCCGCTTTCCGCCTGAATTTTTTTTTTTCAAATGGACACCAAGTAATCAGAAGTATTGTTGTAGACATCCCAGTCCATCCATCTATGCAGTGTACTTTTTCCCGAATAACTGATGTAATATTGTAATTTAGAGTGCACATGGAAGGTTTTTAGACCTTAGTTTTCCAAATTTTCATGTTTCAGACAAATCTTAAAATGGATTCAACTCATTCTTGTACACACTATGTACACAAGTATAGTTATATAATCATTGTTTCCCCACTATCCTGACTAATCTCCTAGTCCCTGTCGCAGAAAGACTGGGAAACTAGTCAGGATAAAGGGAAAGATGAATACAGAAAAACATTCCTGGGAGAAAACCTTTTGCAGAGTGCCAAAGAGCTCAGGATGGGGCAAAGGCTGACATTTCAATAAGACAATATCCTGAAGCATTCCACCAAGAAAACAAAGGAGTGTCTTCAAGAAGAGTCTGTGAAAACGGTGAAGTGGCCCAGCCAGAGTCCGGACCTGAACTCAGTAGAGCATCCCTGGAGACATGAAAACGGCTATGCCCCAATGCTCCCCGTCCAACCTGACTGAGCTTAAATGATTCCACCAAGAAGAATGGGAGAAACTTTCAACAGAAAGGCAAGCTGGTAGGATCTGAATTCTTATATTAAGGGAACTTTCAGTTTCTTAATTTTAATATTACAAATTTTAATAAGTTTACAAAAATTCCCGAAAAACCTTTTCCCTGTCATTGTGTAGATCGATGATAATTCTGAAAGCTATCCAAATAAACTCCATCTCTGTGCACCTTCAGCAAGTTATGTGAAATGTTGATAAATGCATCTAGTGCTTAAACCACTATGGGAGTTGATAGTACCTAGCTTCATCTCTTTTAAGCTCACTCTCTGCCTCTAGGTGCTGCTTGCGAAGTCGTGCCTCTTCTGCTTTCTTCTGTTGTTTCAGGAGGAATGCTGCCCGCTTTTTGGCCATTTCGTCTTCCGCTTTCTGCTCGTCCTGCAGTACAAAACATTCAAAAAGCGAGTTAAAACACTGTTAATGTCTCTTCACTTTAGGTAGAGTGGAATGGAACAACCCAGTACCTTGAAAAAGAAGCCCATGCCACTTTTCTTTTCTCCATCAACGACGACATCTGTGGTAACATCTAACGCACTAGAACTGCCATCATCTGACTGGGTTGCCAAGTCTGATAAGTCCACTTCAATTAGATTCGCCTTGCTCTTTGAGCTATCTTCAGTTAAGACCATCACAAAACCAGCACCATTATCAAATGTTGTTTCAGAGTCCCTTAGAGTACTAGGAACACCTTCATCAATAGTCACTCCTAGGCTTGCAGAGCTTGGCTCTCTTGAGACTGTACGCAAGTTGGCCTTGTCATGAAGATGGAATGCAGTGTTCTTCAGCTGCCCCTCAATTTGGTTGATTGTCTCTGGATCTGCTTTGGGGGTCCTGCCCCCTGGGCTGGGTCTAGGAGTAGGACTTTCAATGGGAGTGGGGGTAGGTATTTTCTGCCCTTTGTTGTATTCCTTGGACAGCTTCAGCTCAGAAGGCTTAGAGCGAGACCGTGCTGAGCTCAGTTTAGGAGGCTTCCTGACTACAGGGCTGCCACTTGGCTCCACGAAATGGACAGCAGATCGTGCCTTTGGTTCGGACAAATTCCCTCGGTCACCATTAGGAGATAGGGTAGCAGCTGATGGGGACTGAAGGTTTTGCTTCATGAGTAGGTCCTGCTGGAGAGACAGCTGCATCATCTGCTGCTGAATGCTGCTGATGGCCTCATTAAGCATTTCTATCGAGTGGTTACACTCATTGAGGTCGATTTCCTCATCTCCATCTAAGGCACTAGGGGGCAAGGCAGTGGCACTATCCCATTCAAGGGACGCCTTCTCTGTCTCTTCAGTGCCTTTTCCCCCATCCCTCATGGCATCAAGACACGAGTCATCTTTTGTTGACTTCTCTGTCTCCTCATTTAACTTTTGGCCTTTCAAGTGGTCTGATTTCAGCGGCTGAGGAAGGGTGTCACTTTTTCCTTTCTTCACTATGTGCAGGAAGGCAGCTTTTCCAAGCTTGAGCCTTTGTCTAGCACACAGTACCTCCATTTTTTTCTTCTGGGTCTCAATGGCGCGTCGCTTCTCTTCAAGCTGCATGTGCAGCTGCACAAGCTCTGAAGCAAGCATGTTAGCATTGTCCTTGCCCTGTTGAGTGGGGCTTTGGTCCCTCTTCATCTTCCAAGAGGTGAGAGGAAGAGGGCAGCTCTCTGAGCCATCTGGCGTGGTCCTCTGTGAGCTGCTGGTGCTTGAGCGGATGTCTTGGTTGCTGCCAAACTTCAGCATCTTCCGCTCAGCAAAGCTGGTCATTCGGACACTTCCACTGGCCACGCTGCTGACCTGTGACTGAACACTGACACCAGGGCTAGAGCACCTGCTTCCTTCATCCTTGTCTGCATGCTCCTTCACATTCATGTCCTCTTGAAGTTTTGCAGACTCTTCATCCTCTTTATAGAACTGTCGTTTTTGTGGATGCAGCTCCTTGCTAAGTTCTGCATCCTGCTCTTCAATGGTCTCCACAGTCTCTGTATCTGCATCAGTCAGTATGCCCCAAGCTTGGATGGGCCTCTTGTCCTCAGGTGACGAGGAATGCAGGTAGAACCCAGGAGTCAATTCCGTTGGTGGCTCGACACTGCTTGTGACCAGAGGTCTGAAAGTTTCTGTCTGCCCAGGAGGTGGATGCACAGACTCAGATTTGGGATCAGAAGTTCTTTCAAACTCAGAACTGGAACTGGCATTGAAGGTTCGGTTAAGGTTATGTAGAGGTCTTCGTTTAGCTGAAGAGCTGGGTCCATCTCCAGCAACAACCCTCCGTGCTGACCCACGCTGTCGCCCCTCTCCACACTCTTCTTCTTTATTCAAGCATATAGACTTTTCTTTTGCTGGTTTAAGAACTGCAGGCATCAGTGGTTCCAAGTAGAAACTGGCAGTTCTGGAATCAGCTGCTGCCTCTTCTTGCTTTCCACAAGAGTTTGTTTTAGCACCAGGGGAAGCAGACTGACGCTCCACATCCCCATTGTCTGTCAGTGTAACATCAGTCTTAGACGACTCTGCTCTGATAACAGTTACCATATCTTCTTCTTCATCCATGTTAACATTACCCAGCAATCCATGGCCATTGAGTCTCCGAGGAGCACCCTGGCTTTGATGGCTCTGGTGCTTGGGTGTGACAGTAGAGGCCAGGCTGTCCTCACTGATGGAGCATGTCAAACTAGCACTGTCGCCTGAGGCCAAGTCTGCATCACTGTCCGTGGCACAGTGGAGAACATAGCGATTCAGCTGGGACAGTGGCCTGGTTAAAATAAAAAAGGAGTCCAAATTTGGGTGAACTAGATACCAATAAGCGGTCATAGAATTAACAAATGTTTTATTGTAGGGCAATTATTAGTACAGAAAACAATTTTTTCCCCATTTTACCTCTGTCTTTTGTCTGACCAAGCCATAGACCCTCGAGTACGACTTTCTTGTGTCAGAGAATTAGAACGGTTCCTACAGGCTGTTAGGAAAGCATAAAAGAGAACCCAATCAACCAATAGCTCTCTTTTTCAAATATAAATTGCTTAGCACACACATCATAGCTTGATGGTGTTTATTTGAGAAGACACTGATAAGGAAAGACTTAATAAAAGTTATTCTGATCATACAAAATAATTTCATATCAGTATTCACAGGATGTTTCTCTCTCCTAGATAGCAGTACAAGCCTAGTGTCCTACCTGATACATCATCTCCCTGCTGAGCTTTCTGTTGCCTCTGTCTCAGTGGTAGGAGTGGATGGGCAGGACTAATGCTGGAACTCCCCTTACTGCTGAAACAGAAAGCAGATAAGCATTGCTGGCATAGATCCAAAGTACAAAATTAGGGCAAAATGTTTTTCAATCCAAAATCTTATCTTAATTTGAAACACTTAAATGTGGCTGGACAAATAGACAACCAGTGTCCGGACTGCCCAATTAACACTAGATTGGTCAATAAACCTCTCAACCAAAAATGCTGTCAAAATATGGTGATCACCTCACAAATATCAGATCAAAATATCATCTCTGACACTTCACAAAAGCTGTTCAAATGAAAAGTTTATGCATGAATGAGAGGAAGGCTTTTAAAACTTACAGAGGATCAGACTCTTCAGGATGCAGGAAGTACCTGTTACACACTTCTGGGTTGTTTGTGACAGGATGAGTCAAATCAGCAAGGCCAGGTGTGACCAGGAAGCTCCTCTTGGTAGCATTAGAGATGGGCACACAGGGTCGGGAACTCTTGGAGTGAGTCACAGCTCTTGCTATGAAGAAGCAGTCATTTATTAAACCAAGAGACAGAGAAAACACAACTACTTAGACCAGGTTAAATGGTATCAAATTGGCATATATTAAATCTGATGCATATTACATAGTATCAACAGTTAAAGGGTACCATTGGATGAAACTGGATGAAGAAAAAGTTGAGTGTGTCCCAAAGTCTTTTTATTGCTCATATTTCAAACACTTTTGAATACCACTACAAAATCTCTTACCATCCTTGAATTCCTGGATATCCCTTGGCTGGACAAACTCAGGTTTTACAACCTCAAACCACCAAAAGAGCTCAGCGATGAATACCATGACATTGTGCTGAAGGAATAATTAAGAAAGAAAATTAATTACTGTAAAAACATAACCAAATTTGACCATGGTGGGAGCAACTGTGCTAAACGTCATACCTTGAGCACAAGAGGTGCATACAGCATGTCTTCTAGTGTTAAGTAGAAGCCTTTATTAAGGTACTCGTTGGCAAACTCCTTCAGAAGCTGGATATTATACAGGCTGTCTGCTATCGAGGTGACCTCCTTCAAGCAAATATCTACACAGGAAAAGAAAGATTAAACACACACAGGCAAGAATTTGAATGTGTAGTCAATATTTGTGTAAAGATTAAAGCATTAGGAACAAAAATTCCAAAAAGCTATAATTCTAAAACTAAAAAACAAAAACCTTTATAATTCTAATAACTAAAAATGCCTTCTTGGAAAAAGCACCAAGGTAGACACAGAATCAATAGCATAAAAAGGCTACAGTAAATTAATCTGATGCCGTGCTCATCTACTCGCTTGACATGCTTACTTTAGTGTGATCACATATTAAGCTTGTAGCTATCAGGGGAGTAGAAAAGTACTGTGACATCAAGCGAAGAGACATGATCAGCTCCACAGAACAGACACTGCACTGCAGTAAACCAGATCTCAATAACTCTGTATAGAATGTTTACCATCAAGTTTCATGAGGTCAGGGCAGTAGTAATGGACCACAGTCAGCAGGGCAGCGCCATCGCACACGTCCCTCATGAGGTCCTCCAGCAGGGAGAAGTGGGGCAGTTGGCGGCCCGAGGCATGCTCTCGCCGGTAGCGCACCTGAATATGCGACAGGAGGCAGTAGTGCACATCAGCTTGACTGACGTTTTTCAGCAGAAGTAAAATTATCGATGTCTCACATTCTAGATATGACATAGTTAAATGTACACAATATAGGACACCAAACACTGCATCCTGAAAATCATTAAGAGGCTTATATGAGAAACTCATTTAAACCCATATCTCCAATATAATGAACTAATAAACAAACTACTTTCATGAGTTAGAACATAAGTTAACATAAATGTACTCGCCAAAGGCAGAGATGTTTGCTGTATGCTACATTAGCATAATGAAAGCATTTTTCAAAGTTTGTGTAAACACCCAGAATGCAAACTGAGAAGACTACATGGAAAGTACACGCAACATAGACACAGTATCTGACTTTAGAGAAGAAAAACAAAAAACACACTCATTCAAGGTTGTCCGTTCCATGGCAATCAGGTAACATAGGTTACTTGAGTTAACAATGATTTCAGAAATTTGAGAAAGAAAAAAAAAGGCCAATTACATCACAGACCTAGCAGACAGCAGGATCAGGAACGGTCATCCCAGAGATAGCCAAAAACAGTTTTCTACAACACACATACACTAGGTCTAGCTACATACACCAGTGAGAGCTACAATACAGAACTTGGTGAATGAGGAGTTAGTTACAGAATGGTGGAAATGGAGGAGCACCATACCAAAAGTGGATACTCCACAGGCTCCAACATGCAATGGTCCAGCACAAGCATGAAGTCAGGCTGGAGGGCCAGATACAGCAGAGAAACAGAGTGAGTGTGTGATGAAAGACAGATACAGGCTGAAAAGGGATGAACAGAGAAGAGACTGCTGCTATGCATGTTCCAGCATGAAAAGAAAGGAAAAAAGGCCAAAGCTTGGATGACACAGCTTTTCACAGCTTTTTTAATTCTCTCTCTCTCTCTCTCTCTCTCTCTCTCTCTCACACACACACACACAAAAATGTGTTAGTATATGCTGTGTGGGCTCAGGGAAGTGAAAGGAAGCTACTGGTCTTCAGTTGTTGGATAGTGGGAGCAAATGGGCATTTGAGTAAATGCAATTAACTGTTGCTGCAAAGCCGAAGGAAGCGTGGCCTGGATGGTCGGGGGGGGGGGGGGGGGGGTATGTGCACACATCAACAGATACTAATGCGTGCAGTTGTGGTGATGATTGTACTGGCAGCCAACTTACAGGTACTAGCTTCCAATACCACTTTGAGGGAGACTATCCGAGGAGCAAGGGAGGAGGTTAGAGGGAAAGAGACGGGAGGGAAGGCAGACAGGAATGTATGGTCAGAGCAGAGAAGAAACAGAACTGACACCGCGAGCAGACTTGGGGAGAGGGGGAGAGAGAGAGAGAGAGAGAGAGAGAGAGAGAGAGAGAGAGAGAGAGAGAAAGACAAGGGGAAGGAGACTGGTAGTACTGGAGAACTTCAGTGAGGGATTTTTAATGATAAAGTGAAGAGGATTTAAGTTGTACACCAACACAGTCCAAGAGACAAGAGAGAATCAAAACAGTGATACTCCAGTTCAAAGTTATCATAGCACCTTCTTAGAAGTAACAGAAAGTTCAATACAGAAAATGAATAAGAGTGATACCTTCTGGTGGCTAGGGGAGTCTAGCAGATGCTGCTTTACTTTGTGTTCCTTTTCGGTGATCTCTCTCATTTTCAGGTTTACCTAAAGAACAGAAAAATATCAACATCAGATAAACACTATTTGCCTCTCCGAGACCCTTAACATCCTATTTAAAAGTAGCAGTTTCCCTGACCTTAGTCTGAGTGGACCTAGTAGAAGAGAGAAAAATTGAGTTACTCATCTTTGGAGCCAACATTAGCTCTCCTGTAAAGACTTTTTTCTACATACTGAACACTGTGTGCCTCCATCTCTTACTCAGTAAGAATGCTGTAGAAACCCTCTTGCCCACTGACCTTTTCACTGCCTTCCAAAACCAATGCTAGATTGTAGTAAATCAAAATATTCAGGCACTGTGTCCATAATCACCCCCATCCTCTATAACTGATTACCAACTGCTGTGAGCATTCATGGTAATATATACTTCTTTTAACCTAAATGTTGTATTCACCACCAACATACAGCATAAATATGTTGCATAACTGTGCCCTTCTATTGTACCTGTTATAGCTTGTTTACTTTTTTTAGTTATGTATTTTGTGTGTTCTACAGTCTATTGTCTTTTCTAATATCTGTGTTCTAATGTGCAATTTCCTCATTTACATGCTCTTTTATTGATTGTAATGTGACCTTGAGCTTGGGAAAGGTTTTCTATAAATTAAAGTTGTTGTTTCCTAGGCAGCTCTAAATCACACAGAGTACAGAGTGGAGAATTAACCGCAGACTGGTATGGGCCCAATTTATAATATGGAGGAAATTATCTTATATTAAGTTACTGACTCAAGTGTACTGCTGGTTGTCATGGTTGTCCTGGTATCACCTAGCTAGTGAACAAAGTTAGCCAAAAAGCTTACATATCTGTAACACACAAACACAAAACCACCCAATTGGTCAGAAAATAATATTGGAAAGAAAATGTAAAGAACTAATACTTTAAAGAGAAACTCCACTCACTTATCAAACTCAATCTGGCATGCCTACAAATTTTTATGGGAAAAAAAGATACAGCAATTTCCCCTCTATCTTTAGGAACATACAACAAAAACCAGTTTTTCAGTAAAAGAAATTTAGCAACATACCCACTCCTGTTGGTATTGTGATTTATTTAGATAGACTCTGCATCACTAGACCCACCCACACCGTGTCACAGGTGACCACTACACCTTCTGTCTCAGTAAGTCACCAACTCTCAAAACAAATGATTTCCCGCTGCTTTGTTGCATTGCAATACAGTTGTACAAACAGTGTTACGATGCCAAGGAGTACTGAACAGCTGAACAGCACTCACTGTACAGTGAAGACTGATGCAGTTGGACAAACTTTTGACAAAGCTTAGTCGATGGTCTCAGAAAACTCTCTCTCATGCACACCAACCTTGTTAATCCAGAAGATCATTGCATCCTCCAAGTCAAAAGGAAGCTCCTTGGATGCACTGAAGGTGGAGAAGCGCTTGACACAGGTCACTACCTTCTCAATGCTGATCATCTCCACAGTGTAGGCCATCATCAATGCATCAATCATGGGCATGTGGGAGCTCTACCAGACAGTTCAGGGTCAACAGTCAGCATGGCGAGAACATTAAAATAACAACAACAACAACATAAGTTGTATGAAATATCCCCCCCAAAAAGAGACCATTCTGAGATGCTTAATCAGTGTGAGCAGAGAGGCAGTAACAAATTGAATTCCTTGGATAAATGGAATAATATCACCATTCATACGGATGCAGTGCATCTGATCTCATATACACTGAGCTCATACACTCCACTGCACAAAAAAGAAAACTCAACAAGCAATATCCCTACTCTGTTAATGATGAAGCCCAAAACATGAAGTCAGAACCTTTAATTTAGTTCCCTAATATTGAGACATGAGATCACAATCCACCATGAACTCATACAAAACACACAGTCAGTTTCATCATGAAGACATAAAACATAAAACAACAACAACAACAACACACACTGATACACACACACACAAAAAAAACTTAACCGACCAAACAGCAAAGCATCTGAACAGCGAACTCCTGAACAAAAACCCAGCACTCATCTAGATTCAAAACGTAAATAACAACCTCAGACAGTCCAATTTAAATAGTAAACATTTTGGCCAGCTTGGGTCATCCTATCTATGGAAGCTAAGGACCTATTCTCAGTAACAAAAAAATAAAAATAAAACTTAACATAGGAAGCCAAAGAGGTGCAGCTGACCTCATGCCCACAGCCACTCACGTCATTTCGTATAAGTAACTATGCAGCATATTAATATCTAAAATATGAAAGACAAACAGCCATTACAAATCTGAACTTGTGTATGGATGGTCATTAGCTTTTGTTTCAGAAATCAACCAAATCACCCCCCAAAACCCACTCCTCTGCCACCAGTGACCAACTTTTTAAACTTTCTTTCAGGGTGTGTGTAGGAGTCCCAGCTGACCATTATCTTGCTCTCAGAGCCAGATTGTCTGCAGGACTTAGCTTCACCACTAAGCTCTTCAGGTTACCATGGCAACTCTTCACAGGGTCTTCCACTGGCTTCTTTCTTTCTTGGCTAAGGGGCATATCAGTATGAGCTAGCTGGATAGGCCCTCTGCTTCAGATGACAGTATTGGCTCATTTATATTTCTGAAAGAGTACTGGCCAATCATGCAAAATAATATTTGTACAATGCGATATTGATTTTTAAATGTTTCACAATAAATATTGCAATATTTAAAAAGTAAATATGTAAAAAGTAAAGCAGGACTGCAAAATATGGACAAAAATGTTATGTTATGATATATTACAGAGAGCATTGTTTTAACAATCAAAGAAATCAGCAGTCAGGCTAAAAAAAGAAAACAGAAAATTAAGTTAAAGGAAACTGATGGGCTGTTTCAAAATTGCATTATGCTTCAACATTACCTGAGCAGACTAGCTGCAAGTCAATAGCTGATCAATAGGTCAATCCTAAAATGAATCCAATGGGGGATAAATGACCCAGATTTAGTGGGGTGACAAAAGGATGCTAATCTATCCTGGCCCTGCATGGTTGCCACACTGATTACGCCAGTATAACAGCCATGTAAATAAACTCAGTGGTCAAAGCCTGATCCGTACATCATTGACTTCGAACCTCAAGTATGGCCCGGCTTGAAACACCATGCTTCAATTATCATGGAAGACAAGCAGAGACTATTCTCCGTTCTGGCTCCCAGATGGTGAAACGAACTTCAGCTGGCTGTCTGAACAGCAGAGTACCTTGCAATCTTCAAACACAGACTGAAAACCCATCTATTTGTGTAATATTTAAATGACCACTGATCCTGCACCTATGTTGAACAGATGAAACTCTAGTACTTATTGTAGTGTATTGTAAGTTGCTCTGGAGAAGAGCGTCTGACAAATGCCGTAAATGTACATGTATTGCTGCTTCACATTTATCAATGAGTACAGCACAGTACTGATAGGACATGGTATTCTGTGCATGTATGCAACACCAGACATGTGACTCCATCCTTTCAAACAAAAACTGTCAATAACTACACAGAAACAGCATTTGTTTGACCTGATAGGAGAAAAGTTACCACACCTCTAAAGCAACACCTACACCTTTTCTGTATGAGAGGGTGTATGCAAGCCATTGCTGAAATGCTTGTGTAAAGCCAATCCCCATTTGAAAAGCATACAAGAGGCTGTCTACCATCATGAAACAACCCAAGTAAAGTTGAGTGAATTTTAAGTTGACAGCTTGCTGATAACTTTGTTGGTTCTTTGCCAGTCATGACCTGCGTCACTTTTGTTCAGACCAAACAAACAAAAACTTTTACACACACACACCACTTCGAACAATTAGGTTTTTAAAAAACAGGTTAATGTAGATTACTCTCAACAAAGGCTTGTGCAGGGTGTTGGCTCAGTGAGAAACATTTGCATCTACAGCATAAAACCACAAGTGGGTGGACAGTTATGAATCACCACCAATCCATTTCCATTCACCAGAGCAGTTGATTACCGCTGGCTTAGGCAGTGATGGAAATCAATGTAATCCACTCCTATTCTAGTCAACCTTTAATATTTGCACAAAGGTATATGCAACACTGCACTAGCCTCATGTGCTAGCATCAGGGCAAAAGACATTTGCAAATATATACATGAAAACAAAGCAAGAGTTTTCTTAACAGCATTGTCAGTGTGGTGATAAGGCATCTACACCAGGAAGAGCTCCACACTAGTGTGTGTGCCAGGCAACACAACAGCATATTTCCTTCTTTTCAGTGCATTTGTGCTGTCACTCGGGCTCAAGTCTTCTAATTCACAATGAGAGCTATTTTGCACCTTAATGTCAATGACCAGTTATTTTTCATCCCAGCAAATGCCGAAAGTCAGTGCAAATGTGAACCCACACAGACGTGTCCAATCACAGCATTAGTACTCAAGCAATTTGGTCACAATTTTGGAAACAATAGCACGATTGGACTCAGCTCCATCAATGCTCACCATTTTGATGGGCTGGCAAGTGAGATCGGCCTCGGTAACCGGTGTATCGTCACCCTCCATGACATAGATGCCTTTGCGAGACAGGGCCTGGATGACTGACTGGTGAGACTGGAGGGAGGCCACCTGGTCCCCCTTGAGGATGAGGCTACACACGCGACAGTAGAGCTCACAGGACAACAGCAGCCGGATTACGGGAGGTTTGATGTGCTCCTGTTCATACTGGTCTGTATAGAAAGGGTCCCGCAAGTCCTCTGGAATGTGATCTGAGAAGGGGAAACAGAGAAAGCATTAGGAGCAGCGGCAAGCCTGGAAGAATTAAAAGGGTTATCCAAGGTAAGCAGCTAAAAACTACTAGCATGTTTTCAAAATCAGTCCACATTTAGGCTATAAGTTAATTCAATAAAGACCTCACATGGTGTAGGTGTGGATCCATAAATAAGACGAAGGCACATAAATAAGAGCTCTGTACAGGTGAGGATGAACTGAAAACCAATGGGTACAGCACATTACACTTGTGACCAAGTCATGCATTTGTTGACTGGGAGAATATGAATACAGAAGAGACTGAGTAGGTGAAAACAAAACCACTCCACCAGGTTTCATGGCTTTAAAGTTTCTATGTTGATGCTGATGAGCTGTGGCATTAGGTGCCCTGCTGCAAACACTGACCTGAAATACTGAACTGAAGACAAAGGCTTGAGCTGTACTTTATCTGCAAGATAGAGCACAATCTCCCTCTTTACCAGAAACACAGCATCACTAAACTAGTCCACACGTACCATTCTGCTGAATGTCAGAGCGCACCATGTCTAATTATTGCTCAAGTGTAAGTACATATATAATAAACTCCTATGATCTGCAATGTAGCTTGCCTTGTTTTCCCGTCTGACTGTGTGCCTCATACATGGGATATATAAAAGGCAGGTATTTAAGAATGGATCTAAATAAGCCAAGGGTGAGAGGTACCCAACTGTTTTCATTGCTTTTTGCCAGCTGGGTCTTGCAACATGGTTTGAGGGCAGCCAGATCCTGAGTGGAATTAAGACAGGCAACTTGCACATGGCTTACCAGTCAGTGAAAACAGACAAGTCCCCTGTACAGTACAACATCCAAAAATTGAGCACACTAGCCAACGAGATCATCTTTCTATAACCCACAGTTGAACATGCCACAGGCTCACAAGGTATTGTCTTCAACAGACTATGCAACAACGACCATTCAAAACAACTACAAAAAATACTGTTAAAGAAGTGAATAACAATATCAAGAAGTTTACGTGATGCAAATCACAAAAAAATGTGTAATTTGACTGACACTGACATCGACCCTCCTCCCCCACCCCTCATGTCGCATGGCCTATGTGAAACAGACCCGTGGTGCTCAGTGCCAGGAAAAAAAGCCTATAAATATATTCTGTGCAATAGTTCTCCTGGTTAGTACTTTTTTTCATAGTGTAGTCCACTGTTAGTACAGAGGAGTCAAACCTTGCTTTGTTAGTACAGAGAGGGGCTACAGAAAGGGCAGCATACTTGGTCAAATTGAAATCAAGTTTAAGGAAATGAAAAAATGTTTCAAAACGCCCAACAACCACACTGAGCTAACATAATGCCAATGAGTTTCATATTAAAAAACAAAAATTAAAAAAACCTACTGAGTAATAACAGACATGGCTCTAAATAGAAAAACAATACTAGGATGTTCAAGGTTTTAGACAGCAGCTGCACCAAGGAAGGAGGAAGAACAGGATTTGGAAAGCCACCCATACTGAAATTAAATCCGTGTTGATAGGTTTGCTCCTCCCCTCCTTTTAACTACTTGTAAAAGTCAAGCACCAAGACTGAAATAAGAAAAAAGACCCCTCAGCATTCATTTACTTCACTGTTTAAGGCCACTAATTTATGCTAGTTTCCACTTCATAGAATCATTTAGGAAGCTTTAAAAATCATAAAAACCTATAACATTTACTACAGTGGGGGAACTGTAACAAACAATATTGTCAACAAAGACTGACGTCCCTTCTAATTTTGATATAAAGCAACTGGTCCTAATATAATGGCATACATCAAATGCTGTAAATGTATCCTAAACATCAATGTGGTATATTGATTTGATAGGTTTGCACAAGGGTGTTTGGATTGGACATTGTTTTGAATAAGCCATGTCTTCTTTTCTAAACTATAATAAAAAACTTTATGCACACTGGCTTCGTATTGTCTGACATCCTTACAGTTATATAGCTACAGTTTGATTAAAAGTGCCTTTTATTATTTGGTGCTCAGCATTCCACATTCTGATAGTAAGACTTGTTAAATCCTGCATTAGGAAAAATCGGTCTACTGTGGAACTATTATTCTGACCTTTGCCTGCATTTCCAACTGAAATGTAAACCCATTAATGAGACATTTTGTTCAATATCACACTTTTGCAAATGAATCTAATATAAGGTTTGTGACAGTAGTTCCAATTTTTCCACAATGTCTGCAACATTTTAGTGTTTAATGTTTGGGTTACTTCATCTATTAAGTAAAAATTTGATCTGGAGTAAGTCTACGTTGAAGTGCATGGAAGGTATTCTGATGGGAAAAGAATACTGCAATTCTGTTACTCAGTTCATCTCAAGAGCACGTTTAAGGACGAGGCAGATCTCGTAATTTATCAGGATACTAAAAATCTTATATACTTAATGTGATTCATTAGTATTAGATTAATTGCTCGTCATATCTTAGCTAACCAGGTAACACCACGTTTAAAATAATATATCAGATTACTTTACCGATTCCGTAAGCTTTTGCAAATAGCCATCTTAGGTTAGCCGCAATTTTAGCCCTCGCTGAATCATACATTTCCAGCGGTATAATCTCCATTGGTTCGACCGTGGCTTCCATCTTTCTTAGGGTGCTGTCCGCTCCAGCACCCAAGTCCACGTCCATCCTGAGACCCCTGCCCACAACAAAAACAAAACATTAGAACATTGACCAGCCTCTTTTTATTGTTCGAAAACAACTCGCTGGTACACCTGACTTCTTTGATGCACTGTAACGTAGCTAGTTACCTAAGATAGCTATGCAGGTAACGTTAGGCCATGACAAGTAGCTAGTAAGATATCTTAAAATTATGAAATTGTGAATTTTCATGGCTCGCAATATCTTCAACTACAAGACGAAACTACAGTGGACATATAGCTATAGCTAAGTCAACAATGAACGTTATTGTCTTCGTGCAGGTAGGCTAGCAACTATTCTGTTAGCTCGCTAGCTAATTAGTTAGCTAGCCACTTTGTTAGCCAACTTGCAAAATTGTTACTTTTAGCTATGATTATCATTAGCCAACTAGTTAGCTAGTAGGTAGTGACGTTCAATCTAAATAGGTAAAAGGGTGTATCTTGGTTATCTATCTTAGCTAGGTAAACTAACCCTACAGTTAGATATTGGTTCAAAGGTTCTAGCGTAGCCTCGTTATTTTGTTAGCCAGTTAGCTAGCAAGTATGCCTCCATGGTACAAGCTAGTTATTAAAACACTGATTAGCTAGTGTATAATGGCTTAGTGTCTTAGATATTTAAAAAATATAGAAACATACTAGCGAAGCCCTAGAGTACTAGATACCACTAGTAATTTGGTATCTTAGCTACGGAAGCACACTCCTTAGTTTTGTTAAGTCAACCACCTTAGCCATCATTAGCTAGTTGGCTGACTATAGTACTGATTTGCCAGTGGATAAAACCTAGCTTGCTAACAATACTAGCTAGCTAGCTAAAACAGACAATAACATTATGCCGAAAAGAGCTCCTTGTTCTCGTTAAAACACCATTACGTTCCCATACCTTTTTAATGTATGTTGTATCAACAATCCAATTAGACAAATCCGTAGGTACACGAAAATAACATGGGAAAAATCACACCAGTGGAACTCATAGGGGCCCGCTGGTCCGAACAGATAGAGCTCGCAGTGTAACTGGTGAACGTCTCCTCCCAACAATTCTATGGTAGCTAACGCTAGCAGTAACAAACCTGTGCCCCGTCCTAACAACCGCGCTCGAGAGGCTGTCGAGATTCAAAATCTAGCTGACCAATAACTAAAATTAACTAATAATTAAACTACATTTTAAATAACTGAAAATGGAAACCACATATCAAATACATGATGTGAGTATTCAAATTAATTCAAATATGAATGAAAATGAGCAGTTATAGATTAATTTGGAAAATGTTATCTAATAGAAGCAAAAGTAGAAGTTTCAGTAAACTGAATATTTTAACGCTAAATCTCCGTGACGCTAGGATAGCTAATTTAAACTTGTTAACGCTAACAGGTAATTCGATTTACAATAAATTACAACGGCGATGGATATTACATTTGATATGCTCTATTGATAGGTAGTTTAGAATATAGTTTAGAATATTAGAGTATAATATAGAATATAACGTTTGAAATGACGATGACACTTGATTAATTACTAATATAGCTAGGTTAGTTGTCTATCTCATATTGTGTGTATTGCAAGTTTTAGTTGTGTGTATTTTCATGTGTGTATTTTCTCTGGCAGTGTTCCATTTTATTTTAGACTCCGACCTAATATAATGGCATATATTAAACGCTGTAAGCTACATGTATCCTAAATATTGATGTGATTTATTGATTTGATAGGTTGAATAAGAATTGGACATTTAATTATTTTGAATAGGCCATGTGTTTGTTGTCTAAACTATAGTAAAACTATGCACACTGGTCTGGACATCATTACAGTTATGTAACGCTAGCTAACTACAGTTTGATTCAAAGTGGATCTTAGTGTTTGCGGCTATTGGTTTAAACAAAGTTTTATTTTAGGTATTTGCGCATCTGGATTGTGTTGCTGCATTTTTTCCAAGTACAGCTGTGCTAAAACGACGCTGTAGTCTTCCCAGAAGATGGCGCTTTATGAATGTATTATGCTGCCGCTGGCAAATACTTCTTGTTCTATTTCAATTACATCATTTTTTCATGCTGGGCCGGGAACTTACCTTATGCTTGTATTTGTGACAGATTCCTGTCCCATTCAAACTTTTCACCACAACATAATGACATTGGATTTAATGGGTAATAACCTTGTCATGTCACAGTGAACCAGTCACACCACCACATTTTCATAGCCTATGGCATGTGCATTCCCAGTGGCAGAGTAATAGGCTTTCTGTAGGGTAGAAATCTTCTGCATTTGATCCCAGGTAAACACCAAAATGATAAATAATATTGTGAATCAAGTGTCATCACCATTTTGTTTTTCTAAACTCTCCAATATATAATTCAGAAGGAAATTTGTTGTGATCACGTTCCCATTGTCATTGCTGGGGTCTGTTAGAACTACCCCCCCCCCCCGCCCCCCCAGCTTTGGGGTCACAGTCTCTTGTGCCCTTATCACCACTGGGACAAACCTTAGCCTTCCAAATTCACTATATTCCCTCTTTCAATCCCTGGTATTTCTTCATTGATGTTTGTATTATGTAAGCTTGTCACATCTATTGCCGCTTCTGTTTTTTGTAACTTATCCATGATCACTGTTTGCTTCATCATTATTTGCTTGTGTGTTTAGATCTTGATGTTGAGCAGGGTTGCTTTCTACTACTCTCTGTGGCTCCTCTCATGTGGAGCAAGGGGTGTTTAGCACATATACTTTGCAAGTTTCTGTATGTGATCCCTGCCACTTGGATGTGTCTCTGTGTATGCTGTTCCCACCAGCATTTGGAATCCTGCTCCTAGGTGCCTGATTGTCTTAGGGGCTCCTTTGCACAATCTGCACCATGTGTCTTGTCAGTTGTGATACACCCTTGCTTCGATCGATCTAGTGCTTATTCTTGTGTTGCCATGATTAGTGCCTCTGTGCTGTCCTTCATACCTGTATTTTACAGTGATTGGTAGTCTTATGTCAGCCACCTCTGCTATCTGTCAGTGGTACTTTTTATGGAGGGGCTTACTTCCTCTTTCTTCATGGTCACAGATATTTCATATCTCATCCTAGGCAGTGGATTTTACACTTTGTAGTCGCTTTTACCCTCCCTCTGGCTTGTGTACAGCCTCCAGATGTTGGATTTTAGGTAGAAAGCACTAGGCATTGTGAGTTTTCAATGCTTCTGAATTAGTGGTAGGAGGAGCCTGTTTATATATCAAAAAGTAGATGTTTAAATCAACATTCATTCCATGGGGTTCTAAAGCTCAAAGAGTGTAGATGAGTTATTTTTCTTTAAGTTTCCTAATTTCACTGCTGCCTTAGCAACATCTGGCAATACATACAGACATGTCATTAATGCATGGTCCATATGTATTAAAATGCCTTGCCACTGGAAATGACAAATCTTTAATTCTGATGGTCCAGAGGTGTTCAACAAACTGGCCAACAAGCCTTCCCTTGGTTTCTCCAATATAAAGCTGATTACATTTTTACAAGTAATACAATATACAACTCCTGCATGAGGAGGAATGGGTGATTACAAGTGAACCTTTTGTACCAGTTATTTTAGTGACTGGGTTAATATATTTACATGTAGCACATCTAGAGTGGTTGCAGGCTACAGTACCACAGCCAGTGTTTGAATGGTCATTTATATCACTCTTGACAAGCATGCAAATTAAGTTTTTTGTCTCGTCTGTAGAAGATTAGTGGAGGATCCTTAAAAAGGGATGCTTTGTCCTGGAGGATTCTGAAGTGTTTAAGTATAATATCAGCTACTGTTTTATTTAGAGAATGATATGTCAGCACCAAGGGAATTTTTGTAGAATTAACAACAGATTGTTTATAGGTCAGTGCATTTACTCTCTGAACTGGTAAAACAAGGCATCATCTATGGCTTCCTTAAGAAACCTACAGTTTTGAAGTCATTCACACATTTCCATGCATTTCTGGAGGAAGTATTCATTCTTACTGCAAATACATTTGTCTAAGTAGCTATGAGTAAGGGATGGAGTTTTTACAGGCATTGGGATATGTGCCACAAATAGGAATGAGAGTCTGTAGGTTCATAATAGATGGCTGTATTTAAACAAGAATTTTCAGACTTCTCTGAAACATCCAAAAAGATTATCCTCATGCCAGATGTGCTCTACTCCATGTATATTCAACAGCTGGGTGGAACTTGGAGAATGAAGAAATGAACAGTCGGAGGTCTTTTAATGTGCATGTAGCAATACCAAAAATTCATTAATGTGTCTCATATACTGTAAGGGTACAGGTCCAGTAAATTGCTCAAAAATGTTTCTCAATGAATACAACAAAGAGATTTGCATAAGATGATCCCATTTAAGTTCCCATACTAACTCCTCTTTTGTGAATAGTACTTGGAGTCAAAGGCGAAGCGGGTCATAGTTAACACAAGTTCTGACAGTCTTAAGAGAATAGAGTGAGGTAGTAAAAATTTCTAAAGAACGGGACATTTCAAACAGAGGTCCTCTATCAGTTGTGCGAGGAAGGTGCTTCTGTATTTCTAGGAGAAGAAACCCATATGTTTTTGTGTGTGTATTTAGTGCGAGTTAAAACCAGAGCTCAGATTAAAACCAATCGTAGAATTAGCCTAAAGAGGCATCAATGTTTCAAACAGATGTCCAATGGAGAATTGTCACTGACAGTGTAATTTAAGATTAAGTCTTAATCTATTTCTGACATTTCTGTCCCAGACCTATCTGGAATTTGTCTACCAGGCCTAAAATGATATGAGGGAATGGAAACAAGAACAGGAAATAAGAGAAATTTTAGCAAAATAGTACATACCCATGCATTCATATGGACAACATCAAAGACTCTGAAATGTGATATTTGTATCTTTTATTATTTCAAGAACATTTACAGATTGACAGTAAAACAGACAGAAAATATACTTTATGTAAACTACAAGTTTGCTGATTGGTCACCTTTACAGATTTGCATACAGACGTTTTACTTTTTTGGAGGGATCAAAAAGTATATATATATAGTATAAGTCCACAATAACCCTTTTTCAACATAACCAGTTATTTAAAGTTAATATCAAACTAATTGTCAATAAATAGAAGATTTTACAGCATCTAATTATGTTATTCTTAATCTATATGGGATGTAAAGTAGCCTCTAATTATTTGTATACATCTTATATCACCTCTAACTCAGTGATACTGAGCAAAATATGTTCTCTGTCTGTGACAGAAAAAGAACTACTGATTGACAAAATCTCCAATTTTGATGACACCCTTAAAACGTAAGATTTCTGAAACAAAATCCTGTTTGTATAAAACAAGTCCATTCAGTCTATTTACATTAGCCATAGGCTCCAACAAATCATATAATACAGGAAAGAGAGGTTCAGTGGGAAGCCCCTCCAGATGACCCCATATATTTTGGCCACTTGACCAGATTAGTAAAATGGAAAGGGAAGGATAGAGACTGCTTTAAACGGTAAGCTGTTTTAGGGCATTTTCACACCCATACTTTTTAGTCCAGTTACATCAGACTCAGGTTCTGGCAAAGGAACTAAGGAACTATAGGTGTGAAAACACCCTTAGACATGGTAACACAGAATAAAGGACTCCATATCCTTGTTTTCATCCCACCATCAGAGTGGAAGCTTTAGAAGCCTGCTTTTCACAGGTACTTTATAAACAAGCATGGAACATAAATCTCTTAAAGGAACTGTACAAATGCTCATATGTTAATGAATATCAGACATTATGACTACTCAAAAAGTAACATCTACTTTCAACAAAACAGAAACATAGGAACTTGGCCAGGTAAAGAGCAAGATAAAATGTTAATTAACTGGTTTCAGATACACAGACTAGGTCCTGTCTTAAACTAAAAAGCTTTCATTGGTCAATCCCCATTGATAGTGTAATTTAGTCCAAGACAAGCAGTCATCTGTGTACATAGAACTGGACCCAAATTATCACCTGAAAAACCTCATTGGTCTATTATTCTTGATCTGGTAACAATGAATAAGCAGCTCCTTTGGTTGTTAAAATAAATCACCATCTACTTAAGATCTGTAATACTGAAAACTTTATTATAAAATGTGCTGTATAAAATGCCCTTACGCAAAATTATGTAGAAAAGAAGTGAAGGCCCTTACGCAAAATAATGTAGAAAACAAGTGAAGGCGAATGACTATAAAATAAACGGCAAATTTCAAGACCAATAAATACCCAGTGTGTATGCCAGAAACCACAGAAAGTTTAAATGATAATCTAAAATCTTACAAAGAACAAAACGGTACTTTTACTCTTGACACTCTCCTTATTGACCAATGATTTAATATGAAGTATTCCAAATATTCTCAAGCAGGTGGAAAAAGTATAAATAACAAGACATTAATAAATAAAAAAAGAAAAAAACCGCCCCCCCTCCCCCAAAAAAAATCTGTGGTTAGTACAAAAGACAGAGTAGACCTTTCATTCAAACAGGTTTACTTTTCAAAGAGTGCTCTTAGTATATGTACAAAAAATGAGTCCTCTCTCAACCAGACTCTGCTACTTAAACTGCTCAGGAATGTGGCTGATTTGGGATTGCATGCTGGTGGGTGGACTAGAGATGCCCTCTGACCAGTCGGACACGTTAGAGTGAGGTGAGGAGCTGGACCACTGGTCGGGCGAACCGGGGGAAGGTGTGAGGAAAGGATGGTCGGGCCCCTGGAGCTGGTGGCTGGGGGTGTTGTTGTCCATGGCTGCAGAGTAGCTGTGCTGGGAGGGGGGCGTGAGGAATTGCGTGCTGGCCATGCTGGATGCCAGGGCCTGGGCGCTCAACAGCTGCGTCTCCTGCGGGAGGATGGTGTGGATGGGTATAGCGCTCCCCGTGCCCTGCTGCAACTCGCCCGCGCTGACGCCTAGCTCGGTGCCGACGAATGCCTGGCCTCCGCTTGGCGCGCTGGAGTTCTGGTGCTGCAGCTGGATGCTGGGCTGCGACTGCTGCCTCTGCTGCAGGCTGGGCTGCATGGGCTGCGGCTGCAAGGCATGCGGCTGCGCGCTGAGGTGCGTGCTAGCCAAGCCCTGGTAGCTCATCATCTGGGGAAGGGTGCTGGTGGTGACACCGCTATGCAACATCATTCCATGGTGGCTGGGCTGGTGCAGGCTGCCCTGGCCCTGGCCGTTCCTCATGGCCCCGAACTGGCCCTGCTGGCCCATGCCACCATGCATTCTGCTCAGCCACTCGCACTGGCCATTCATGGCCCCTGAGCCATTCGAGCTGGCCACGGGCAGATGGGTGAGACGCGGGGGCAAGGGGTCGAACTGCAGACGGGCCAGCTCCTGCTGCTTACTGGCCATGCCCAGGTGGCTGACGCTCATGTGGGCTTCCGGCATGGCCTGCAGGTGAGTGAGAGGCATTGATGGTGACTGCTGAAAGGGCGAGGTCATCAGGGGTGACGAGGCAACGTCTGAGATGTACCCATGGGGCGACTCGAGGGAGTCGACGGGTGAGAGCACGGCTGAGCTTTCCAGCAAGCTCCCTTTCCCATCATGGGTTTTCTTCTTCTTGGCCTTCAGGTCCTTGCCATCCTTGCAGATGATGCCCTTGGCGCTAGGCTTTCGGGGCTTCTTGCTCTGAGCAGAAGCCTTCATGTTGCCCAGGTAGGCATTAGGGGAGCAGAGAGGTGGAGAGAGGGTGGTGCTGAGTGGTGCGCTGTGCATGGGGGGACTGCGCACCAGATTGTACTCATCCATGAGGCGCACAATGTCATGGTGCATGCGCTCCTGGGCGATGTCCCGTGGCAGACGGTCCATGTGGTCAGTGATCTCACGGTTGGCGAAGTGGTCAAGTAGGACCTTGGCTGTCTCGTAACTGCCTTCCCTGGCTGCTAGAAACAGAGGCGTCTCCTCCTGAAATACAACAGACTCCTGCTGTAAGTAAGAAGTTCCCTTTTTCCCTTGAACATTTTTCACTTGCAGTTTTTATACCCCTTGCTAATATACCATGCGTATTAGAAATATTATGAAAAGTCAGTATAGTCAATATAGCTTCATTTAGTGAATTCTGCCAATAGGTTTTTTCATCTAGAGCATTTGTAATTTGTACATTATGGTAATCATCAATGAAGGAGAGTAACAGAGCAGTATTTTTAGTATTTGTACATAACTGGACTAAAATTATATGTAGAATTTTTGGGGACTAAAATTATAAGAGAGATAACCTACTTCTGAACCCACTACTTTTGTGAGTTCATTATTTTAAGGTACATTTTAAGTGGGAATGAAATAAGAGACAATCACCACTATTACACATTTTTCACATTAAAGTCACTTTAAATGTATAAGTCTAGGAGTTCTTTCATGTTTAGTTTTGCTGCGTTGACTTTTAGATGCCACACTTTCATGTCACTACTTTGAGTTCCTGTCTCCTTGTCCTCAGGTGGAGGCTCTGGGTGGGGACCAGCACTACTATACCTTGTTGTTCTGCATGTCCTTGTTGGCTCCATTCTTCAGCAGCACCACAGTGGCGTCCACGTTATTGACGGCCGCGGCCCAGTGCAGAGCAGATTTGCCTGCCGTGCAAACACAAGCATCCCATTTACCCCTGCATGAATGCATGGAACGTTCCGGCAACAACACCGAACTGTCTCAAGAACTGAGCAGAGCAGCTGTCTCTCTCCAGTGTGTCTTACCAAAGTCGTCGATGGCGTTGACGTCAGCGTGGCAGTTGATGAGCTCCTCTACCATGCCCTCCACAGCCAGTCGGGCCGCCAGGATCAAAGGGGTGGTGCCGTCATGCATGCGCGCATCCAGGTCCGTGGCCCGGTTTCGTATCAAAATCTAGAGCAGGGATTTAATTGAAGAGACCAGATTTGAGAGCTCTGAGAGGATCTTAGAGAAGCAATGTTGCCTTATCTACTTTAAAAAAAACCTTGTCATGTGGTGATTTTAACCTGTGTTATCTTTCTAGGTTTCCATACAGACCTTAACATATAAAAATATATTGTTTATGAACTTTCACACAACCTTTTGACAAATCAAGTTATATTAAATAAGAACTGAAATGACAAATAATACTATATATATTTTTAATATAATAAAAAATGCCATGCCTACAATTTTCATGATGAAGTTAATGGCATATTTTCTCCAGACCTTTTGGATATGGGTAAGATTATTCATGTGCAGGAAACTGGCCTGCAAAGAGCTATTACACTGAAAAACCTCTCACTTTTCAGTTTGATGTGGGGTTCACTTCAGTGTGACCCAAGGTGTGTACTGTACACACTCAATGTTTACCCACCTGGAAGACCCCCTGCGCATCGGCTGCTACTGCAGCATGGAGGGGCGTCCTCCCCATGTTGTCCTGGATGTTGGCATCAGCACTGGCCTCCAAGAGTCGCTTGGCAGCATCCGAGCGGGCGTAACGGGCAGCCAGGTGTAAGGCAGTCTCGCCTGTACGGTCTGTCTGGTTGTGCAAGTTGGCACCCTGATAGATGAAGTCGTTGATGACGTTGGCCGAAGCATCCTCCTCTTCCTCACTGTTGCCGGTTTCCAGGCCACCGCCGCTACATGAAGCAATCATCAACGGCGTGAAACCATCTAGAGGAGAACCGAGAGAGAGACACAGAGAGAGACACAGCGAGAGAGAGAGAGCAGGTGGGGAGAGAGATAAACACTACATCAGTATCACACATCTAAGACAGAGATAATGCACCAACGCTGAGTCAGTGTCCAAAGCTGGTCTGAATATTGACAGGATATTTTCACAAATACTATTATCAAACCTCTGAACTATACTCAGCAAGAGAAACATTTCCAAAGCTCTCCCCTATTTCCCAAAGTGCAGAGCCCATACCCCCAGCCTGTAAGAGGCAGGCTAAGGGCAGGAGCAACCCAACTTGCTCCCATCATCCTTCAAAGAGTCGGAAAGATTTCACCAAAGCAACAAACAAATCGAAAATGGATTGGATGTGTTTGCCTCCACGAATCACCCCAGATCTCTTCGATAACGGATTCTGATCAAGCGCTGTGTTTTATTTTCCTTCTTTTTTCCTCTTCGCCGGGCAGCTTAGGGAGGTGGGCCAGGCTTTTGAAAACCACCGCGGCTGGTAAAAGTGAGCATTATTATCCCTAAGAAGCAGCTCGCCACGGCGCTTTCGACAGGGGTTTCTCTTCTTCAAAAGAACAGCTATTCTCAGATCCAACCTGATTTGGTCGATTCCAGCACATCGATCCAAAAGGTGGGGAAATAAAGAGAAAGAAGGCAAAACGCTTGCAAAAGCACTATGCTTTTGTTTTTTTCAGCATTCTTCAGTAGCTTTGATGATTATTGAGAGAGAACTTATATGTTTGATATTAATTATATCACGTGTAAATAGAACTTAGATATCACAGGACAGATCGTTAAGCTTGGAGAAAATGGGCATATTCCCCCGGGTTCACTGCTTTCAGTAGGATTCTTTGAAGTGGATCCCATTTCCCACTTGGCCCTGTGCATTAACTCCTAACCAGAGCTCAATTCAGTCCCTCACTGATACACACGCACACAGACACGCGCGCGCACACACACACACACACAAAAACACAAGGTTGTAGTCTCACAACTTTATATTTAGATTGGTAATATTATTTGTTATCATTTTATATCTAATGGAAGTGATAATGATATAAGTGGTACTGAAGTGATAATTTATACTGTATCTGACTGCAGCCTCACTAAAGGCTAAAATAGTATTCTGATATTTTTCTTTAACATTTTTTCCCCCAATTTTAGACTTACTGACAAAAAAATTAAAGAAAAATAACAAACCCCTATTTGACTGATGCTTTATTATATCCAGTTAAAGTCCCCTTGACCTTAAAGTCATTTTACACTTAACATCAAACAGACGGACACTTCCTAGAGCCCAGCAGCATCCCACCTGGTCCTCGGACGTTGACGTCCATGCAGTCATTCTCGATCTCGCCCTGAGGGGGTGTAGGGGCTACGGACGGGATGCGCAGGTCAGCTGCGTCTAGGTGCTGCTGAGTCCACTGCCGATGGTCCTGCTGGTCATCCAGACTTAACATTGCTTGCTCCTGTCACAAACACGCATGCGCACGCACACACACACACACACACACAGGAATCAAACTACCGGAAACTAAAAAAGCAATTATTTCTATAAACATTATCAACTCATTATATTTTTTGTCTAAAATATGTCGTCTCAGTCATTTTAGGTTGCCCAAATTAAGCCTTATATTTAAATATGAACAAAGAAAGAGTGATACGTACACACATAGGTGTGCATGCATACGTGTGTGTGTGTGTGTGTGTGAGTGTGTGTGTGTATACACATACACGTACACAAAACACATACTGTTAAACAATGGACTGCATCAAATAATATTTATTTTCTCAAACTTTTTTCATGTAATTTTATGTATTTTATGTAATTAAGACAAGTTGTCATTCACTGACACCTTTTTTCTTTCATGAATAAAAAATTTCAGAAGAATCGCACTTCGGCTTACCCTGAAGCGCTTGGTATCCGTCTGCTCTTCCTCACCCCATTCGTTCTGATTGTCGTCCATCAGTGAAATATCAGAGTTCTTCAGTGGTCTGTAATTACAGATACATTCCTTCAGAACAGCAGGTGGGACCTCCTTCCTTGAGCCCAAAGCATCCACCATCACCAAAACCCCTCCCTTGGTAAAACAGCCCCCATCTCTTCAAACAAGCCAAGTAATTCAACTACCTTCCTTGTCATTACAGTAGATCATTTAAGTAGCCCCTCTTCTCAACTCCGACACACCCTGAGTTGCCCATAAGCTTTACGGTCCATTTTCGTTTGGTACACTTATGTAGGTGCTGGGTGGTGGCACGGAGAAAGGCGTTCAGAAGGGAAAAAAAAACAAAAAACCCCAAAACCCCGCACTCACTTCAAGCCGACTGAGTCCTCGCCGACGGGTTCCCTCCTCTTCTTCTTGCTGGGCTCGCTGGTTTTGAAGCCCTCAGGGAACCAGAGCTGGCCGTGCTCGCGACGGCGCTTGCGGGAGGCCACCATGCCCACGGCCACGAAGGCCAGAAGCACCAGGCCGGCCAGTACCACGTAGAGCGGGTAGAGCTCAGAGGTAGTTTGCGTGTCGCTCTTGCCTGGAAGGGGGGACGACATGTCAGAGCTAACAGCCCCCAAGCCCACGCAAAGGTCGGAGACATGCGCCGAGCCTCGTGCAGGGAAAAAATGGTCCGCACAGAGGTGGTTCGCGGGTGCTCGCCCCTGCGGTCTGGCGCGGACGGACGAGCGGGGTCTGAGGCGCCCGTCTCTGAACCACACGCGTGCCATTCGGTAATCATCGGAATTGCTAAGTACTAATTCATCAAAAAAAAAAAAAAAATGTGCTGGCAAATAGGAAGGCGAGAGAGGAAAAAAATAAGAGAGAAGGAACACCTCCTCTCACGGCTTCTCAGCCAAAGGTACCAGGAGACAACTTTACCACTTCTTCTTTAAGGGGGAAAAAAAGGAGGGATTAATGAACTTCAAATTACTGCGCACGCTTTAAGCTGTAAAGACGAAGGATTTATTAGGATTTTCAAGATAACAAAGACTCCCAACTTCTAGCACACTCCCGATCAATTCTCCTGCGTTTCTCTTTTTTTTACCCCTCCTGCCCCTCTCTCTGTCTCTGCTAACGATTTTGAAATGATAAACTCTCCTCACCTAAACCCTTGGAGATGCACTAAGACCTGGTGTTACATTCAGAGAGGTGAAGGTTGCAACAGTCGTCTCCACTGCAGCACCAAGGCCATGTTGAAGTGTGTGTGTGTGTGTGCGTGTGTGTGCGCGTGTGTGTGTGTGCATGCATGCGTGTGTTTGAGAGTGAGAGAGAGAAAGATTTTCAGAGAGCTGCATTGGTGGTGGGGAGGTGTTGGGATCTGATTTATAGCAATTAACCATTTTGGTGCCTGCAGTCAGTATATTTGCCTACGGACTGAGGGATTGATTGTTTAGTTCATCTGATGAGTAATTACATTTGCTCTACAGTTTGAGTACAAAAAACCCCCAGAAACTTCAAAGTTATCCACATAATCCCTGCAAGGAAGGTGTGCAGTGTGTGTAAGTGTGTGAACATGCGTGTGCATGTGTGTGTGTGAACGGGGTGAGGTGGGTGGGTGTGTGTTAATGGTCAGGCCAGGGTGTATGCTGTTGGAACACACATAGAGCAGAGAGCCAAGTCTCGATTAACAGCATTACATATGAATGCCAGGCACACGAGAACTCAAAGCCTGCCATAGTGTGTCAGGCTTTTGTGTGTGTCTGTTTGTTACTCACTGGTGACAGCCTCGATGACGTATGGCATGTTGAGGTTCCCACTGGAGGCGAGGGCCCCCAAGAAGGCTGCCACATCAGTTGCACTCTGGAAGCACTCGGCTGACTGCTGGTAGCACTGGCGGTTGTCAATCTCCAAGTACACCACCGAGCTGGCCCAAGAAAACAAAAACCTGTAATGAAACACGCTCCCATTTGCTCCGTTTAACACCCTGCCTCCCACCTCGCGACACCACCGCCCCACCTTGCCTCCTCCACTCTCTCACCCTTTGATCTGTGCGTGGTCCTGGTCGTGGCCAGCTGAGCCCGAGGTGTCTGGCCAGATGTCGAGCGAGCGCTTGACGTTGTGCTTGCTGAGCTCGTGTGGACTGCCATAGTAGGGGTAGATCATGAGCTCACCGCGTACGTCCTGCCGGAACGCAACGTGGGTGCGGAGCACATGGCTCAGCTCACGCAGGAAGGCCGACGAGTTGTTCCGCAGCTGCTCGGGCGGCACATGCACCACCAGCACCAGGTGGCCCGCTGCCCGGCGCTCGGGTACGTGGTCGGCGCAGTCCAGCCCATCCCACTCACACTCGCCATTGTTGCAGCCCTGGTCGCAGTGGCCGTCTGCATAGTGGTCCTTGCAGTACTGGTCATACAGCGGGCTGGTGGGGACGGGGCACAGAGGGTTAGGATGTTGTCCTGCCAGGGCCCAGCCGCACGGGCCCGGAAGAATGCTGAATTGCAGTGGAGGCCTTCAATGGAGGCCCACAGTGACAGCAGAAGTAAAGGAACCCTTAGGTTTGACCTGGGTCTAGAAAATTAATCTGGATTCATTTTGCCCCTTAATTAAACTGGTCTTGAACAAGAACAGTAACGGTTAGTTTCCAAATCATGGATCGAGTCTAGCCAAACTGGCCCTACGAGCTTGTGTAACAGATAATTTCACTGTGTAATATTTGAGCCTCTTTGCTGTACATTGATTAGGTCCTGGACTAAATGTCAGTGGTAATTCATTACTGAAGAAAGTGACTAAAAATGTAAAAGAAAATGACAAGGCACGATTGGTATTGCAACCACAAGTCCAACACTCATACAAACACACACACACCCTGACACACTCACTTGCACTCGCCGCCACTGCCCTGGCAGTCGAAGCCGTCGTAGAGGCAGCCTGCGCTGTGACACTGCTCGTCGCACTTGCCGTCATTGAAGTACCTCCAGCATTGCAGGGCGGCGCTGCAGTTCTGCCAGGGGTCACGGAAGTTGAGCGAGCAGTCACCACCGTCCCAGTCACATGCGTGACTGTTGCATGCGCCATCGCACACCTGGTTGCCCTTCCTGGCCTGGCACTCGGCCACGTCGCAGTGCGACACCACCTCGGGCGCTGGCGTGACGTCACGGCCAGGGCCCCCAGCGAAGCCATAGTCCAGCACGTGGCACAGCAGGCCATTGAAGTCGGTGGGGCAGACGCAGCGGAAGAAGGGCGCCTCGCTGCTGGGCTCGCACGTGCCACCGTTGTAGCAGGGCTCGGAGGCGCACGCGCCCGCTGACGCCTCCTGGCACTCGGCTCCGCCGAAGCCTGGCACACACAGGCACCGCGGGCTTCTGGGGCCGGAGACACAGGTGCCACCATTACGGCAAAGGAGGCTACCGCAGGCCTGCGCGTTGTACTCACAGGTGGAGCCGGTAAAGCCCTGACAGAGGGAGGCGGAAGGATTTAGAACGCACCTCGTAAACGGAAAGGAACAGGAAGCACAGCGAGTATCGTAGTACATTTGATGTTACCTCAGCTGGCATAAGGAACACAAGCGAATACAGTGCCACTGAAGGTGACTATCACAAAAACACAAAAAATCCACAAGTCTATAACTTCTGCATACCTTAAAAAGCTTAGGTTTAAGGCGAAGCTTTTAATCACACAATTACTTAACTGATAAAATTATAAATGGACTAATTTAATTAATTAGTTGACTTAATTAACAAATATCAATTCAGGTGGAATTTATGGAAGATGGGACACTTACAGGGGGACATTTACAAATGAATCCATGAGGAGTGTTACTGGCCACTGCGCACGTTCCTCCATTCCGGCATGGCTTCCCCTTACAGCCGTCGAACACGGTGTCGCAGCGTTGGCCTGAACAACCACACACACGCAGGGACACATCAGCCTCCCAGAGTTTACATCTTACAACAAACAGTAACTACAATCTCTGTAACTGCTAAGAAGCAAAACAAGACCACACTCCAACAACCGGCGTTAAACTCGCTCCAATCCAGCATGGGCGTGAACGCGTACGGTTGTGCGGTAAACAGCGGCGGCGATCACTACAATGTACATGAAGCACCTGTGTAGCCGGTGCGGCACTCGCAGCGGTAGTTGTTGGTGAGCTGCACGCAGCTCTGCGTGCCACGCGGATCGCATGGGTTGGACAGGCACTCATTGACGTCGCCCTCGCAGCGCTCGCCTACGTAGCCCAGCGGGCACTCGCAGTGGTAGCCTCCCACGCGGTCCACGCAGCGCCCCTTGTTGAAGCACTTGGGCTCGTGGGTCACAGGGTCGGTGAAGGGGATGCAGTCATCGATGTTGATCTCACAGTGGACGCCTGGAACGGGACGAGGGAGGAGGGCGTTACAGTAGAGATCACCCACCAAGACAACGAGACCAATAAGAGAGCCTCTAGCTCATTTAGCATAAATATGTCAAGTCATATTATGTAAATTATGTAAATCATTATGTAATTACGTAAATTATGCATTTTATGTATCTCTATGTAACAGACATCTTACCTACAGAATGTGATTGAATATACCTTTTTACATATAAATAATAATAATACATATTTACATATAAATAATAATAATAAATAATCAATCAGAAAGGAAAGTTTAAGTAAGCTGGCTACTGTCAAAGTCCTAATTTTAAAGAAGCATGAAATGGGAAATGGGTAGACAGGTGAGAGGAGAGAAGTGGGGGGTGTGGGGGGGGTGACAGCTGACCTTGTGTCCCCCGGGGACAGGAGCATTTGTAGGTATTGACGAGGTCGATGCAGGTGCCCCCATTCTGGCAGGGCTGAGAGAGGCACTCATTGATCTCGTTGGAGCAGTTCACTCCATGATAACCTGGCACACACTGCAGGAGAGAGAGCGAGAGAGAGTGAGAGACAGAGAAAAAGAGGAAGAGAGAGAGATAAAAGAGATCAGTGCCAAACATGAAAGAACACCATTTTTGTTTATCTGGCTTTGTTCCACTGTCTTGCCAGACAATTGGTTCCTTTATAATGGAACGGAGATTGATATTAATATGCACCTTCTGTTAAGTCAACAGTGACCTTGTCTATTCATCCCCCTTTCATACTGTAGGAAATTAATGAAACCAAAAGGAAAACGTATCCAGCGTGCTGACAGAAATATTGGGCATATCAGGAACAGAATTCAGGCCCATGTGTCAAGACCACTGATATAGGATCAACCTCCCTGTTTATACATAATCAAATGTAGTCAAATTTAGTCATCAAAACTGATCCTAGCTCAGCATGCTTACCACAAGCAAATAACCACAAGGGCAGCAGATTTCCCTGCATGCAGACTCACCTCGCAAGAATAGCCTCCCAGGTAATCGGTGCAAGTGGCCCCGTTCTGGCACGGGTTGGGGATGCACTCGTCCACCTGCTCCTCACAGTAGCTCCCCGTGTAACCTGCCTGACACTGGCAGTAGTGTGTGTTCCCTGCGTCCAGGCACTGGCCGGAGTTGCTGCACAGGCTGGCAACCTCTACCCCTGTGGGCAGGACAGAGGTGAGCTGAATCAGGGCACGCTCACGGGTGGGCGGGCACAAACACGGGCATGTCTCCTGGTGACCCTACCTCGCTGCTTGGCGGCCACCTCGCAGGAGACGCTGGGCACGTCGCAGTAGAGGCCCGTCCAGCCTGTCCGACACTGGCACGAGTAGGTGGTGCCGCTCTGCCGGCAGGTGCCGCCGTTCTTGCAGGGGGATGGCGTGCACCAGTTCACCAGGTCCTGAACAGCATGGGACACACGCAACGTTCAATTCATTCATCCGTTCCGCCATTCTTTTGTTCGTTCATTCATTACTTTTTTTTCAATGAGGTGCATGTCAGACAGCCATTCTATTAGAAACAAAAAGCATTATTTGCTCTGTCACTACTCCCACTATTCTAATAATCTCATTTTACATTAATGGCATTTAGATTTGTGAGAGGGGATTTTTTATATATATATATATATATATATATATATATATATATATATATATATATATATATATATATACATATATATATATATATATATATATATATATATATATATATATATATATATATATATATATATATATATTTTATTTTTTTTATTTATTTTTTTTAATTGTTTGTTTTAATATTCCAAATTAAAATTTTAGTGTAGCACCTGGCAGTTGAAGCCATGGTAGCCGTGTGGGCAGGTGCATTTGTAGGTTCCATAGCTGTCTTGGCAGGTGCCCCCATGCATGCAGGGCTTGGAGTCGCACTCGTTGATGTCGTACTGGCAGTAGGCGCCTGTAAAACCAACCAGGCACAGGCAGCTGAATGTGTTGATGCCGTCTACGCAGGTGCCGCCGTTAAAGCAAGAGCTGTTCAGAAAAAATGAAAACAAACAAAATAAACAAATATGAAAATGAGTGCAGGGTGGCTTTTGTAATATCAGGTGGGTGTTCTTGTTGTTTGGGTATTATTACCATTATTGTAAAAAGCAGTACTTTTCTGTTCATTTCTGTGCTGCACTGCCTAGTCGTTTGTCCACCACCGGGGGTGCCAATGGACAACACAAGCTCAGGCAGGGCAGTAACATTCCTATTACAGTTTGCTGGTACCAGACCATGTGATAGTCTGCCAGCTCTCTTGTGTGCCTCAAAATGGGAGGTAGGGCATAAGGGGATGGTTGTGGTACCTGAACTGATCTTAAATCAGATTTTTTTTTTAATCAGTTTTTTTGCCTGATCTTAAATCAAATGTCAAAAACAAATGTCAAAAACAATTGACCATTGTGGGCAAAACAGTGAAGACCTGTGAGCAAGTCAAGGTTGCGATTTACACACGGGAAGCCGAACTGAGTGTCCCCGAGTGGACCAGAGTGGAGAAGCCGAGTGGAGAACGGAACTCACCTCTCAGTGCAGTCGGGTGTGTTGTTCTCACAGTGGATCCCGCTGAAACCGGGTGGGCATGTGCACGTGTAGCTGTTCACGCAATCGGTGCAGTTGGCCCCGTTCTTGCATGGGTTGCTGTCACACTCATTGATGTCTTCCTTGCACTTGGCACCGCGGAAGCCTGGCAGGCATGTGCACGCGAAGCCGTCCACGGCATCTTTGCAGAAGCCGCCATTGCTGCAGGGATCTGGGCGAGAAAGTGGAGCCCAGGGGTGGGGGAACCGGGTTACACGGCACCGGAGAATATAGGGGTAGGAAAGGAGGAAAGAGAGGATGAAAGGGGACGGGGCTTACTGGGCTTGCAATCGTCGACGTCGGTTTCGCAGTTTTGGCCTGTGTAGCCGGCTGTACAAGCGCACCGGTAGCTGCCGATGGAGTTCTGGCAGGTGGCGCCATTGCGGCAGGGGTTCTTCACGCACTCGTTGATGTCTATCTCACATGTCTGGCCTGCAAATGAGGGAGGCGTGCTCAGATGCCTCAAGGGGCAGGTGTGACCTCCACATGCACCAAACATACTGACTTCCTTTAAAAACATCTGTGGAGTGAGTGCACAGCACTCAGTGTTCTTAATAGTGGAACAATGTTGTGAATGGGATATTTTGGTACTAGGTAAGTAGATATTTCAGTACTAGGTAAGGGGGGATATTTTGTGTGTATGTGTGTGTGTGTGTTTGTGTGTGTGTGTGTGTGCTGCCTAACCTTGCCATCCTTCACGGCACACGCAGGAGAAGCTCTCATAGTCCTCTGACTCTTTACATACCCCGCTGTTCTTGCACGGCTTGGGACTGCAAGGATCTAACAGAGTTTCACAGTTCTCACCTGCAAAACACAACGCATCACCTTAATTCCTGTCTTAATTCCTGTTTTAATTCCTGTTTACAGTGATCACTACCATTTCTATTCGCACTTTAGCCATCTCCAGCTCAGAGGAAGATTCCATCACGTTCTTAGCAGATCTTAGCAGCGCTATAATTAGCCAATGACACTGGATTCACAACTGGTGCCTTTAAAGATCTGCTCCCTCTCTGAGATATCAGTGCCAGCAAGAGGAGCTTTCGCAGCCCATCTCCGTTTCCACAACACCAGGCCCCTACAGGAAGCCGGCAAGGCTTCCGGCCATTGTCCTGCCATTTGCTTTTCTGTGAGAGAGGAAGCAGGCAAACAGGAAATGTGTCTACTACTGTTCCCACCCAACCAGCGCCAGACCTCCCCTTGTTATTCCACCTCCATCTTGCGTGGATTTTTCCGCCAAAAAAAAAAAAAAAAAATCTTCTGCAAATTTTTCCTCTCTTGTTATCAGCAACATTGGTAAGGCACACTGAACAGGCCAGTGTCAACACAGAGATAACTGAGTGGAAAGAAGAGGAAAGAGGATGCGTGAACGCTGCTGAACCTAAGCATGGCCTCCGGAGCACGTTTTCCAGCATACCGATGTCTCAGAGGGAGAAGATTGCAGCACAAGCTAATAAAATGCCGAATTTGCGAGAAAAAAAGCCCAGTCCTAACGTGTTAACTTCAAGGCACACTGTCAAAAAACAAAGGAGGGGTGGGGGGTGGTGGCGGGAGCCTCGTACCTGTGTAAGGCAGCAAACAGTTGCACTTGTACCCAGCCACGTCATCGATGCAGGTGCCCTGGTTCAAGCATGGGTTGGAGGCACACTCGTTGATGTTTGTCTGACAGTTGGGCCCTGCGATGGGAATGGGCGACTGGTGTGAGATGGGACAAGCGAAGAGACCATGGGGTTGAATGCTAGCAACCGAAGTGCTACTCACCACTGAAGCCAGCTCGGCAGGTGCAGACGTAGCCACTAGTCATGTCCTTACAGGTGCCTCCATTCATGCACGGGTTGGACTCACACTCATTGTTGTTGATGTCACAGTTGCTGCCACTCCAGCCAGAGTCACAGATACAGTTGTAACTATAGGCAAAGAGGAGTCCCCCAGATTAATCAATGTTGGATTATTATAAATTGTTATATTATTATATTTCTTTTTTTAACCGAGCACATGCTGTTTATAACACATACATAAAAAGTCACTATTAGGCCTGAGGCACTTTCAGGGCAGTAATGAAGAATTTGGCTTTCAGCATGGCTAACATGGCTAGCATGGTTTTATTTGTCGAGACTTTGTTGCTTAACAGTCTGTAGTGTTTGTAGAGTGGTGAGGTTGATCGCTACCCATTGACTCTGTCTTCACAGTGTCCGTGAATGCAGGGGTTACTCAGGCACTCGTTGAGCTGGGACTGACAGGTGGGGTCGTGATAGCCCTCTCGGCACTGGCAGGTGAAGCCATTGACGCCATCGATGCATGTTCCACCATTGTGACAGGGGTTGATGGCACACTCGTCGATGTTGATGTTACACATTTTTCCTGTGTCAAATAACAAAGATTTATGAATGAGGTGTGAACGACAAGGTGAATGTCAAACCCTAACCACCCAAATCAGATAATGTAACATAATGTAACATTGTATAATAAATACGATAGATTGTCTTTAATTCAAATTGACCTGGAGCTACTCTAGATAGCCCACTGAATAAGCTGATTCTCTGGTTGCTTGTCTTTGTCCAGTGGGCCGAAGCCTGAGGCCAGCCTTTAGCCTCCACCTGAAGCAGCGCCACCAGGCAGCTGACACAACGCACAGCAGAAAAAGAACAGCTTCGTTTGTCCTTCGTTTTTAAAGCACCCGCCAGCTTCCCGCTTTTAAGAGATCGACTTACACAGATCTTTTCTGCTTTTAACCACCCACCCATCTCCACCCCCTCCACCAGTCCCCAGGAGATCTTTAGCCTGAATGGGGGAGTGGGGCAGCTTGCATGTCGGAACGCCAGGCAAGAGACTGGGAGGGACTGTAAGGCAACACCGTAGCCAGGGCAAAGTGTGCACCCGCTGGCCAGCTGTCTCTCCACGCCCTGCTTTATGCCCAGTTCACCTGGGGAATCTTTTGTCGACTCCCTTCTCCCAATCTAATGGAGAACTGCCCTCAACGCCAACAACTAATTGTTGCTGTTACAGTTGATAACACCACAGGACAATCTCACCTCTGACATTCAATTATTATTTCAACTTATGGTTTTAGGTACTGAGTGACCATTTTTGAACAGTTCTTTATATATCTCTTCATGTTGGAATCTGTTGAGCCATAAAACGTGTGTATTCTCAAGCCCACCCACCTGTGTATCCAGGTTTGCAGGTGCACTCATAGCCGTTGATTTTGTCAATGCACTTTCCATAATCACACGGATTGCTTTTACAGTCATCCAGATTGATCTCACAGTTAACACCTGTGAAGCCAAATCTCATTTCAATCAGCCTGTACAGCAAGGATTATTTCAAGACACACTTAGATGGCAAAGTGAAGTTGTTAAAGGAGAACTCCACATGCCTGAATCTATAAACCAACCAGTCAAAAAATAATCCATCAATAATCAAATGTATTGCTCACAGAAACAATGGCAACATTGAAAGTGTTTTTTTTCACCTGAGGTTCCTCGAGGGCAGATGCACAGGTAATTGTTCTCGCGGTCCTGACAGGTGCCTCCGTTCTGGCATGGCTGGCTCAGACACTCGTTGACGTTGGCCTCGCACAGTCGGCCAGTGTATCCTGCATGGCACTGGCAGGTGAAAGCAGCCAGGCCATCCTTACAACTTCCATAGTGGCAGGGGTTGGACAGGCACTCATCCACATCTGTTTCACAGTGCTGTCCTGTGTAACCTGGAATAAAGGTTAGAGAATAAAGATTCCATTCGTTTTACTAATTCTGTTTGACTGCATTAGTTCTTGTCTAAAAATAAGTTCATGTTCTCATGTCATGTTCTCAATGCTGGTGCCGGCAGGTGCTGGTTGAGTGTTCAGACAAACAAATTCAATGACTGTGCTGTAACTGGAGTGCTTTGAAATAGTGGTGGAACTGTTGGGCAGTGGTCCTTAGGCAATAATTTCAATTTAAAAGGAATGTCTTTTAACAGCAAGTATGGTCCTACCCTCAGTGCACTGGCAGGTGTACACATTAGGTCCGTCAACACATTTGGCCCCATTTTTGCAGGGCGTGCTGGCACACTCGTCAATGTCGACCTGGCACTGGTTCCCAGAGAAACCTGGGAAGAGATGCAGAGGGAAGGGTTAGGGAGGAGAGTGGGTGGAGGAGTTATTTGGATGATCTCTCCAGACCACACTCACTTCATTCCACCACACTCATCCACGCAATCCTCAACAGGCCTTCATTAACACCTCGCCTCACAGCCCACCCGCTCAGAATCCTTCCCACTCTCTCTTTCCCCCTTCTCTCCATTACCCCCTCTTTTTAAGCCTTTTTTCAACAAATCCTCATAGGGGGAGAGAGGAGTTGTAAAAAATGTAAAAAGTGGGGTAGAGAGCCTTCCAAGGCCTCCTGACCAGGGGCACCAGACAAAGGGGAACTGTCTATTCAATGAAATGCAAAGCCTCGCCGGTTGCTGCTTTTGTCCCAGAGAACCTTTCCATCACAATACGCATTCTCCCATCCTGCTCTTCTCCCCTCTCTGGGGCCTGTCGCTCCAAAACAGCCGTCCATGACCTGCAACCTCTCTCTATTCAACTGCCTCATCATTCAGGATCACCCAGCAGGAGCACTTTTTCTCCCAGTTATTCTTAATCTTGCACTAACAACGTCTCCTGCTTGTTTGTACAGTCTGATCACATTAAGAAGCACAGCTCTATCAGCAAGGAATTCTGAGGATCTGTTTATATTTTGAAAAAGAAACCTGAGTTGTTGTTCTAGAGTTCGCATCTAGAGGTGGCCATCTGCAGTTTAGATAACTAACCCCTAACATTCCAGCACTTATCCCAATGAAAATTCCTTTCCCCCAAAATCTGGTGCGTTCGCGCTGTACCTTGCAAAACCAACAGGGATTTCATTCAAGCTTGTGAAATGGCACGTTTCAAAAAGCTCCATTGTGGTTGCCATGGATGCCATTCAAAAGGAGCCTGGCCCCACATCCCTAACGGAGCTCTGATTTGCATCTGAAGACAGAATGGAGAGGCCTAAACTCCATTCCCCAGCACCCCACACCATCACAGCTCCTAAACACTCAGAGGGTTTAGAGGCTCTGTAGGCCTCTCCTCACCTCCTTACACAATTTCGCCTGGCCTAGCATTGTAACCTGCTTCCCCCCCTCATTCATGCATGAATTCCACTGCATCTCAAATGCACTTTTCACTACAAGATGTGATTGTCTTTCTCTAAAATTAAACCTTTTATCTGCTTTTATTGGATGCCTGTTACTTCTTCACTGGAACACTTTTGGAGGGAAAGTATATTATTCATGGGTTCTCACAATAGTATGCCACTAAATTTTATATCTGATTATGTGATCTCAATGGAATGCCAGGTTTTCGTAAAAGAATACCAACAGAATACTAACTCTGGTATATAAACAGACTTTCACTCAAACTTACTCATTAGTCTCATTAGGCTGATTCCTCATATCAATCATAGTCTACTGATAATTAACATCTAGGTAAATCTGGAATATAACCTGCTCCACACAGGGAAAATTCTCTTTGCACGATATGACTGTAAACCTGTAAAGCCACAATTCTAACTTTTCAGAAGTGCTCATATGGATTTTCTTAGCATTTTTTTCTGGGCCTGGCAAAGCCTGCCTGCGGGCAGGGATTATTTTCCCCATTTCCAGCACTGCCCAAAAGGGGAGTAATCGACCCCCTCGTGCTCACCTGTGGGGCACTCGCACTGGTAGTTGTTGATCTTGTCGATGCACTTCCCATTGTTGAGGCAGGGCATGCTGGCGCACTCATCGGTATTGATCTGGCAGAAGACTCCTTCGTACCCTACCAATTAGCATGGGCAGATAAGCTTCAATGCTAGCGAGAGAATTCATCAGGGCTTAGTGTTTGCTGTATCTTTTTGTGTAATAAATAGAGCACGCACAAGCTCTCTTTGCGCAGGCCCAACAATTGTCAGCCTTTTTACTTTACCTAGACAAATCAAAGATTGACTGCAATTTACAAACATCATTGTGTATAATTTCAGAGAAGATACACTATAAGATACCCTGAGCTACTGCATACATGTTGCTGAATGCCTTAACGTGGCTGACAAACAAACAAGAGTTTGTTTACCTGCCATACAGATGCAATGGAACCCTCCAATTTGGTCCAGGCAGGTAGCGTCATTCTGGCATGGATTGGACATGCACTCATTGATGTCTAGTTCACAACGAGCCCCAACATAGCCCTGTTGGCACCTACACTGGAACGAGCCTTTCGTGTTGAGACACTTGCCCCCGTGTTCACAGGGGTTCGCACCTATGGGAAAACCCGGTAACAACAAACCCTTTCAAACATGAAACCACATTCCACAGCAGTGAGCTTATACACTATCGAACATATGAAGGTTATTGAAACTGAACATTTTGGGGGCATTTTTTATCTCTCTCTTTCTCTCTGAAAAAAGTCAAGGCGGTACAGTTCTCACCCAGAGAGCATTCATCAATATCTTGGTCACATGCGGAACCGAAGTAACCCAGAGGGCAGGTGCAGATAGCTTTGCCATTGACTGGGTTGGTGTCACAGTTGGAGCCTTTCTGACAGGGGTTACTGATACAAGCGTCATCCAAGTGACACAGCAAACCTGGAGTGCGTGCAAAATGGTAAACATAAAGTCAGTGCAAAGAATACAAAATTATTTATTTACATTATTATTTTCAAATAGAGTTCTACACAGGGCAGTTGGTTTCCTTGGTGGAAAAAAAAACAACTTCCTAGAACCTTAACAATTACAGAGAACAGAACAGATGGATGTACAAAATAATCTTATGAAGGTTCACAAATATAAAACGGACCACATGTATCAGCATATCCAAACCTGTTCGGCCAGGAGGACATTCACAGAAGAAGGAGGCTACTCGATCATGACAAGTGGATCCCTTGTGGCAGGCAGCATTGGCGCAGTCGTCGATGTTCTTGCTGCAGTCATCACCTGACCAGCCATTCACACACACGCAGTTGTATCCACCCTGGGTGTTGAGGCATGTGCCTCCATTCTGACAGGAGTTGGGCATCAGATCGCACTCGTTGACATCTTCAGTGCAGAACTGACCTATCAGAGAGCAGTGCTATAATACCCATGACACGTGTGCTAAACAAATGTGCAAAATCCAAACACTGAGCTGACAGTCATCTAAGGTCTTATGTGACTGTATACTGGCATAATGAAACATTTTTTTGATTGTGGGTAACCATAAACCAATTTTGTTTGTTCATAATAATAACTTTGGCTGTTAATTATATTTGGAATATAGTGAAGTTCAGCATTATCGGTTTTTGTGTTTGTTGTAGAATGGGAGTATGGCATTATAACTATACAAACAAAGCAGTAAATAAATGGGTGAATGTCATACCTGTCCACTCTGGTTTGCACTGGCAATTGTAAGTGTTCACTCCATCTACGCAAGTTCCTCCATTAAGGCAGCGATGGTCTTCACAGTCATCAATGTTCTCCTCACAGTTTTGACCAATGAAACCTATGGAGAAGGGCTATATGTTGCTTAACCACTCAACTCTCAAAAATCCCTATTTAATTTAGTAACGAAATAAAACAAACACCTCATATACAAGTTCTTAGATGCGGCACAACTTGACAATGTAAGGACAGTCTACTTTTTTTGTTAAAATTTCTCCCAAGTTTCTATCAACTTTCAAATGTTTATATTAGCTTTATAAAATACTGGACAAAAGATTAGTAAAATCACACATACAATCTATTGTTTCATAATCTAAACAAAGGGATGCAGTGCTTGTGAAACAGTTATGAACTATAATAGTCGTTAGTGTTCTTGCGGTGAGCTGTCTTCCTTTTCTGGAGAGAATAGCAGCGCCAGTCTCATATCAGAGCCACCGATGACAACGAATCCAACTGACACTAACCACAGTTTCCTTTGATTTTTTACAAAACTAGCAGGCATGAAATGGTTCCTGCTGTTTTTTACTATGAATGATAAATAGCCAGATATTCACTGGTACACTAAAAAGACATAAGAAATACCAGTTCTGGGGATTGTCAATGAAAATAAAAAGACTGATAAAGCTTGAGCATGATCCAGATAATCTTAGGTCTGAGTGAGTTCTGCATGGTTCTATATGGGGTCCACTATAGATGTGGTGACATAAGGGAAACCGTGTGTGTGTGTGTGTGTGTGTATAAGCTCCATGTTCTACTTCTAACCCAAAGACAGCACCGTGAGGATGTTGTCGTTCAGACACTTCCTCACGATAAGCTCTAATGCTTTCCTGCTGACCAGTTCACACAGAGGCAAGGCTACAATGGGAGTTAACTGCAAAGACTAGACCAAGGCTGGGCTTTCATCCTGCTGACAAGAGAACATGTTAGGACGGATAGTACAACCAAAGTCCCACAGTGGTGGGAAACACTAACACTACAATGTTATTGTAAAACTCTGTCAGCTCTTATAAATCTCTGACAGTGACACCAAGCTGCTATGCTATGTTTTGTCTTTACCCATTAGCAAAAGATACGTACTCTAGCAAAGATACAGAATCATAGTGGAAGACCCACAGGAACAAAAAGATGACAATATCCATAAAAGAATGAATTGTGCTGGCTTGCATAATTATATCCAGTCAGGCTACTGACTGGGTCAACAATAAAAAAGATTTAAAAGCCTGTCTAGCTAACGAACCAACTAGACACAAGTATTTCAGATTATTGTGATCCTGGCCTTTTCAGTGCTGATACTGCGGAAGGATGGAGTATGCATATAAGCCCTCTAACAAATCCCAGGGGGCATCCTGACCAATGTGCAGGGGGCATCCTGACCAATCTCAGACGTACCACAGATTTTCTGTGGTGTTTTGATGAATCACAGCATTCATATGATCCCACAAACATGAATAATTACCATAGAATTAATGAAGGCCAGTCTTTAACCAGGGCACATCCAGAGATGCCAGTGTCTTTTTAAATATTTCAACATAGTGTATACTGCAATTTCAATATGTAGCTCTATTGTCTCAAGAAAGTATTTTTGGTAATATTGTGCAGCCTTCACTAGATGCAGCCATTCTGGTTTTTTTTCTTTAAATTAAGACAATTTTTATAACCAAAACATAAAATGCCATAGTGTATCCATAACCCTAACCCTAATCCCCAATATTCTTCAGATGTAATACCAACAATCGTGCTAACGATAAATGAACACATTAACTTATCAGGCTTGCCTACCGGGCAGACAGGAGCACTCGTAGTTGGTGTCCCCTTTCTGGACGCAGGTCCCTCCGTGGTGGCATGGCGAGGGACTACAGGGCTGGTAGAGTGTCTCGCAGTGCTTGCCTGTGTATTCAGCTGGGCAGTTGCAGCGGTAGGCGCCTACCTCATTTATGCACACGCCACCGTTCTTGCAGGGAGACGGGGTCTGGGCACACTCGTTAACATCCTGTTTGCAGGTCTCGCCTGAGAAGGCGGGCAAGCAGGTGCAGATGTAGTGGGAATCAAATGGCCTGCACTGACCTCCATTGGCACAAGGATTTGAGGCACAAGGATCAGCCTGCTGGCAATTCTTACCTGGAAACGCCAAAAGAATGTTCAAGAATCAACAGATTTTCTGTACCCTCGACAGTCTGATATAGAGATTAGGTATTGATCCTGGTGGGTGGATTGGGGGGTGCGAAGTTCTTACCCGTCCAGCCAGGTGGACATTTGCACTTGAATGTGTGGACACTGGTGAGCTCACACGTCCCTCCGTTTGCACATGGCGAGCTGCGGCACGCATTGTCGGTGGGAGTGAGGCACCGTGGGTCCATGAAGCCCAAGTGACAGCGGCAGACATAGTCCACTTTGTTGTCACGAATAACCGTCTGGCACACGCCACCATTCCAGCATGGATTCTTGAGGCAAGGGTTGGAGAACTGGCACAATGGACCCACAAAGTCCTCAGGACACCTAAAATAAATCGAGTGAGACAAGCAGTGCTTTACAGAGAACTGCAAAAGACACAAACCAGAGCTGAAGAACATTTGAACATGACTGTCTTTCCCACAGGATGTTTGTCTTGTACAATACTTAATATGGCTGGCACTTTGCCTGACCCAGTTTAACTGAAGTACTGTAGACAGTGAAGAGGCAGTATAACTCGATGAAAGTGAAAGCCTTTCAAACTGTCTTTCAAACCCTTTTCAAACAAACTGAGAAGTTTCCTGTGAAGTAAGCCAGCAACAAGGAATTTTTAGTTATCCATGTTCTTTTGCATGCATTACCTTTTGTAATCTGTCTATAACAAACTACCTATCCAACTGCTGGAGCCGTGCCTTGAGATTGTGGGCAAAACAATTTTGAGGAGTCATCTCAGTGCATCACTAATGGTAACTCCAAACTGCTCCAAAGGCTAGAGAAGACTCAGAAGGGCCTAACCCATCAAAACCATCACAGCCACAAAAAGAGAAAGTCATTACTTGGTTACTCAGGTTATAACACAAGTGTTACATGGTCATTGAGGTTGCAACCCAATTGCACGCAGACAAATAGACAGACATAGAGACAGACAGACACACACACACACACACACACATGTACACACACATACACACCATAGCACACAACCATCTACTTAATGCATGTGTAATGATGTACAGAGAAAGATTCTGCATATACAAAAACTAGCTATTGTATTCCAGTGTCCTTTTCAGTTCCAATTTCTATCACACTCATACATCATTGTCATTTCAGCAAATAATATCATATCCTTAATGTACCTTGAAGTTGAACCCAAAATCTGAATTGAGCTTTTAATTTTTCTCTCAGTGTCACCTAATTACAATACACATAGTTTAAAGACGTGAACTTCACAGAATGATTTAAAAAAAACCTTCCACACAGAAATTAATATGACAATTAATATGACAGTTTTTCTTTCTTTTGTTTTTTTCTTTCCTTTTTTTATTAGGGTAATGTCCTGGGATTTCAGTGAGGCTCACTGTAGATTCTGACTCGCTGTCCTAATCCTGTTTCAAACAGTCGCATGAAAAGCAGCCACCCATCATCAGCTTTTAGAGGGAAATTTCTGCACGCCTCAGCCTTTCTCCACTGCTCATTCACTCGAAGCACAAGGCTCTGCCTATGCACGGGTCTTTGAACCCAGGGCTAAAATCACCAGGACTTCAAAGCTCCGTTCCACCACCTCAATGGCTCGTATTCTTCTAGAGTAGAAGCCCATCCTTACATCAATCAGGACCTGGGGGGATAAAGGGACTGCACGGCAGAAAGAAAAAAAATTTGCACAAGGATCTATACAGACTTCATAACAAGGCTTGGCTGTTATTGGCCAATACAAAGAGGATGCCCCACCCACCCCCCACCCCCCATGTACGACAATATCGAAATGACCTTTTTCTGATGCCACACAGAGGATGCAGAAGACCTAAGCAGAGTCTTTAGGCTTTAAGCCTTAAGGGAAGACCGGATGTCCTTTAAATATACCCAGGAGTTTGCTGTCTGATCACAACAGGGCCCCTGAGGGGGGTGTGGGGTGGGGTGGGGGGTGTTTTTACTGTCTTTCCCAGGATAAAGATGGCCAATAATCTAAACCAGGAAAAGTAAACACAGGGGAGAAAGAAGCCAAGCACGCTAAAACCATTAAGAGCACGGTGGGAATTGCACCCATGTCGGCTATGCTACCTTTCCTTTCATTGTCCCATTGCCATCCCGCCCACCCCCACACACACTTATCTGGAAGTGAGTATAGAACAGTGTTAGAATACCTCCCCAGCCCTGCTAAGCAGTTCCTGTTATAACACCCCTTCAATGGGTGCAGAGAGAAGAGAAAGCCAGGGGGAGCCAGTCACTCAGACTTTAACGTGATTTCAGCTACAGAGGAAAAACTCAGCTTGCTCGGAGCGTCACTGAAGGGCTAGTGGCGGTCTGTGGTGGGGGGGGTGCGTGCTGGCCTCCTAAAGCAGCCTTGTGGAGCAGGTGCGCGTATTAATGAGGCACAGGCAGCTGCCTCTCCTGGAGCACTCACCACCCCCCGCCCCTCCTGGAACCCCTCCGCTCTGGAGAACATGGCGGCTGAGGCAGCAGGCTGCTGAATGGCTGCCCTGCTGTAGAGCAGAGCAGGAAGACTCCATGAGAAGGTCCATTGTTTCTGCCGGCATTCAAGAGCCAGGCCAACCGCGGCCTGGGCGCCTCCGTCCCAGCCGAGTGATCATTCCACCTCCTCCTCCTCCTCCTCCTCCTCCTCCTCTCTACTCCCTCCCCTGCCTGTCTTTTCCTGCTCTCATTCTCTCTCATATTTGGAACCTTGGCCTTCCTTTTTAGACTCCTTCCGCCTCGTTCACTTCCTTCCATCTTGGCTCGTGCGAAATCCCCGGTGCACTCCTCCGTGTTTGACGTCCCTTTGCCTCCCTAGATTCTCTTCTTTTTTCAGTCAGATTAGTTGCCTTTAATGGTCAATAAGCAATATGAGGCCAGACCTGAATCACTCAACACAACATTGATCTCACTGGCCTTTGCCTAATTCTTACTCATTTTCCTGTTCCACATTCCACTCTGAGGCCAAAGCCAGAAACTTCACCAATCGCCTGTATAATATTAACAAGCTGATCAACCTCCACAAGTCTGAAGAGTCAGTAAGTAGCTAATAAACCCGGGTACTCTGGATGTGAAGAATGACCAAAATAAGTCTGAATGGCATTACCACATGTCTGAAGTGCTTTACTCTGCCAAAACCCTCCATCTGGGATTCTGCTGTTTTTGTCAGTGTCATGCTCAGATCATCAGATTATTCAGATCATTTGTCATAAGTTTTTATGAGAAGGGCATTAGGAAAGAGGCCTCTACATTCCACAAGACGATTGCTCGGAGGCTGCCTGGAATCAAGGTTCTGAAGTCTGGGTTAAGAGTTCTGTGGATAGTCTGACAGGAGGAGCGCCCTCTCCGTGAGGAATGTAGCCGTTTGCACTGAAAACTCGGCTCACCCTACGTCCCTATCCTTGACAGCACTCCTCAGTGGAGTCCGCTGGCAGCCGCACTTCACGGTGGCCAGCGAAAAGTCACACTGGCTTTGAAAGCTCTGTTCTAACTGGGCTCCTGGCCCAGCAAACAGCCCCACTTCTCGTAGGGATACAAAAGACAAATACATATAGCACACAGTCAGCCCCTCGTGGCTTGTGCTAGCAAAGCACACATAAGGGGGATGCGATGGGGGCAGGGGGAAGTACAGGAGTCCAGCTGAGAACATTGTCGGTTTGCTCTTTAACTTGGTAAAAGCTTGTGAAATAATTTGTCAGCATAAAATGTATCTTTCAAAGACAGTGAAATATGCTTGGAGAGAATATGTTATGGGTTTAGAGACCAACGGCATTCAGAATGTATTCTAATGGGTTATTTGACTTTCAGCGGGATGGAAAATAGCTGCGGTTAAACAAAAGCCAACCCTCAAACCATAGCGGTGGGTAAACTTCATTATTTACAAAACACATCTCATGAATTCAGACAAAAGAAATTTGTACAATCAGACATTGTGTAAACAGCTGTAATTTTTTTGGGCCAGACAGTGACCCTTTTGTTAAAGTGAAGCTGTTATTACACCTTTATAATGCACTAGATAGAAATCCCTTTGTCCTCTGGGCAGTGATCGGATTCCTTTTCTCTGTGGCCACCAGTAGCCCATGACAACAGGTCTCTGCCAGTGCTCCAGTGCCCACCCAGGCCAGAGCAGATGTTTTGCTGACACCTGACCCTTAGCCAGATAAAACACAGGGGGGTTTCCTCCCCCAGCACAGCCCAATCTTCCATCTGCCATTGAGAGGTCAAACAGTAGAGGAGGCTGTCTCTCACACACAAAGTTAAACTCTAACTCAGATATCTTTTCAAGGCTGGACTCCTCCTTTCAAAGGGCGGGTGGGCGGGGGAGAACGAGTGCCTAATGGAACCTCTCTCAGCTCAGTCTGTTGTCCTGGGTCTGATATATACTGCACATATTTGATAAAGAATACATATTTATCATTAGGGACTATTCTGTTAAAAAAAAAAATTAATGTCAGCTGACACCTTGAACACAAAGCTCCAATTGCACATTTGGACAGTTGCTACTGGCAGCTCTGGTATGCAAACCTTTCGTTACAGTGGTGCTTTTAACACTTACCTGGAACTTTCATCCCCCAAGCAGTGGTAGAACAACACTTCGGTAGCCTACCAGCTTACAAACCTTCATTTCCTCCAGTCAGGTGACTAACACCAAATCCTGACTTATCTTTATGTAAAGATGGCTCCGGGCTCCTTTGCTTGCCTCTAATCACTAGGGGAGCCCTGATCTTCCATGGTCACATCTGTTAGTGTTCATTAAAAGCATGCTTATTTGTCTTTGTTACTGAAGGACCCCATGGAAAAGGGCAACAGGCTAACCCCTTGGAAAGAGAAAGGGGTAAGCATTAGGGGCTCAGTACTGTGCTAATAAATGCTGCTTCTGAAGTCTGTGTTTTCATGCAAGTTAGCTTAAAAGGCAGTGTTTTCCAGGGTTTTCCAGTCTTTCAGGACATTGAATGAGTTTGCGTGTCAGACATAATAGCCTCAGACACTCGGCATGGAGGGATTATTTCCAGAACGTAACACTTCATTTTCACACAGCCGCACAGCATTCGGAAGCTGTGTGTGGTATTCCTTAAGGCAGCTGCCACTGCAGAAGCTGAATGGCCTAAACCACAGACACTATGTGTTCATTGTGTGCTAACTAGCAGCCATTGTACTATATGAATACTTTACCTTGATAGTAATCATTTAATAATAATAATAATGCAGTGTTCCACACACAGATGGCCCAGGTCAAAAGCATCAAATAAAAAACAACATGGCTGACTTTTTTCTTCTTTTTTTTTTTGCTTGCCCAGCTGTGCACACAAAACACAATCCACCACACTCTGCTGTTCCAGAATGTGTGATCAAAAGTTCTGCCGAATTCCTAAAAGAATATGAACACGAGCAGCAGGATAAGGTTTCTGCATCAGGAAAGTAGCCAATGAGGATCAATGTGCAGAGCTGCCACATCAGGTCTATGCCACAGCAACAGCCTTCTCCAGAGATAAGATAGTAGACTCAGCCCTCTCTTTCCCTGGCTCCTGATGTGCACTTCCCGTATTTTGATGCAGAGGGAAGCTCAGAGTAACTCAGCCTTGACCCTGTAAACAAAGCTTGTATTCAAGCGTCTGTTCAAAGACAAGAGGTTGCTTTCATATAGCGCACATGACACATGCCCAAGGACCAAAATACAGACCACGTTTGATGGCTTACGCACCCAGGCTGATCCTGGCAACATGCAATGACAAATTTTGGTTTCTGGAGGTGCTCTTATTTCACTGTAGACTGTGCCTCAAGGTAAGAATGGACAGCCAAATCTGGTGTCAGAGCTTCCTTTACCACTTCCAGTGAAAGAACAGAGCTCTAAAATGGCAATTTAGAAAATGGATAGTCCCGATCCTAAAACTGATTTGCTGAGCTGTGTCAGAAACCTCAATATGCGGACACCTATGACCATCATCCCCCAATGACTGGATTCTGTATTAAAACAAACCTCAACTGAGGTGTCTAATCTTTGCAGTTTTGTTGCTTGCCTGGTGGAAGTAGTATTTATTATGAATACTGTTAATAATAAATTTAAATATTTATAGAGGACTTGTGTATTCTATCATATTGTTTATGTTGCCTTTTATAAATGCAATAATCCTATTGATGCTGTGTGTTACATCGATTTTATCACAGGTAATGGTGTTTTAGGCACTTCGCTTCACAGGATCTTGACCATGTCCAAACTGAAGAAGCTCATGGTTCTATGTAGCAGCAGCCTAACCAGGTTAGGGAAGTGATGTCACTTGCTAATTTGCATTTTTCAATTCCCTCGGAGCCCCTTTGCTCCATCTATCTCTGCCATGACTGATGCTTGCCTGTTGGAATCTGGATGTAGTAGCTGCCATGGATATAGTACCATCTGCCATGCATTAGCCTAGCCCAGGCCTCTGAGATAACCACTGTGGTATAACCAGTCTGAGATAACTACTGTGAGATAACCAGTCTGGGATAACTACTGTGAGATAACCAGTCTGAGATAACCACTGTTGGATAACCAGTGTGAGATAACTACTGTGAGATAACCACTGTGGGATAACTAGTCAGAGATAACCAGTGTGAGATAATAAGTGTGAAATTATCTCACTCACTCACTCACTCACTCATTATTACTTTGTGTCCCTCAGAGTGCCAGACATAAAGGTCCATGCCATCTACAGTGCTGCATAGGACTGATTGAAAGACATCTGACCTGAAAACACTTTCCAACCTCAAAGAATGCCACCTTCCATAGAGAACAGATATACATCTGTATACACTAAAAGCAAGTTGTTATGCAATTAATACATTTCACTGTCCACTGTTTCACAAACATAAGATGCTGGCAAATGATTTCAAACATGAATAATTTATGGCCATAGTTTTACACAGATATGGTTAGTAAAATTAAAGAAGCAGCAATTAAGATTTTTTAAGGACAACATTTTTTATGACTTAAGATCATGAGACAACCATTAGCAAAACGTTATCTTTGGGCTTTTTTCAAGTCTATTCACGAAAGTGCAAATAACTACAGAGACCCCCCCAAGGAAGTGTCAAAACAATTTGTCACACATATCACACCAGTACTCAAGGGTAAATAAACAAGTCACATGATTAAGAATTTTAAGAACTTATGAGGAATTATGTGGTTACCTACATGCCAAAAATTTGACAAAACGATCTCATTTGCATCTCACTAAGTGCAACCCACTAGCATTCATTTCGCTATTCCCAAACCCACATTCACTTCTTCAAAGGCAAATGGTCTGTGGAGATAGATGCTAACAAACATCCATTTGTCCACAAACCCAAAAAACAACTCTTCCAAAGCCCTGGGCCTAAGAACACATGGCTGTCCCAAAATCATTTTCAGGGCATGCACAATGGATCCATTTGATGCTGTGTGGGGTGGTCAAAACTGTCCACTCGCCACGTCCCACCAACACATAAAAGGCAGTCGGCGCAGCGACCGACCAGCCCTGGGCGGGCGGAGAGGCTCCCGTCGGATCTCCATGTTTAATTAGAGAAGTCTGAGGGCAATGGGGCACAATGGCAGCTCTGTGGGACGACTGTGGCAGGGAGGCTGCCAGACAGAATTAAGACGTGGCCCCGAGCCAGCGCGGCCCCGTGAGCCAGTGGCCCTCTAAGGGAGCCCACAAACAGCACCGCGGACTCTCGTCTCTGGGCAGCCCTGACACAGTTGACTGCCCAAAACAAGAAAGAAGACACTGCAGCTTCAGCCAAACTCCTGAAACTCAACCCCACTGCTGCATCTCCACAAAGCGCAGGTAAGAAAAGTTCACTGAACAATTAGAAGTTACAACACAGAGAAAGCGACATAGTATCAGTTAGTGGACTTTTCAGTGGGCTATCTAGCCTCATTTATGTCAGTAGAGTGAAGCTATGTGCCCTGACTTCTTTTTATATACTTCTGGAGCACTGCTGGCAATTATGAAAACATCCAGTCCAATTACACTCTACTGCCATCTGTCCTTCTAATGTAAATCACAGAGAGAGAATGGTCATTCAAAACAGGACAAAACAGCAGAGCAGGGCAGGGGGGCATGGGGGGGGGGGGCACAGGCATTCTGGGAAGCCTCATACAGATTAGTCACACAGAATTAATCTAGACCAGAGAACAATGGCCTCAGAGCTTCTGGCAAACCCCAGCTGTCGCTTCATAGAAGAAAAGAGAAACAAGATTTAGGGCTCGAAGCGTCTTTGAGAGTCCTGCTGAAGAAGTGGCCCATGTTCACAAACAGCGGGGTGAGAGACATGCACACAGAGACAGAGGCCTTCATGCTCCTCCCCAACACAGTCATCATGATCCAATGATTGGCCAGCTTGGGTCATGTTTTCTCTTCAAGAATGCACATTTGCATGAAGCAGTACACTAAACACACACAGTTTTTCTTTGGCCAGTAGGAGCTCAAGTTTTGGGACTGAACACTTTTGTGACTGTCAAACATATTTATTGATTTGCTGTTTTTATGTATTACGGTGCAATGAAGAGTAAAGCAATCAAACGAATGTAATACAATTATTCGACCATGAAACAATAAATTGTAAAATGTTAATCAATAAACACTTGTTTTGAATCATACTCACTTGCATTCCATTCTTCCATCTTGAGTCTGTACACACATACCTCCGTTCTGGCATTTCTCAGTACATCTCAGACCTGCAAGTACAGGAATGTCAGTAAGGTCTCCTGTCTGAACTGTGCAATATTTCAAGCATGATCAACTTTTGAAACCAATCAACCAAGAAGTGTAGAAAGGACTCAGAAGAAGTTGTGTGTCTCCTATTTACAACTTGTTGAATTTGCACAAAGAGTTTTTGCTGGACAGAAACCAAAATGCCATACTTTTAGGCCCGCAGTGAGTGCATGAGGCAGAAGTGTGACTAGTAGTATCTTAAAGAGATGTCTGTGGGCAGCAAGATCTGAAAACACTCTTATGTGCATTTCTTCCTTTTGCAGCTGCTCGAAAAATGTCCTATATTTGGATGTTAACACCTATAAACCCATTCGCCTCAATCTTGACCTAGCTGCACTTTATATATCGCTCAACAATTAAATTATTTACTCAGGCTATGTATGAATGAATATCTGTCTATATATGAATATATGAATCAAGAGAACAGAAATGAATTCGACTGTTGGGCTATCACAGAAATGTGGCTGCGTCTAACGAATAGAGAGTTCAAAATTTGAAATAATATTTTAATACTGCAATAACTTTTTAACATCCAATACCAACTGTACCGTGTAATTCTACCTTACTAATTATGCAAATCACTATGCGATTGGGAAAATGTATAATGCATATCAAAATCTGTCAACTTTGTACGAGCCACTGGTTCAAGAGCATGGGAACCGTTAGCTACGAGAACCACTAAAATGTGATGGTTAGTTAGCACTTAACATTCAATAAATAAAAAAACGTCTATGAAACAATATTAATTTCAATATTAACACAGCCTCAGCCTAATATATTAATTAAATTCTAAATAATATTTTTTAAATCATATTTTTGGTTAAACCGTAACTTTTAGCCTACGTGCAACAAGTGTGTTTCTCTTGACGATATCTGTTTCATTTGCGCACAAATTTTGTAATCACGGCACCTTAGTCTGCTTCTTAAAGTTTCGTATATTGATGTGTTGTTATGTAAATATGCTCAATTAGCCTGTTGCTGTGATGTTTCTTACCTTTCGTCAGCGCAATCAGCGGTATCAGAGAAATTAGTTTCACGAGGAAAAGATGCATTCCTTCTTATGGACCTAAATTAACTTGGTGATTCCCCAAAGCGTTAACATAGATCCAACATTTGTTTTGATCAAAAAACCCCGAAATCAACAGCACGATCAAGAATCCAGAAATGACACTTTCACTCTCCCCAAAATCTCCCAGCGTCCGATCTTGTCACTACAATCTCCACAGCGTGAATGAGATAATGTATTCATACCTCCATTCTCCCGTCCGCTTCTAGGGGCGTGCTTCTTCCGCGTCAGTACTTTACGAGGACTATTCATCCACTTCACAAACTTTTCTGAAGCACCAGTGGGAAAAACACGCCCTCTTGAAGCGCATCTAAAGAGTTCAAAACATGTAAGCGGGAAAATTGTCTGTGGGCAAAGTTACAACAGCCCAGTTTTTTCAAGTGGAGTTTGAACACATTATTCGTTAACTGACCTAAAATGAAAGACTATTGATAAGAAACCTAAAAATTAAAACCATAAATATTTAAAATCTTAACACTACGATGAAGCAATGCATAAAAACACAATTTATATGAGAAAAAAACCCACTGACTTTCAGAGTGATTTATCAGCAGCATATGGGACAAATAATGACGTATTTACATTTGACATATTTACATTACACATTTTGTAAATTTAAATTACATCATCAAAATTCTCTAACTTGCAAGCAGACATATTTTCATTTTCATGTGTAAGGCTGTTGGCAATAAACTATACCACAAGGACCAGCCATAAATAAAATAAATCTCTGTCCCACTTATATTTGCTCTAGCACAACTATTCAAATTAACTGTTAAATCAATGGCACCTAAAATGTAATAGCCCACTTAACCGGCTATGAAGTAGTCTACTGTACCAGTAAAGAAAACCTTGCTTAACCTCTCCCTCTTACAGTAGTGGAAAAGATTAGGTACTTTTTTTGTACTCTCTGTAAGCGCAAGGTGTGGCAAGCCGTTTCAGGACCCGAAGGCAGCAGTTTTCCTTGTTAGTCTATTCAGTATTTCTAATTGGCACCATTCACTTGTGTGTGCCAAAAAAGCTGCAGGTAACAGAGACAGAGAGTGTGGGAAACGTCTCTGGGGATGGGGTGACCTGAAGGCTGGGGAAAGGAGCTTCATTGTGGAGGCGGTGCTTGTGATGGGGAGTTAATTAGAACTGTGTACAGACATGCAGGAGCACCTCTCGCCTTTCACACCACTATCAGAAGTGTGAGAACTGTCATCCTGTCTGGAACCATGGTCTCTCGTTGCTTGCTTCTGTGTTTGCGGCTCGTGCTGCCTTTTATGCATAAGGTTTGAGCTGTGTATTGAGTTTCATCACATTCATGTATCATCTGTGTCCACAGAAGTATATACAAGGCCACTGAATTTGTACACCAACAAACTCTAGGGTGAAGGATTTGCATATATATATATATATATATATATATATATATATATATATATACAATGGTGTGAAAAAGTGTTTGCCTCCTTCCTGATATCTTATTTTTTTTTGTATGTTTGTCACACTTAATGTTTCAGATCATCAAACTAATTTAAATATTAGACAAAGATAACACAAATAAACACAAAATGCAGTTTTTAAATGAAGGTTTTTATTATTAAGGGAAAAATCCAAGCCTACCTTGCCCTGTGTGAAAAAGTGATTGTCCCCCCTGTTAAAACATAAATTAACTGTGGTTTATCACATCTTTCGAAAGCTGAGATCAATTTCTCTAGACACATCCAGGCCTGATTACTTCCACACCTGTTCTCAACCAAGAAATCACTTAAATAGGACCTGCCTGACAAAATGAAGTATACCAAAAGATCCTCAAAAACTAGACAGCATGCTGTGAGCCAAAGAAATTCAGGAACAAATAAGATACAAATTAATTGATATCTATCAGTCTGGAAAAGGTTATAAAGCCATTTCTAAAGCTTTGGGACTCCAGTGAACCACAGTGAGAGACATTATCCACAAATGGTGAAAACATGGAACAGTGGTGAACCTTCCTAGCAGTGGCTGGCCGACCAAAATTACCCCAAGAGCGCAGCAATGACTCATCCAAGAGGTCACAAAAGACCCGACAGCAACATCCAAAGAACTGCAGGCCTCACTTGCCTCAGATATGGTCAGTGTTCATGACTCCACCATAAGAAAGAGACTGGGCAAAAATGCCCTGTCCGGCAGAGTTCCAAGATGAAAACCACTGCTGAGCAAAAAGAACATAAAGGCTTGTCTCAGTTTTGCCAGAAGACATTTTGATGATCCCCAAGACTTTGGGGAAAATACTCTGTGGATTGACAAGACAAAAGTTGAACTTTTTGGAAGGTGTATGTTCCATTACATCGGGTGTAAAAGTAATGCAGCATTTCAGAAAAGGAACATCATAGCAACAGTAAAATATGTTGGTGGTAGTGTGACGGTTTGGGGCTGTTTTGCTGCTTCAGGACCTGGAAGACTTGCTGTGGTAAATGGAACCATGAATTCTGCTATCTACCAAGAAATCCTGAAGGGGAATGTCTGGCCATCTGTTCATGACCTGAAGCTGAAGTGCACTTGGGTTCTGCAGAAGGACAATGATCCAAAACACACCAGCAAGTCCACCTCTGAATGGCTTAAGAAAAACAAAATGAAGACTTTGGAATGGCCTAGTCAATGTCCTGACGTGAATCCGATTGAGATGCTGTGGCATGACCTATTAAAAAGGCGGTTCATACTCGAAAACCCTCCAATGTGGCCGAATTACAAGAATTATGCAAAGATGTGTGGGCCAAAATTCCTCCACAGTGCTGCAAAAGACTTGTTGCCAGTTATCGCAAATGCTTGATTGCAGTTGTTGATGCTAAGGGTGGCCCAACCAGTTATTAGGTTTGGGGGGCAATCACTTTTTTACACAGGGCCATGTAGGTTTGGATTTTTTATTTCCCTTAAAAATTAAAACCTTCCTTTAAAAACTGCATTTTGTATTTATTTGTGTTCTTTGTCTAATATTTAAATTTGTTTGATCTGAAACATTTAAGTGTGACAAACATAAGACACAAAAAAATAAATATCAGGAAGGGGGCAAACACTTTCGTGTGCGTGTGTGTGTGTGTGTGTATCTATATTTATCTCTCTCTCTCCCAAGTGATAGCAGCATCAGGAACAAGGAACAAGAAAATGCAAGAAATACCAAGGGCTGTGACCTCTGGAGAATGGATCCAGTAGATCCACAGAACAACAATTGAGCTCTCCATCCAGAGGTGTGCAGTCTTGGAAACAGCTAGATACTACGCAGGAGCCTCAAGCTCCCAAGCCTCTGGTAGAGGACCTGAGCTTGAAGGGGAAAGGAGGAGGGCAAGTGGGGAATTTTTATATATTTAATAATGGTGTTCCCATGTCTTTCATTTTAAAATGTGTAAGCTACCACAGCTTTACCAAGGACTTCTTATCTTGTCCGGTGTCAATGTCTAATTAGCTTTTAATGTAGTGCATTCACTTTCAAACCAGAGGAGCGGGCCAGATTTTCAATCAAAACATCAGTGTCCACTGATTGTACCTTTAATGATCCTATTAAATCTAAGTCTACTTTGTTTTCCTCCCATCAGCCACAGGATCCCCACACAGCATCCTTGATAACCTTTGCAGGCAAGGGAAAGGCTCTACAAGACTTCTTATCATGTTTACAGTACAAATGTCATTTTTCAGCAGATGATATATCATGCCGCACTGCAAGGAAAAACATTCTTATTCCATGACCCTGTGACCTCCAAATAAACAAAATTCTTACCACTGAAATTAACAACAACCACTTTCTTTTTGAGAAACAGAAAGAGTGGTGGCAAAAATAGTTATATTATTCGTCATTTCCTCTATACCAGTAGTAGTTATTGGAAATGCATTTCTATACCATATTTAAAGGTAAATAAAAAGGATTTATTTCTCAGTTCTTTCTGAAAATGGAAACAACTAATAGCTATGAAACACCAATATCAGGAGCATTTAAAAAGGACACTGCTCAACAAGTCATAGTCACACTGGCCTATCTCTGTAAAACCCACAAACCACAAATTAGTTTAGCTTGGCATATCACTGACTTCTCATGGTAGATAGTCCTGGGCCTATATCCATCATACGTGTGTGAGTGCCGATCTGAGATCAGTGTACTTTTTGTTTGTAAATGGCTATTCTCTGAAATTCCTGAAAAAAAAAAAGATCCCTGAGAATGTTATCCATTCCTCAATGTTATATATGGTGAGATAATTAAGCAATCGTTGTTAGTTTGGGTTGTGATAGTGAGGCTAAAATGCTGTTTAATCACTTATATTTGATATATTTGGTTGTATTTGTATACAAAAGTGATATATTATGATTGAGGACCATTGTCTTTTTTTAGCATACAAAATCCACACCCTGTTCCCCCAAAATTATAATTAATATTTAAGATATCCTGCTGCATTCTGACTTTTATAGTCTTTAAGGCCCTGTGTGAATTATGAATGTGGCCTGTCTGTTTATTCTAAAACAGATTAAGTGGACTACACTTAAATCCACAAGGTATGCACCTGGTTTGGGAAAAGAACATCTGTGCTGGATACAATAAAACCTTGCTTTTATCACTACAAATGCTTTGGGAGGGGTATTACAGAAGGCACCATCAGATGATGCCCAAAGACATGCAGGGACTCGTCTGCAACCAGTCCCCATCCATTAGCAACACTGCTTTACTATTAACACATACATTAGCCCTGGGGTGGGGCTTGTTGGCCGCATCCCAGTACTAGATGGAAGTGCTGGAAAGTGATCTTCCTGTAGGCTTCCACATAGCATTTCAAATATATCTGTAGTGCTGGATCTTTCAATTATTTCAATTATATCTGTAGTAGCTAGGATATATTCCATGTCTCTGCTGGGCAATAGGCAACAGGCAGATGTTTTGTATTTCAGTTATTCTGGTGTAAAAATAATACCCTTGTGTTGCAAGATGAAGACGACCAGAGCATTACATCTGTGAATGCAAATGCAAGAAATTAGGACCTCGGTTGGTTGCAGATTTAATCTGAGGCTTCCACTGTGCAAACACTGTAATAAGGCTATGGGAAAGAGAGCCCACTCACACTTCACTTCACCTTGTTATTTATGCATTGTTTACACAGGTCTGTACGAGTTCAAAGTTTGGCATAACTAAGCATGCTAAAAAGCAGCTTCAATAAAACTGAAGAAAAGAAAGCACAGAAAGGCCAGGGCTTTGGTTACCTTCTAATCCCATAATACATACTCAGTGATGAACTCAGTTATATTGTTTTATGAAGATTAGTGTGTGTGTGTGTGTGTGTGTGTGTGTGTGTGTGTGTGTGTGTGTGTGTGTGTGTGTGTGTGTGTGTAGTTTTGTTTTTCCTGTTTTTAAAACTATTTTCCATAAGGGAATATATGAATGTTGGGTCATATGGAGTCATCCTGTGTTCACACTATGGTGGCAACTAATCACCTCACATGTAAGAGACTTTGGGTCAGAGGTGAAAGTTTTAGAGTACACAAAGGGTTTCAGTAACATGACATGCTGGTGGGGATGTTGGAAGTACATACAAGTACATACAAGATAATGTAGAGATGCTGAGGAAAATAATACCTCTCCTGTTCTCTGAGAGCGTCATTTATATACATGTAAATGATTTACCTGCACAGCATGATTCACAGTGCTGAATGAACCCCTCACTTGTCTCCTGCTGGACGTAAATGAATGCTGAGGGTATTCACTCGACACTACAGATTGTTGTTGTGGATGATGAAGTGAAATGCATGCTGTAATGATTATATGGCTCATGTAAGTGTTCTGCTGATCACCTTCCCTAATTACTTTCACACAGCATCAGTTGGTGTGCTTTCCACGACAGCTTTTGGTACTTGTAAACATGTAAACTTTTAAAGGCAGTTTCTTGGGCCAAAGTTGAATTTACAGGGAGTAAGTTTGATTATGATTGATTATTTTTGATTATTGTAAAGACCATGATTTGTAGAATAATAAAGTCTGAATTGGGCAATATGTTGTTATATTTAAAGAGTCATACAATATTTAATTGTAATGCATTTTGCTCAGAATTAGCATGAAAGAAACATTATCACACAGTGTCATAATTAAGAGAAAATAATCAATTGTATATTTAAAAACTGATGAAAACACCTAATACCTGTGTGTAATGATGACACATCCCTAGTATCTACAGGAAAGCAGTTTCAGTAAAAAGTTTGAGTTGTCAGCATCCTTGATAATTTGAGTACTGAAGTCAGTACCACAAGTGACACAAGTGTCTTGCACCGTTCATTGGTAAAATCAACTCTGGTTTTACATCAAGGTCATTTGTGAGCAGAATGTCAAATACATCAGCCCACCTGAAATTGGTACAATGTCCCATTGTTGTTCTATTGTAACATTATAGCTTCCCCATTGAATCAACAATTGATTTATGCATCCTGCCCTCGCCCCCCCGACCACCACCCCACTTCCCCCATTACAACCCCCCCCAACTACCACCTGACTGCCCCCCACCCCCGCCCACCCCTGATGCCTTACAATGCACTATGATTCAAGCGCTAGTGCAGTTAAAATGTGGTCCTGAGAGTTTGAGAGAGCAAAAGAGTGAGAGAGTGACTCAAGCCTCACACCAAATATGACACGTCAGGCTATCGCACGAGCCGCCTCCACAGAGTGCTTGTTTGTGACCTGCCACTGATTGCAGACAAAAACACGTGCTTGTCTCTTTTACGGTGAAGCCCAGCTGCTTCCCATCATTGTGACACCCCACCTATGGAGGCGCGATGTGTAGAAAGACACCCAGCGAGTGTGCGCACGCCCACTGTTACGAGAACTACAGCAGTGCATGGTATCTGACTCTGTTTTTGGCCGTGCAGTCACAAACAGGAAGTCGCTTCGAGCCAGTCACACAGGGAAACTTCCCCCTTTTGTTTATGGAAATCTGTGTGAAGGCTTCATGGTGTAGACCCCGGGGCGCCCGGCTTCTCCTAATGCCCACCCTGTCTCTGAGCACACCCACTGGGACTGTATGAGCTCACTGTCACCTTCCTGACCTGTCTGATATCAGCTCAGGGCCTCCCAGATAGGTTGCAACTTTGGTTCAGTAAATTAGTTATAAATGAGAATTCTAATAGTACAGATCATTTTCAGACTTTAAATGCTGAATATGAGTTCAAAGTTTCAGTATATCGGGAAAATGTACACTTGCCAGTTCATCACTACAACAAGGCTGAAGTTTTGGAATCATGGTAAATGCTTTCTCATCTCTATTTTTCAGCTTCAAATTCAAGTTACAATTCAAGTTGTAACTATAAACTATAAAATTGTTACATATCAGCATAGATCTTTTAGTGGCATTAACATAATTTAAAAGAACACATGGTGGATCAGCCATTAATTGTTCTGAGCTGTGGACACTTAGTGATTCACTTCAGACCAGCTGTGGGCTTCATGTTTACCAAAAGAGAATGTAAGCATCTATTCCCAGAGTTTGCAGTACATTACAAGTGAGCATTAAGAGCAAAGAAGCCTTACTCTAACATGGGTGGTTTCACCTCAGACTATCCATAAACTAGATCGATTTACACTTTTCTTCAGCAACTCTTGAACTCTCTCAAGAATGTCAGTTGTGACAGACCAAACGCGTCAGCTAAGGTGAAATCACGGATATCAAAGCAGAAGGCTTTGATATCAGGAAAAAGGAAAAAGCCCATCATGTCCAGAGTGTTCGGAAACCATGTTGCCCTGCTCCATCCCACAGCAGCAGCCGCACTAGTGCCCCCATTTATCTCTGCTTTAAGTTACTCTAGTTTATGGATAGAGAGGTCTGTTCATGGCTCTGCCTTCCCAGCTTTAGCTGAGCAGCGAATCCAGTGCTCATATAACCTGTATGGGAAAATGCCAAAGAGAAGACAGTGAGTGAAAGTTCTTTAACCCGTTCAGTTGTGCAAAAACCAGCGCTCCCTGTGTGCATCAGCAAAAGAGTTGTAATGGCTACGTTTTTGAACGGGAAGTCAGTTCATTCAGGGGAACAGTGGACCTTTGTCAAAGTTTGATTCTTGTGGTCATCTCAGTCTAAAATAAATATACCAATTAAAATAAATGCATCAATAAAATAAAAATAATAACTTTTGTTAATTCTAAAACTGCAGATACAGCACAACCCGTAGTATCCTATGGCATCCTTTAGATTGGTGAATCGGTTAGCCATTTACTGCTTCATTTAGTGATTCATTGATTGTGCCTACAAGGATAACCTAATTGTGCTTTCTTTTTAAATTAACTATACATCTTGTTGATGCTTTCCTGTGAGGGAGGCTAAGGATCATTGATCATGGCAAGGACAGCATGGCTCCAAGGTCTGTGGAATTCTGGGTAAAAGATGCATATATATATATATATATATATATATATATATATATATATATATATATATATATATATATATATATATATATATATATACACACACACAAAATTGCCATCCAGCCTATCCCTCTTACCAACTTGGGCTTCTGTTTTCATCATTATCTTCACTGCTGTGTGTGTGTGTGTGTGTGTGTGTGTGTGTTTCTGTGTGTGTGTGTGTGTGTTTGTGTTCTGTGTGTGTGTGTCTGCATGTATTTTTGTCAATTACACATATATCAATGCTTCTGTACATGTAACATATGAGTAAAATAATTGTCTCCCTATAAACAGCAATAAGCTTTAGATATTTTTTATATAACAATACTCCTGTTTGTAGAACATTGATTCAGTACCTCCTTGAAGACCCAAGTTCCATCAGTGCCTGTGAAAGACTAGGACCCGTACTGCATTAGAGCTTATTTCCCTAATGCATAAAGGCATTGCATGAGCTTTTGGTGTCCAACCAGCAGACTTTGAGTCTACAGGAAGCCATGGCGTTTATTTCCATGGCCACAGTCCTATGATTGCCAGCAGTGCAGGGTCTGCTCGCACTGCCTCCTTCCTGATTGATTGTATGGGTGAAGCCAACGTGTACAGCGCACTCATACACTTCAGAGTTCATTTAACCATTTGATCACATCTTTGCGATGTAATTTACATAACTTCACTGCACGCGAGCTAGTACCTCTCATATGCTTCTCATAGGCCTCAAATGCATGATGTTCACACGCTCCTCAAATGTCTGTGGTGACACTGGCCAAACAATGACGATTTTTAGGTGTCACCCTGGCTCAAACCCTTTCATGTTTTGCTGGGAAGTGTGATATTTGGCTGAGGAAATCACAGTTGGATAGGAGATCACAAAGGAAAAATCGACAATAGGGAAAGTGGGTGGGAGTTAAAGAGTGAGAAAAAACACAAACAGCTTATTTATGTTCCCTACTCTATCATAATTGCTTAAATCTTCACCTGAGCTTTTCATTCCAAACAATAAAAACATTACCCAGGTGCTCTTCATAATCCAGCACTTCCTTGTGACAAATCAACACAGTGCTCTGCAGAGTTTTAAAAAAAGCCTTCCCAGTTTGACATCTCCTGGTGATACATAAACACCACAATTCCTCAGACAGGACAATGTGTGATGTCTCACCCCCCTGACCCCCCCGCTCACACACACACACACACACACACACACACACACACACACACACACACACACACACAAGCTACAGGAAACAGCCAAATGTTCACTCCACTAAGACATGGGACACTACTCTATCAGTGGGGTGCCGGGACACTCTTGGCCTTAAAAAACAAACAAAGCAGTTATGCAAAAAAGCAGTTGGACACAGACAAGAATGTGCTGAGCACAGGTCCTGCAGCCTGAAATCCGCCCGTATTTTTGCGAGATCTCCTCACCTTTTTCCCACCGAATGAAGTGCTGACTGCACGATCTGCGTACATGTGAGGTGTGTTTGTGTGTGTGCTGCGCATGATCGTGAGAAGTCCTCAGGTTTCCGTTCACCTGTCACCTGCTCTCATCCCATCGCCGCAAACCCTCCTCCCTTGGAGGCAGTGAACCCTGCGCTTAGCCAACAAGATATCGCCATTCACAGTTCGTTCCTGCTGCTTTAGCAGCCACAATTTGTCAGTGCGCCTGGGAACAAAGACGTTGAGGTGGAAAAATGATAACTAGCCTCCCAGGTCTGTTGACTATAAACAGACAGAAAGCCTGGGATACTCTTCATTTGAATGGTTGTTGTGGTCGTTGGTTAATGGTTGTTGTTGTCGTCGTAACACAACAGACTTTTAACAGACTCACATAAAACTCTTGTTTGTGGTATAAATGGACTCCTGTCACTTGAGAATCTCATGCAATGCAAGCACATGCAATAGTAGGGGGTTTGTGAGCCTTAGCTGGGATTAAACTGTTCAACCTCCCCGAGGCTTTCCTGAAAGGGGGTGGGGGTTTTAAGAGGGAAATGTCAATGTTTGATATCATACAGCATTTTGTTTATGCGATTTTCAGTTACATTTTCACTATATTTGGTATTCTACATTTTCTCATGTTTAATGCAAACAAATTAACACCATCATCACTACCCAAGGCCTCAGCTCTGTTTGACAGTGTTATTTATTTAGTCCATCTTTCTGTTACATCAACTAGATTCTGTGTTATTTATGCTTTCTTGCAAACAGATGAACAAATTTGGCCAAGTTCAAGGACTTTGCGGTTCTTGATGTAATACTATACCTAAATTGTTTAGTATCATAGTGGACCTCAGCTTTAATGCAGAAAAATTCACAGGTAGCAGTACTAACTAGAATTGAAACAGCTACTATGAACACTTTAAAGAGTTCAAAAAAACTTCTTTATAAATCTCAATGAATGATTGCTAGCTCTGCAACACTAGAAGGTCTTTGCATACCATTCGGTAATTACCTTTGTAAAATTTTCCTGAACTGATGGAATTAATGTCCTAAGCCCTCAATTTGACTTTACATTTCAGCAAATGAAAACAGAGCATCTTCCTTGAGAAATGAATTACTTTTGGGGTTTCGAGTTTGGATGCTATTCATTATGTCACAGTTTCTGTTGGAGATCCACTTGTTAAGATCAATGAACATCTGATCTAAAACAAGGTAGAAAAAGGCTGTAGGAAAATTATGTTAATCTAGTTCTAACATTTTCTGACCTACTGTACTGAGCACAGAGCATCCCTTGAGTTGAGTTTAGCTTTTATTTTTGTTCTGAAGCACCACATCGCTAGGAGTAATGAAAACATCATTCCATAGGTTATCAAAAAAGGACTCATGCCTGTAGTCATTGAAAGTCTGTTGCTAAGTTTTCAACTAAATCAAAAGCCTTGGAGAAGTTTCAGAGACTGTAGCATAGCGAACAGAAGTTTTGTTTCTCCAATTGTCGTAGGATAAACAATGTCGTAGGATAAACAATGATCTGTAACTCTATTGGTGCAGACCTTGTGCTTGCCCAGACGTCTGAGGACAGTCATAAGCTTGGCCTACTAGGCTGACTTTGTATTCAAGATCGTCACTTTCTAAAATGTGTATAATTATGCTAGTAGGCTTTGCTGCATCTACACAGCTTCAAAATGGAGGAGATATTCATGGACAGCTCCTTGAAAAAGTACCTGAGTACTGAAGATATCTGTTCTTTCTTAACATGTTTGCTCTCATTGGCCATGATGTTAAGGAGCTCACTCTCTTTTACTTCTTCTAACCATGCCTGCTAAGCAACTCAAAACCTCATACTGAATTACTTTGCATATTTATTTTGCATTAAGGTCAACAATGGAATGGAAATCACAAATCTTCCCTGTTTTGTCATGATTTGCAATTGTTTTTAGAATTGCTATGAAGTTCCTTGAATTATCTGAATTTGTACACCCATTGTGTCCCTTCTGTGTAGCAGGAAGTAGTAGAACTTATTGTTTTGATTGAACAAATAACAGTAAACAAAGCACATACTCACCTTCTGTTTTGAGTATCTCACTGACAAAATAGATCAAGTCCCCTTTGGTGTTTAGACATTTCTTGTTTCTCCACATGCCTTCATAAGTCTGCAGCTGCCTTTCGTGTATAATCTGTATGGTTTATTTTCTTTAAACCATGTGTGTTCAATGTTTAGGGTAGTTAAGAGTGCTGCATAATTTTTTAAAAACTTCCTATTATTATCATTAATATTTTTATTATTATTTAATCACATTTATATAGCGCCATTCTCAACCCAAGGCAGCTTTACAGAAAGAAATCAGCTTTTACAATCAAATCATTCACATACTGATGAGAAAGGCAGTTCATTTGCACACACAATACTCTCTATCAGAAACCACAGCCCCCTGTGGAGACTGCACTGGGTGCAGGGAAGGGGAGCAGGTTCAGGCCAGGACAGAGCAGCAGCCATCACTGTACATACACACACATTCACACACATATATGTATATACAGTGGTGAGTAGTCAAGAACTGTATTCAAGTAAAAGTACTTTAAAAATTATAATTACTCAAGTAGAAGTAAAAGTAGTCATTTAAATTATTACCTAAGTAAATGTAAGAAAGTATCTGTTAAAAAGATTACTCAAGTCACGAGTTACTTCACTGGACCACATTTAATAACACCAAGCAACAATATGTGTGTGTGTGTGTGTGTGTGTGTGTGTGTGTGTGTGTGTGTGTGTGTGTGTGTGTGTGTGTGTGTGTGTGTTTTTCCACAAACTAAAATATGTGGTCCTCATAGTTCTTTTTATGCTGAATTCAAATCTGTTTTAAAGATGCTTCTCTCGGGCATGATTTTTAAGTGAATTTTACAATAAGTAATTCTGAAAACATATTTGGATTCAGTGTGCAAAAATACTTCATAAACAGCAGTTTTTCCTTTGTTCTGGGTCTCTGTGCTACTTAGTTCATGTGTTATGTATAAACTACATGAGGTTTTTCTTATCAGCTAAATATTCTGCATATAAATCACAAGCATCACATTGGATTTGGTGATCACTTTGTGGTTAGTACAATTTGTGGGAATATTCTGAGCTCTTGCCTAAGGTCACTTACTCCATATTTTACTATTCATTATATTTACCTTGCAATTAGGTAACAAGTCAGACCGGCTGGCTAGTTGGATATCCTAGGTTGCCTAGCTAACAACTGCGCCTGCATGTGGTCAAACAAATAATATATAAAATCAATAACAAATCTTAATTTTATAACTTTGAAACCTTTAGAATCTTGAAAATATGCCCCAGTATGGGTCATGCATTCCTGAACGCCATGAGCTTAGCTGAGCTGCTTCATTTATTTTTCTGCTGCTTGTAGCTACGTAGGTAGTTAGCCATTTTTTTTCTTAGAATATCATTCTTTCAGATTAATAATGCACACTATGAGAGAGCACTGAATTTACACACAGATATGTGAGCCTTAAAGAAAACTATATATTGCGGGCTACTTTTCATAAATGTCATTTGAGTCCCTCAACGGAAAATGTGCCTGTTCGCTGTTCATTATGTCTGTCTACTGTCCATCTGAATAATTTACAGGAGTAAATCGGTGACACTCAGTGATCATCTTTAAGGATTTCACCAACCCTCCCAGACTTGACAGGTTGTGGCGACAAGTACATATATATATATATATATATATATATATATATATATATATATATATATATATATATATATATATATATATATATATATAATTGTTATTATTTTATTTATTTATTTATTTTATTTAAAACGGGAGGAACGTTGACGAATATAACAGAGTAAAGGTGCACACACACACACACACACACACACACACACACACACACACACATATGTATGTATGTATGTATGTCTTAATATTCAGACCAGGGGTGGAAACCCCTCCTCCTGTCTGCTATTAGAGGTTTTGCATACATATTCAAAATTGGCTGTGCTGGGTCATCATCATTTGCTTATATCTGGAGTACAACAACCACAATATTATTTAAAAATCAATTTGGATAATACCACAAAAATCTCTAGCAAAGTAAACCACAACTCCTAGCATGAATCTTCAATCTTATATACATATCAAAATATTGCATGGATGATTGATTTTATTACTTAAAAGCACCCACTTTCTCTGCAACTTGGGTTGATTTCAACCTCACCCTCATCCTCACCCTCATCCTCACCCTCAACCTCACCTTCATCCATAGCCTCAGACTCACTCTCAGGATCTTCATCTGTCTCTATTTTGTTCTCACTGTCTGAACCAGTTTCTCCAACTGACCGTTCTCCATATGCATTTTCCTCGGCTCTTCGCCAACCTGAATGATCTGGCTTGATCTGATTTCCTGCACAGTTGTCTTTCTTTTTTAGAAGAAGTATGACATATCACTTTTCCTCCTCATTTTGGAAAGACCCAAAGTGTAACAAACAAGTGTTGTGCCACCACTGTGATAAGTAACTGTTTTAAATGTTGCAATGGCAAGATGGCCATGATGCAAACATTGTAGCAATGTTTTAGATGTGTAGAACTGTGTAGATGAGAGACTTAGTAGAAAAAAAGTGATCGAGGTAATTATTTTTTACATTTACATTAAAAAATGTTTTTTTACATTCGTTAATACACAGCATTGTTTACAGGTCACTGTGGGCTTATATAAATTATATATTTAAATTAATTTACATATTTCACTGTGGGTGAAATTACTTTTGTAGGTTTTGTTTTGTTTCATGGTTGGTAGGCTAGAAGGAAATCTTGGATTAATTTGCCACAATAAGTTTGAGTAGCAATCAGGTCAGATGCTGTGCTGCTGTACGTACTCAGCAGTTTGCGTTCAGTCATTAGCAGATCATACACGAAAGGCAGCTGCAGACTTATGAAGGCATGTGGAGAAACAAGAAATGTCTAAACACCAAAGGGGACTTGATCTATTTTGTCAGTGAGGTGCTCAGTACAGAAGGTGAGTATGCACTTTGTTTACTGTTATTTGTTCACATCATATCACTTTGGGATATTTTGTCATTGTTCCTCAAAGGTTTGTGGTCCCTGATATTCAATACCCTGTCTTGTATTGTTGCTGTAAAGGGACTAATCTCTGTGCGCCTTTGTAAATCTGCCTTTGTTAACGCATTAATAATTTTCTCTCTGCTGACTCTCTTTCCCAGTATTCTGCTGTTCCCCAAATGCAGGCACTTAGTGATAAGCCGGAAGCTTGCACATTTCCATCGGAATTGAAGACCGAAGACTGATGTTTTCCATCAATTGAGCGCACCTCTCCAACAGGATGTCAGCACGTGGTCTTTGGCAGTGCTTTGACCCATTCACTCAGCGAAAGGAGAACAGACAGAGCAAGTGCATAAATAGATGACAAACACTTTCCTTTTCCCAAAGACATCTGCCCACGCTTTCAGGCACACAAATAAAGAAAATACCAGGCATGTAGAATCATATGATAAGAGGCTGCCATGTGGTGCAAGACAAACTGCAGTGCTCCCAGACTCAAGGGAAATGGTAAAAGCAATGTGCAGCCCCTCCAAAAAAAAAAACCATATTCCAAAAGTGCACTGCAATCCCACCACCCCCATTTCACGTTTGTTTGTGAAACCCAAGTTGTGGCAAATGTCCGTCATCTGTCCCCTGTTAATTTCTCATATGTTATACTGTTTCAGTCTGCTGTGTCAGCTGTGCGGAATCGCCTTTCACTCATAAAAATGTGGAATATGAACGCTCCAGAGATGACCTTGCTGTTGTTCGTGCGCTCCTCAGAACAGAATCATGCTCCGGTGACCCGTCTCATAAATATTTACTGCTCTTCAGAGGCCTTTGAGTTTCAGCGAATTTGCTGAGTTTCAGTATTCAGAATGCCTTTGGTCCCATTTTGACAAATGGCAAATGTTAATTAACCAATTTAAGTATTAGCAGGAGTTTTCAATGTCAAATCCAATACCCAGTGTGTAATTGTATAGTGATTTCTCTGCTGCAACAGTGACTCTTGGTTTGCAGAAAAAAACCCAATTCCACCATATTAGTAAAAAAGGAGGTTGTTATGATAAAGTGACTGTGAAGGCTGTTGGGGAAGGATAAGGTCAAGCTTAGTCAGGGCTGTTGCAACAGAGTAACAGAGAATGCTTTACCAGCGTGTGTATGTGTGTGTATATGTGTGTATATATGTGCGTGTATGTGTGTGTGTATGTGTGTGTGTGTGTGTGTGTGTGTGTGTGTGTGTGTGTGTGTGTGTGTGTGCGTGTGCATGTGCGTGTGCTTGTGCATGAGTGTGAAATGTATTTGGACTAAGCAGTGTTTGGAAGCTTAAACAGTGATTTGCAATTGCTACAACATATTTAATCTAGAGTGAACCTCTTCTAGAGTGAACCTCTTCTTCACTTTCACCATCGTAGCACAACAGAAGGATTCTCATAACTTATGTCTGGGCTTCTCATGGAGCTGTTGGGGGTTGCAATGTTTCAGCATGCTATGTTCGGTGTTGCAATTTGCCACACCCCTGCAGGAGCGGTTTTAGGGAGGCTGTAATCTTGTTGCATAAAGGGTGTGAAAGTTAAGTGCAATGTCAGTATTGAGGAGGCTATTTTAAGTTCAGCACCTTCTAAGCAGCACAGATGGCACTGTTCTAGTGTTGAAGCCCTTTGTTTTCCTGCAGAGGTCAGGCAAAACATCAGATGTGTCTGGATGTCATGTCAGTGTGGTTAAACAATGGGAGGTTGAATGACCTGCAAATCAATGTCCTTTTGACAGTGAGGATCTTTTAATGGAAACTCATGGAAAGGAACCCACTTGTGTTCACAACAGCCATGAAAACTTCACAGGCCAAATAGATGTTTATGTAACAGCTATTATGGGACAGTGGGAAAGAGAAATGGAAGTGAGAGGGGGAGAGAGAGAGAGAGAGAGAGAGAGAGAGAGAGAGAGAGAGAGAGAGAGAGCTAGGAAGGAAGGGTGGCATGAGAAGAAAGACAAATATGAGAAAGTCAGAGAGAAAAGGATCTGGGCATATTGTGAGTCACAGTGAGTGACACAGTGAGTGAGGGTAGACAGAGCATGGGAAGGTGAAAAATGAGTGAGAGGGTGGCAGGAGAATGATAGAAATGTAGGAAGAGTGAGAGCGAGAGAACTTGTAAGTGAGCGTTGGCAGAGGGCCGTGTCCCAGGCCTGAGGAAGGAGGCAGGTTCCCATGCCCCAGAGTCCTCTGGGGAGGAGCCGTGGCAGATGTGACGTCTGGGCCGCTATCCTGGTAGTCGATGTGGGAACCAAGAGGGAAACACTCTAATCCATAAGTTGCAGAGGACCAAGAAACTGGGAGCAGTGGTACATTTACATGCTCGCAAAAAGCTCATCTGATCGTCCACCAGGGCAAAATAGGAGCCTTTGGTTTGTATACAAGACCACACAATTCCGGGAATTTATTGAATAAACATGGTCTATTTTGACCACCAAATCTAAGGTCAAAAGTTCAGGTTAAAAGTATCAAGAGTTTCCTCTTGACAACAAACCACTGCTGTTGTGAGAAACATTTTCAGTTTTTTTCCCCTCTGGGCATTTTGAGTCCTGGGAGCCAAAGCATCAACACTAAGCACACTAGTTTTTGATAATTACACTAAAAAAGTGGAAATTCAGGCACTTTTTACTTGTTTTCAGAAATATGAGATGTTCTTGACACAGCATCAGAACATAAACTCAACTGTGGTCATGTTTAGATCTGCAGGTTTTGCTTATTTCTGCACGAAAGACACCAGAACATAACTGCCAGACATGACAATTATTTTTATGTCTAGATTTGTATGTCTAGATGTAAATCTAGATTTAAAGAAACATGAGAAATAGTTGCTACAGGCACATGGAAAGAGAGAGTGCAAGAAAATATAGGAAGAGGAAAAACAAGAGACACAGAGAGAGAGAGAGAGACAAGGGAAGGAGACTTGTAGCAGTGACGAACTTCTATAAGAGAATAACTTCTCTTAAAATGGTGAAGACAATTTAAGTTGCATGCAAACATGTCCAATTGATGATGGAGAATCAAAACAGTGATAATGCAATTCACACATTATTACTGCAACTCCTTAGAAGTTACAAAGAAAGAGAAAGAGGGAGGGACAGAACGAGACAGGATTTTCCAAGATGATGTCAGCATGTGGCAGCTGTACGGAACAGGCCTTTAACTTCAAACACACTCTTAAAGAGGCCCTGGAAAGAGGCGTGCCTGCGCGATGGCAGACACACCCGACGGGGTCCTGCACTGAGCCGATCTGTGAGTGGCTGTCAATGGGCATCGAACGACGCTGCATTATAGGGGAGATTACATGTGAAATTATGTGTTTCTGCTACTTACCAATGTACATTTTGGGCAGGTTATTCACTCTAATGAATAACTATGTCGGATCTTTTTTTTTTCCTTATGGGCTTAATAAACCAAAAAACACCTTCATTCACATTTGGAATCATACTGGATACACTGCAATCAATGGTAACACAAAATGTGGTCCTTCTTTTCCAGAACTCATCTTAAAGCAGTTTGGGGTTTATCATTTTCCTTTGGGTGCAGTTTCCCCTCTTCATGTTATACCACTGGCATTTCAATTTTATACAAATTAACATTGTGCTACATAACAAAAGGAATGACATTACAGCTTCAAAGGACAAAGTCTTTGTTTCCAAAAGCATGGGCCGTATAAACAAATCAAGTTTAGGGCAATGTTCTAAAGCTTTGTAGTTTACTGGGTGGGCAACAGCTCTATTTTTGCATGTCCCAGAGGGAGACCAACTCCTGAAACACCAGTATAACAATAGGAAGTATCTCCAGGTATCACTCTGGACTGCACAACAAGACATCAATACCACCAGAAACAAAAGTCAGGTATATAATTGCTTTGGATGGCAGATCCCAGAAAGTGAGGGACAAAGACTCTCTAGAATGCCTGCCTCCTTTCAGTTCCCTCCTGATATTGGGTTTCCTTAACCCAGCCCTGCTGGCAGGCCAAAGGCAATAGGCTCTTGTTCACTCTTCTGCAATGCAGTCTGCACTATTGTCTGTGTGGATCTCACTTAAGCGACAAAGGATGAGTTATGAGCAGGTTTCTGATGATTTGAAGACCTCAGTGGTTTCCTGTGGAGAAGAGCTGCCGTAGTTATGGGGTGGAACAGTCACTGCAACACTGCTCCCTAGTGGAGAAGCAGTCATGCAGACACACACACATACACACAGAGTGTTTCACACTCATAATTATCTCTCATAGTCACGTAGGATAAAGGAAATCCTAGGCAAAGTTGCTATTCTCTGGAGTGTCTCTCTTATCCATGCTTAAAGGGCTTGTCTTTCTGACTCAGTGATTTTTCCAGAATGAGGCGGAACGTGGCTGGGAGATAGATAAAACCACACAGATAAAACAAAAGAGGGGGCCATCCAATAAGTGAGGCAAGGTGTTCAAGGCAAATGAGTTTGATGTAAAATCCACTTGAAATTTCCGAGCCAGCAGACAGTTCCAAGGCTTACTCCTGTGATCAAAGCAATTTTATTAATCAAGCATTTTCCTGCTGGGAGAGTGAGCTACAGTCCACTGTTTCTCATCAGGAGCTCATTGTGAGACTCTGATTATTAGGTTGCCTGAGAGACCTGGTCTCACATGCAAGACACGTGGATTAGGGTCACAGGAGGTCACCCTAGATTAAAATAATTAAAATACACACACACACACACACACACACACACACACACACACACACACACACACACACACACACACACACACGCGCGCGCACACATACACGCGCACACACACACATAGCACTAGGCATGAAAAAGAATACCAGAACAAGTATCCATAAAGAATACACGTCTCAGAAAAAAAAAATGTAAACAGTATGAACTTTAATTATATACATACACTAAATTGATATTGTATAAACTACATATTGTCCATATATCTATAATAAATGCACAAATGCAGTAAAACACATCTTGACTGCAGTATGGTCCTAGTATGACTTTCTTACATGCTCAGACCATGCACAAATTATCACATTTGACACTTCATTAAAATCTCACTAATATCTGCTGCATTATTTTAATAATCATTCTTCATATTTGTTAGCGCCTTGAGATACTGGTGTCAACAGTCTTGACAATGAAGTAAATGAAATGCTACTCTCTACACCAAAGGCTTTAAAGTCATTTGACCTCTGCCCCCTTTTTACCCCATGATATCTTCATCAACATGAGAATTGATTCAACCGAATGTGAATACACGACAATAAAGAATAACTCCACGAACTATATTGCATAACCGTTTATCAACATCTCATTAACCACCTCTGGTAACAGGTGCCCCGGTAACAGGTGACTCTACTAACTGACTTGGCTCTCACCTTATAAATCCCCACATCCAACAATGCTAAATCAGATGTAACTTTCTGAAGCATTTGCAAAATTAGTTACAAAGGCCGTCAGCCTCACCAGCCAACTATTAAGGATCGCCTGCCGGCCTGTTCCAGACAGGGGAAAAGGGTTTGCTGAACTGAGCTATGGCTCTTCGTGAGCACTCTGCCCCGGGCGCTAACGCCCACCTGCTGTCTGTCCGAGGCGCCAGGGTGTTTGATTAGGGAGCAGTCTGGCTACTGCAGGCACACGCAGAAGCTGATTGCTGTTAAGCCTCTTACCCGTCACCCCCCTCCCAGACTCTACACAAATAACTCCAGAGGAGGATGGTGCGCACCTGCTCTTCTCTTTACACAGGGCAAACATTTGCAAAGCGAGACACGGGGGAGAGCGCATGGTGGTACTTCCCCCCACGGTGACACACCTGGCTAAATGTGTTAACACTAAGGGCACCAGGTCTCCAGATTAAACCTTTATCTCTGACCTTTTCTGTCGTGGCGTGTTGGCAATATTATTGTAGTCTGACTGTATACTACAATATTTAAAATTTACTCATGAATGTTTTATTTTTTCTTCTTAAAGAGGTTTGATCTTGTGAACTGTATTATTTTTATGTGTTATTTATATATATATATATATTTTTGGTCTCTCCCCTCTCCTGAGACAATGGCACACTCATACTGGATTAGCCAGTGAGCTGTTTGCACATGCCAGTAGATTGCTGTCAGATGATTTCTTTCTGATTCAGACACAGGCCTAGCTGATTTAATTATTATCTCTACTTCACCATCCTTTGGGTGTGAACTTAGCAAGGCATGTAAAAATCTAAATAGTACGGACTGTAGACAGAGAGTCACTTACTGTATTTATTGTTAGCAATGTTCATCAAGAGACCCTATTGACTCAACATCCTCCTCAACTATGACCTAAGTAGTATAACTATTTAATTTGCATTTGTCAGCAGGAAAAAGCCTAACATTTGGTCTAACAGCAGTACACTGTAGTAAGAGTGAATGTGTTTAGATATGCACATTGGAGAAATCTTCTTCTAGAGTAAAAAGCATTGCGGTATCCATCATTCTTATCTTTGGTGGGTGGGGGGGTGTCTCCTTTTAGTAGGGTTCCAGTGGGGTTCCGGTGGGTGGAGGGCTTTTCCCCTTCTCTTCCCCTTCTCTTTCCTTTACTCCTTTTGTTTTGGGCTTAGAGATAACATGAAGCAGATTTTTATCTGCTCAGATCTACCACATCACCTCTATTCACCTACACAAGCCTAATTAGCTTCTACACACATTGTTCACTCCATGGCATATCTCCAGGAAATGGTTTTCCCTTTATATATGCGAGCCAACATTAACCTCTCATTAGACTGTATTGATGTTGTGTGTGTGTGTGTGTGTGTGTGTGTGTGTGTGTGCGTGTGTGTGTGTGTGTGTGTGTGTGTGTGTGTGTGTGTGTGTGTGTGTGTTTATTCCACTTTCAGAAGTGTTGACTAGTGGCTAAAAACAAGGTTTAATGAATGCAGATTGTTTCAGTATGGTTTTGTGTAGTTTATTCAAAAATGGCAATGGAGATTTTTTACTTGAAATAATTTTAGCATTATTCATTTACAATAAATATTTAAAAATAAAGTGAAACGCTTTCTAAAGATAACTTAGAAATGTACACATTTGGAACCTCACATAAATTTTTAAAAGGTTTAAAAATAGGTTTAAAGTATCATTACTGTATATGTACATTAACCAAATCAATACCAGGGTTAACACCTAGACATAAACGTAAAAACTCTCAGAGGTACAACCATCATCAGTTTTTGCCCATTACTCTATGTTCTAATAAATAAATTATATAGATGATGCATGCTGTAAGCATCTTAGATGGAGCACTCATTGCTCTTACCTTGCAACAAAAGCACAGTTCTCTCACCCCGGCAGCTTCTAAATATCTTCTCCGCCCACTATCACATGGTCCACTCAAAGTCGGCCTCGGTTCATTAAACATATGTCTTATATTCTATTGTAACCATCTAATATCATGTGGCAGATAAAAGAAATATATTTCATCCTAAAACCCCATCTTGGCCCAAAGCCTAATGAGCAGATCAACTACGAGTGTCATTTGACAGAGACAGAAATAGTCTGGTCTGCAGTGAGACATACTTAAGTGGAAGTACAATGGTGAGGGATATAGAGAGGGAGCTGTTATGATGGAGGCAGGAGTAGTGAATGGAACCCGGGCTGTAATGAAGGATTAGAGGGGGGATTAGGATTCTTTATGAAGATGTTCCTTATCCTCATTAGACCTCTTCTTATAACAGTGGATCAATTCTCTCACTCAGAGAGAAAGTGAGAGAGAGAGAGAGAGAGAGAGAGAGAGAGAGAGAGAGAGAGTACAGTAAAGGCTGTATAATGGGAAAGTTTAATGAAGGACTTTGTCTTTCTCTAACCCACTAGCTGGACTATAGGACTATGATCATATTTACATTGGTCTTTGTGTTGATATGCCATGAATATGCATCTCTGAAGTTTATATGTACCGATGGCTGTTTGGGACTGCCCATTCTGACGATGAATACACTGAGCTACTGAGAACAGGGGGAAGGAGACATGGTAACTAAGTCCAAGACAGGCCATTGATTCCTTCAATATTTACACCCCAAAACGGCCAAACAAACCCTGGAGATTCAAACACCACAACCCAATGAGTCTCCAGAATAATACAGGTTCTTACTGGAGACTAAGATCTTGCCTGTGCTGCCAGGGAAAAGCTGGTCACGTTGAATTACGTGTTTACTCTGATAGACAGTTTTTGGGCAGTTGGTGTCTGGTGCTAGTTTGCATGGGTTTGCATGCAGGGTTGAGCTGTCTGATTATGCAACTGATTGACTGTTAGATAGAAATAGATCTATGCACTTGGTGCCTTACAGTATAAATATGGGCCCTTATGCACAAGACTATCTCACTGAACACAGCACCTGTCACTGGAAAATATAAACAATTCAACTTATAGCTGACAGGCGGCTGTAGCACCTGGCAAAATATAGTGCAAACTGGAACTCGTTTTAACACGCTGCCTGAAGGGAAAAAAATATGGGTAAACTGGGAAATGTCCATGAAATATCCATTCATTGTTAGCGCCTTTATCAGACGAATACTATAAACACGGAAGGTAATTAAGTATATGAAAATACCGTGTAACCGTGACTTTTTCTAGGGAACAATCACTCAGTGTTTCTGTTGTCAGTGTCGGTTCAGTAAGCTGCGTTCACAAATATGACCATATCATCTACATCTCCTGGTTGTTAACATGAATAGTGCTTCGTACTCGTGAGTTTACTGTAGGCTGCGTAGCGTCTCCTTTTCACAAAGTCAGTTTAAATGTCAGAAACGGAATAAGATGACAGTAAATGTCAGCGAGAAAAAGTGAATTCTGCGCGTCTCAAACCAAATTTTAAAGATTTGCATTTGTGGTTCATGTATTTCGCCCATGTAGGCTGTAAATTCTGAAGTAATGATTTTAATTTTCCATTGGCACACAGCAGTTCGACGTACGATGTTTGTCCAGGGGCGTATTTGGGTGATAGGACAAGTGGAAAGAAATGTGTTTTTTGCGCATGTCCGAAATTTGTTCGTCTATGTACAGACTAAAAATAATAGTGAATACTAAATAATGAAGATTCATTTTTTACCCCTGAGGTGACTTGAAGTCTGCAGATATATAGCTTGAGTGTAGGCAATATTCGCAAATTCTTCCTAAATGATAGAGATTTCTTTTCCTGGTATTCAGCTTGGAATAGGCCTTCTCATTTTGAGGGAAATCCTTAGTGCGGAAAACTTGTAACTGCATCTGGCGTGTAAACGCTGCATCTAAACGTTGCGCTACTGTTCTAGCACGTTTGAAGATCTCATTTTGACCGCACAGTTAATAATCCATAAGATATATTTACTGCGATGTATATATTTGATGCATCAGTTGGTTTCATAAAAGTACACTCATTTAAAATATATATTTGTAATCAAGTTACAAAAAAAAGTAAACTTAAATTGCACAGACAGTTTATTGATGGTGAAAAAACATTAAAACAGGTGACTCACTGCCATGCCAGTGAGTACATGTGATCTTGAATGATAAGTAAGGCCAACGTGTAGTGTGGAGCTGGATTCAATCATTCAACAGGGAGGTGCATCAGGGATGGGCTTGCAGCGCTCCACCACCGCGTTGATCTCCCCAATCTTCACACCATCATATGTCCCAGTGATGGTGGTCCAGTGGGTTTCTCCGTTGCTGTACGTGCGACTCAGGCGTGCCGTGAATGGAATATCAGCAGTCGTCCTTTTAGCGTCCATCCTTACTGAGCATGAGTGGTTTGGAGGGACGAGGACCTGCACAGACATGGAGTGGGTGATGGTTTCAGTCATCTTTGTCCCCTCTGAGAAGCTCACAGTCAGTTCCTTGGTGAAGTCCACATTGTCCGGGTTGATGATTGGGATTTTCCCAGTCATGATGGAGGTGGAGCCATTGCGAGTTACTCTGCCAATGTCCCAGAAATTTTCCACAGTGCTGCTCTTCTCCAAAAGGACTGTCTTTTCAATGCTGGAACACTCATAATTAGTGGCCTTGGCCGTTTGGATGGTCTCAGGAGGGTGATGGAACAGCTCGATCTGGTCAATGGCGTACTCCACATGGGAGATGTGCTGGCTGTACTTGTCCCTGTTAATGGTCAGGACATCATACTTCTTGTACCAGTACTCCTCACCCTCCCAAGGCAGGAAGAAGGCCTCATGCTGAACAACAACCTTGCCTAATCCATATTTATTCTTTCCAACGTAGATGTCCAGCTTTGTGCAGGTCTTCACCGAATCCATCGGCACAGAACCATAGGAGCCTGATCTCCACTCCAAAAACTCAAAGTGGTCCTCATTGACCAAGACCTCAAACTTAGGGGCAGAGTACTCAGCATTTGCATAAGGGTAATAGCAATATGGGCCTTTGCTTGGGGTGTAGAATCCAGCCTCGCAGCTGACTTTGCACACATAGTCTGTGCGTCCTGTGTAACCGTTGTAGATGCTTAGGGCGCCGTTGGGGAGGGAGTCATTCCAGCTAACCCATTTGAGGCTGATATTCTCTTCAAACATGCTCCACTCCTCCTCCTTCTCAGAGGTTAACTCAGGAGGAGTGCTACAATGGGCCACCAAGGTCAAAGCATCAAGAGGTGGGACCATATCTTCCAGGGCAGGGTTTAGTTGGATCTCTAAATCAACAAGATAAGTGTAGGCAAATTATTTAGATGGTCTAATTATTCAGTGTTTGTAACGAAACTGGTGTATATTGTAAGTGTTTTTATCTGCTGGTAATTTAACAATAGGTAACCTGTGGTGTATTGTCTGACACTGGATAACTGGGTTTGCCTCTGTATTTTGTTGTTTTTCAGTCTTAGTTCCACGTTAGTCACAGGTGAATGCACTGAGATTCCAAATATCATGTAAGTAATGCAAATCATAAATAAAGGGAATGGAAATGAAACTCACTGTTCACTGCCTTGAGGTCTCTGGTGGGGGCAGAAAACAGTGGTGGCAAACACAGTTGCAGTACCACTAACACCAAGGGAAGTGCTGCCCTCATCTGGTGGGAAAGCAAAATGTAGACCATGGAAATGGAAAGTTATTATATTTTTATTAAATTGCTGGCATTAAATAAATCATATTTTATTAAAATAAAACCTCTGCTAACAAATACAACCAGTATTCTAGTTTAGTTTAGTCATTACGAGCAAAACATTTAATTACATTTTGATCATGTTTTGATCATGAAATTATGTTCTGTTTAAAATGAAAACGTTTTTTCTATCCAAATAAAAAATGCTATGATGGAAATGTGCTTGAACAATAATATATTAACATTAATAATAATATTAATTCATATTAATAATAATAATATTCTAAATACATGTGTTTGTGCATTTAACATGTATTTCATATAGCATTACATGATCAGAAATAAATTATTAATTATAATTATTTCATGGTCCAGATGTTATTTGCAGTAATATTAATACATTTTTATCACTATTTAAGATAAAACAATATTTTTAGACTAAAACATTACTGTATTGGAGCAATACTAGAGTCTTTTACCTTGTCAGGTGTCTTTTCAAATGCTGATGAGTGCGAGTGCCAAAGTGCTCTTAAGCTCTTATAACTGCCCCCAATAAACCAGCACTGGTGACCTCAGCATAGGTGAAAACAATACCCACACTGCCAGTGCACAGCCACTGAATAAAACTTGTTTTTATTCAGAATTTGTTTGGGAATGGAGTAAACTGGGATTAGAACAGTGGAAGTTGGTTTTAGGAAAGTGTTCCATAAAGTAGCACCAAAGATGTACATACCACATGAAGCTATTGTAAAGAGTGGCCAAGTAAAAGATTGATATAAAGAAGATATTATTATTATTATTATTATTATTATTATTATTATTATTATTATTATTATTATTATTATTATTAGTTGCATTTATATAGTGCCTTTCTCAAACTCAAGGACGCTTTACAAATATCACTCTTTTTGTGTTGTTAAAGAAACCAAATTTTTCTATTAGAGGCATCTGATAAATAATTAATTTGTAATTCATCATCTATAATTCAATCTTACCATATAGTAGGTAAAAAGATTGAAGGTTTGAGAACTGAAGCTACATTATTTGCCATTGAATTCAGTGACAAAAGTATCTTCTTTTGTCAAGATAACCGGGATCTCCTTGATGTTTTAGAACACGCTTGCGTGACAAGTTAAGCTATTGGATTTTTGACCTTCTCAGGAATGATTGTTTATCAGGAAAAATAGCTGATGGATCTCTAATAAAAATCGATAGATGGGTGTTCAGGGTCAAGGTCATTAGAGACACTATTGAAGAGTACCCTTGGGAGTGCAATTATCAGACCTTTTATGACTTAGATGTGATGATATACTGTTCTTTATAGGAGGGTCAGTAGTGATAATATGGGTCATATGTGAAGAAATTTAGCATTCTTTTAACTATATGATTCTGCTCAGGTAATAGAGATGATTGCACTCAGATGTAGATTGAAGAATTGCTAACAGATATTGTCATAATAAATATTTTTGTGTTTGCATGTCCTAGATATTAGAAAAATCACTTTTGTGTGTATGGTTATTTTGTAATTTGCTTATGATTTTTGATGAACAAGAATGCATCTATTATAATTTAGGAATCAAACAGCAATGCCTTTCTTAGAAATACTTGTAGGTACATCCTTTATGTACAGTAAACGACTGTAGCACCTCTGAGCCCATGCATCAGTTTTGCTGCATTTTCTAGTTCATCTTTATGAGCCCAGGACCACTGTAGGTTGGATATTTTTGTCACAACACTCTTGGCTCAGCAGTGCCACTGATATGTGCAGCTACAACACCATGCATACCCCTATCATGTCTGTGTTATTTCTTTGTTGAAAAGACCACTAACATAATTGACAGTGATCCAGTGGTGAGAAAATGACCAATAATTAATGGGCTAGAGGGTTGCTAATATATTGTGTGTGCCATTAATTGGGCTACAGTCTGTGTTTGTATACCTATAAAGTTCAGATAATTACTTTTAACTCCTCTTAGCTCAAATAAACAACAGAAACAACTATTAAAGTAAAGTATGGTGTCCAGTGAGTTTATATACAAAGTATTCAATTTGTCCACACTGAGTTTTTTTCATTATTCTTTTATTGTTAAAATACTAACATTTATTGTACAGCATAAAGAGTCCATGGTCAAGGTTTCATATTTCTCGATGCTTTATTTTTTGAACACTTAAAAAGATAGCCAGCAATTCCCTTTTTAGAAGGGTTTTCCAAAATAACATTTTGTAATAATTGAAATTACTTGCAGTTACATTGATGGTTATGTGTAAGATGGTCATTTCTTATTTGCATAACTTGGTATAGACTTCACTCTGTTTGTGTCTGCCTATGCCACTGATGGACATGGTTTGGCATCTGGAATAGGCTCACAGCGGTCCACTACTGCTCTGACCTCTCCAATCTGCACACCATCATAGATGCCATTGATGGATGTCCACTGGGTCTCTCCGTTTGCATATGTTCGGCTGAGCCTTGCCTTGAAGGGGATGTCGGCGGTGATCTTGCGGCCCTCCATGCGGGCAGTGCAGGAGTGGTTGGGCGGCACAGTCAGCTGCACTGACACCTCGTGGCTGAGAGCCTCCACTACAGTGGTGCCACGATTGAACTGCAGGGTCTTCTCTAAAGTGAATTCCACTCCAGCACTGCCAATCATAGGGATCTTGGCCGTGATGCCCCCTGTAACACCGAGCATAGTGGAGCGGCCGATGTTCCAAGTTCTCCCCACCTCCGTGGTCTTGGAAATGGTCACTGTCTTGGTCACAGTCTGGCAGTCATTGTTGGTGACACTGGAGATCCTCATGGTCTCTGGTGGGTAGTGGAAGAGTTCGACTTCATCGATTCCGTACTCCACGTGGGAGATGTGCTGGGTGTAGGCATCCTGGTTGATGGCCAATACTTCATACTTCTTGTACCAGTATTCATCACCCTCCCATGGCAGGAAGAAGGCTTCAAACTGAGGTACAACCTTACCAAGCCCATACTTGTTCTTGCCTACAAAGATCCCAACACCAGCACAAGTTCTAATAGCATGGCTGGGCACTGAACCATATGACCCACTTATCCATTCCACAAACTCAAAGTTGTCTACATTGACTAAGACCTCAAACTCAGGAGCATGGTATTCACTGTTACCATAAGGGTAATTGCAATATGGACCTTTGCTGGGTGTATAGAAACCTGCTTCGCAGTTGTACTTGCAGATGTAATCTGAACGCTTGGTGTACCCATTGTAGATACCAACTGCACCATTGGGAAGAGATCCCTCCCATGTGGTCCAGTTTAGATTGATGTTGTCACCAAACAAATTTGAAAAGTTCACTGATTCCTCAAGGTCTGGAGGTGTTAGTGGGCCAGTGACTGCCACATTATCAGAGAGAGGTGGGACTTTATCTTCCAGGAGAGGGTTCAGAAGCGAGGCTGTATCAAACAAAGGGATAGCAAAACATCTTTATAAAATACTGTAAGAATGAAATCTAATGGCTTGAGTCTGTTTTGATGTAGCTGATCAACTCAATACTCATTGGTTGCAAATTATAGCTAAAAATTTACAATGACGGACACAAGAAAATTGTAAATAAATAAAATTGTCCCAAAATGTCAACAAGAACATAACAGAAAAAGTTCTAAATTTCCCAGGGAAGACTACAGTGATTGCATAAACAATCACTTCAAAAATAAATGTATTATTGATATAAATTAAGTATTAAATACCTTACATTTCCCTGAGCTTTGTTCCACTATCTCTTTGAGGTTGCTTGGGATTTTCTCAGTAGCCAGGGCACAGAAAGCTCCCAGCTGAAGAAGGGCAATGACAGCGGACAACTTCATCTGCAAAAGACATGTTTCATGATTTTGTAGAATTAGCAGCAAACTGAAATTATTCAGCCTTGTATATGGAAAGGCTTGAGATAGAATTTGTCTTTACGGCTGACATTGCTGATATGGAATACTTTATTTTTTTTAAAGTACCTATGTTTATACTTCACATTCAGGATTTTTAATGAAAGAGTGCACATACCTTTGTAGTCCAACCCCTCTGTGCAGATCCTTCTGTCTGCTCAGGCTTATATATCTCATTTATAGCCTCACAAGCCATAAATCCCAAACCTCACTCTCATGTTATCACCTATCAGGACTCACGGTCATACCGGAGCTAATAATTACAATTCTATAGAATTAATATATATATATCCAAATAGATTGTCACATTAGAAATGTTGTTGAAAACCAAATTTGTTAAATACAATACCATAAAACCATTGTTCTATAAAGATGTACTGTTAAAAAGAACCCAGATTAGCAATCATCATATAAGTTCTTCTGTAACATTCTTGTTAAAAACGGTGGTAACAGTGGCACCTGGGACTGGGGAATGCAATCACTTTCTTCATGGCCTTTTAGACTATGCTCTGTTATTTAGCAGCAGCTTTCTATGTTCAGCGGGGACACTGCTGACAGGCTGTTTGTTTTATTTCTGTCAAGATAAGATTAAAGATTGTAAACATTATTTGGATAAGGCATTACAGAACTAATCTCTTACCTCTGATATCTTCCTTTGATATAGGAAAGATTACATATAACAATAATAATAATAATAATAATAATAATAATAATAATAATATGTAGGTAACATTAAAACATTTCTGTTACCAGGGAAAATTAATTTCCAACTCTTAAATAAAGGAAACATATTGGACTGATCACAAAGTGATGACAAAGTTTTGTGGGGTTTGAGGAGTCTTCAAATTCTGTGTTCTGGCAGCAACACTTTGTAGTAAATGTCAAATAATTGCAGTCCTCAGGACTGCTGTGTTCTTTACTTACCCAGCAACATGTAAAAGTGTGCTCTGCAACAGCAGGGGGCATCGAGAGATACAGAATGGCACTTATGCCAATATGTTGCTTCTGTCATGAAGTCATAACAAACTGCTCTAAAGCTGAAGTCAAATGTATTTTTCAACATGCAGATGCTGAACATGCAAAGGTTGCTCATATGTTCTCATGCCTAGATAACTGAAATGAAAGTTAGTCTTGTTGAATCACAATATACAAATGTACAGACATTTAGTGACTGCATTTGATTAACATTCATTATCACTGTGTTAATCTTTGCATAGATGTCATTTAGAGATCAGTGAATATAATCTGCATATAGAATGGTATAATGGCAACAAAAAAAAAAACTTGTTTAATGAAATAACTGATTTCCCAAATTTAAACAAACATACAATAAAAAATAAGATTAATTACCTTTCTTAGATGGTATAAATATCCCTACGGTGAATCTTTCAGTACATAGACTATGCCACTTGCACTTTCGTCTCTGTATTCCTGCACATTTGACCTGAATTACCACAGCTGTAATTAAAGTGGAGAATTTGAGAGTAATTGCGTCTGTATTGGGTATACCATGGAACAATCACAAGACCTTTTTACATTCATTACATTTTGTATTCTCCTCATTTCATGGGACTTAATGTAATTGAACAAATTTGAAATTTAGTATTTGATGGGAATTAGCAGGTGCATGGTACAATATGCTCTCTGCTTAAGGTTACACTATGGTCCCTGCTGAGCCTCACAATGTAGCCATCTTCATTTACAGCATTTAGGTGACACTTTCATCCAAAGCCACTTACAACTATGACTAACTACAACTTGAGCAATTGAGGGTTAAGGGCCTTGCTCAGGGGCAACTTGGCAGTGGTGGGCTTGAACCCACAACTTTCCAATTAGAAGTAAAGTACCTTAACCACTAAGCTACCACTACACTTCCTTGGAACTTTGTGGGTTTTCCTCTTCAGAGTGGGCTTCAACAAGTGACATGCATGCTCAGCTAGCTTCAGCCTGGGAGAATTAGAACAAGGGAGCTGTAAGTCAGCTGCCTAACAACTAACCTGTTTCCTGAAATGGGGGGACTATGTGTTTCTTATGTGGTTCCTCCAAAACACATGTAAATACTTTCCAATTAAAATGTATGCTTTTGCCCTTCAACTTAGCCATTGCTCCATTTCAAATCCAACGGGTCAGACAACAGAGTCAAATGAACAAAAAAAAAAAGCATTCCTGTGCACTAATTTACCCCACTGCAAATGATATATCAGCCTTATATCCAAAGATTCTTCAGTGAGACCACCAGACACATGCCTTACATTTATCTGACACTTTTACCCAAAGCAACTTACACTTAGGACTGAGTACAACTTGAGCATTAAGGTTCTTGACCAGGGGCCCAACAGCAGCAACTTGATGTTAAGCTTGAACCCGCTACCATTCTATTACAAGTCAAGTAACTTAACCAATGAGCTACCACTGCCCAGTGGTTTGTTTGTGTCTCTGTTAAAGAAGTATTCATATTTGATTTAGCGAAGTCAGGAGATATGTGTAGGGTGGTGTGTGTGGTGGGGGGGGGGGCATCTTCAGACTGCAATGGACTGTGTTTTCTCTACAAGGACTCTGGACTTTCTACAACCACTAAAGTGATAAATAAAAGATGGCCTTCTCTCCTAGTCCTCTCCTTTTCCTGAGATGAAATACCCTAGTAAAGTTTCATTCATGTGAAATAATGGAATAGGTGCGCAGAGTATCTGCCTTACTAATCCATTCTCAAGATACCTCAGTGTCATCAGTGTTTAGGCTAATGCACCAACGCTGGGGCTCAGCTGAATTCATGCAGCTTTGTGTGAAATGTAAGTCCTTCAAATATATATAGGGTTTGTGGAACTGGTCAGAGCACCCAATATTTCTGAATTGGGATGCTAATGCCAATGGCAGTTTAATCTCATTTTTCCTATGTATTATATTTAGCTGATGTATTCCTTGAAACATCCTTCAAACAGTAGATCTCTCTAAATTTAACAAACTTTGGTTTCAGCAATGCACACACATTCTCTTCAACCTTTACACAGCATGTTAAAGGAATAATCCTTTAAACTCCTTTTGACAAATCACTTAAGCTCCTTCACTATAAGTAATTCATAGCTATGTAATGGATCAATTTGTGTACAGAGTAGATCTAAATAGCACCGAGACACTCTAGTAATTAGAATTCTAGTTCGTATGACGAGGTCCTGTCTTTTATATGGTTTAATGAGCTTGTTAGGTGGCTGATCGAAGTATCCTAACAGAGGCCAAAGACACAGGTCCTAGGCCTGTCCTAATAGGCACAGACTCTAACACCATTACCTGACATTATTATTTCCTAATTTCTTTTCTATTTTATTCTCTGATTGCCACTTATATAGTTTACAGAAATAGAAGATAAAAAACACATATATGCTAAACCCATATGTGGGATATGGAGATGATGACTACGACTGCCACTGTGCTTGTAGACAATCAGAGATATAGAGAATGAGAGTTTGAGAATGTTGAGAAAACCCCCTGAGGTCAGTACACATTACTTCCACTGTGGGTGGAGGCTCATTCCATGGAAGCTCACTCTCTCCTCTAAAACCGTGAAACTGGGTGAGGCCAGGGTGAGACATAACATCCAATATTAGGAAAAAAAACATGGAAAAAATCATGTGATTTCAGGAAATGTTCTGATCTAACCATAAATGGTAAGGTTATTCTGAATGAGGTTCATAAGAGAAAGAAGGAAATGTACTATACCCAGGATGCAGTGTATAGTTACTCTTTATACACTTTATACACATGTAATGCTATTAGAAGCAAAAACTCACAACCACACATCTTCAACATCCAGCCTCAGTTCACATTCTCTGGTGACTACAGTACAAGTCCTTCAGGAGCAGCCATGCCTGTAGCCAGTCTCCAGCTCATTTGTCCAAGCTTAATTAGACAAAATTGTGACAAATGCCACAGTCACTGCACAATAAGCTGAAGCCAAAACCCTTGTACCCTCTCAGTGCTTTAGGAGTAATACAGAAGCTTAAAAGCGTGAAGAAGTCGCTTTGAATTTGTGACATGCTATGCATGTTTGTCACAGTCATGTGATTCAAAACACTGCTACACACTGGTTTGTTAAGATGCTAAATTATGTTGGCAAGAGAAGAGCTTACTTGTCTGAAAAATGAAAAGAGACAGTTCTCATGCCAAATTAAAGGCTTTTTTGGTGATAAGAAAAAACCGCAGAACATTTAGATATTCAGAGATAGATGTTCTGAGTTTTACAAAACTTACAATCTTTAGCAATAATCATGTTATGGGAATTGGAATGTAATGTACAACTGACCAACCATTGGTCTCCTCATTTATAATCTGAAATAAATCATGATATAAAAATTCAAAGATTGATGACTGCACCTCAGAACAATCTATTTTACTAAGCTAAATAGCCTAATAATTAGTAATTATTAATAAGCCCTTTTAATAAATCTTTCTGCACTACACCTTTACTTTTACAAATGAGTAAAAGCACCTATATAGTGGGAAAAATGCCACCTATAAAGTGGGCTGTGATCAAATACTGTATGTGCAGTACAGTGGTCATATGCTGCCATCTCAGTCTCTCACTGTACAAAGTCCCTGCATCTAAAATATTTAACCACTCATTGTTCCATAAATCAGGATAATGCTTTATATGAAAACTATTTAAAAACGATGTTAATTAAATTATATTAACTGAGAATCAATTTACATCAAAACTGAAATATGCTGATATAAAGCAAATAAGCAAGTAGTGGACTGAAAAAAAAATAATATGTAGAAAACATGTTTACAGCATTGGGCAGATGCTCTCATCCCAAGCAGCTTGCGTACATGAGTTTTGGTGCTTCCTGGCAATCAAACACACGACCTCAGTTACACATGTAAGCAAATATAGTAAATAAGGAACAATATCACAGGATAGATTTATGAGAATGCATGCAAGGGATGTTCGAAGAACATTATCGTCTATTAGCATATGTCTGTCAGTCCAGGAATTCATGCCTTGATTTCAGCATTGAGACCCGCAAACATTGAAACGGTTCTTGCGGATTTGGAAAGCCGCGCTAGACAGCACAAGAAAGGGGAAATGGTGCGGGGCAGACAACCACACCATACACTGCATCTCCTTGCATGAATATTTCAGGGCCGAGTCTGTGCAATACACTGGAATCACAGCTTCCTTTAAAATTTTAGAGCTGAATAATTCAAGTAGTAAAAATGTGCTTTTCTCTTCCATATTGCTGTCTCCTCTTAGTGATACTCAAAGTGCTACTAGCAGCAGAACAGAAGCGAGGAAACCTGTGTGTTGGTAAGAGAGTTTGAAGAAGTTAAGAGGGGATAAGAATGCTTAGTGTGTGTGTGTGTGTGTTTTACACATATAGGAGCATACAGTATATTCTTATGAAGCCTACAGTGACATTTATCTCAAAGATTTGATATAAATATCAATGTATAAATCCTTACTATGGTAGTTTACATTACATCAACAAATGCTTTCTTAAATCACTTATTTAGCAATTAATTCAGCAGGAATTTTGTGCTGTGCAGTGCCAAAGCAGAGAAACGAAGTTAATAATAGCATAAGAACTGTGTTGCCTTTTCTAGAAGATCGTTTTTCAGCTTTAGGGAACAAGAGACACATAATACTGATTAATTAACTGATTAATTAATTAGCCCCCCCCCCCCCCCCCCAAAAGTCTTTGTCGTTGCTCTAACGCAAAATTATGTGCATGTACTCCTAGCTCCGCCGATCATCTCTCTCTCTCTCTCTCTCTCTCTCTCTCTCTCTCTCTCTCTCTCTCTCTCTCTCACAGCTCAGGTGCACCACAGATGAGCGCGCCTCCGCGTCAGCTGAAGGAATCATAACAGCTGGCCCAGGTGAAAAGGCGTTAATTATTTCACACTACCCAGAAAGCACCAAATTCCCTCGCTTCGATTTTTCTATCCGGTTGTTATTTCAACAAAATGCGAACAGGGTTGCAAGAAAAAGCGGGGACGAGCAAAGACGAGACTACTACTATCTTTCACGGTCTCATACAGTCAACTGCATGAGAAAATATCAAATCTAAGGAAAATTGGCTAACGTTGATCTTAGCGGATACCGGATTTGGGTATTATGTTTTGTCGGATGTTCGTCAAATTTTTTTATATATTTTTTTTTTCTCTGATATGGTTATAGTAAGAGTATTAAGTGGATCTAAACATTAATACAGCAACAGATTGGATGGTACCTGATATGTTAAACTCTTCTCTAGAAGTTTGGTTTGGTTTTTTTTAGAATCGACTCGGTGCTGCAGGGGAGCGGAGAGATGGACTTCCGATGTCAGTCGAGCGATTCTTAAAGGTAGGCTAACGAATATGAACAAGTTGGTGACTTTTAAATAACTTTAACATTTACATGGCCGATGTGAAGCGGGAATTAAATGTACGCACATGCTTTATGATCTTATCAGTAAAAATAGAATCAGTGAAAAAGGAAATATTGTTGTACGTGTTAATTACGTGGCTTTTAATTCGTTTAAGTATGAATAAGTAAGGTTAAGAATAGGTTCATCTACTCACTAATACATAGATAGATAGAGAGAAATGAATTCAAACGCCAAATACTTGGCGTTTTCGTTGCGTTATAGGTACCCAATATCAAATGCAAGAGAATTTTGGTTGCGTGAGTGAGTATAAGAGTATTAGTGGTAATTTAGAGCCGTTCGTCAAAACATTTTTTTTTTCTGACGATGTTTTCGGTTTCACTTTTTTTTGTCCCTCTTGGATTATTGGATTACATAACACTCCCTTTATATACAACCATCCTTACACTTACACACACACTTGCACGCATAAATACCTATACAGGAACACACAAACAGAAATGCACACTCCGACATAAATCGAAGTCTTCCTTATTCTTACAGACAAGCTGTTTGACCATAGTCTGTTGCCCATGTGTCCAACATCAATATATTCCGTATTATCAACTTCTGCCTTTTTTTCCAGAACTAAAACATCATAATCAGACCTGAGATTTAGTGCGTTTTTTAGGTTGACATCACAGATTGCACTGAGAACAAAATTTAAAGTTTCAGAATTACCTCTAATAATCTTAGGATTTGATTCAATAAACTTGTGTAACAAAATTCTGTGGAAATGAATGACTTGGTGGCTTGTGGTAAGTCTAACTGCTATCAACATTGCATCTGAAATTCTGAGGGCGGTGATCAGTCAAGCACTGAAGGAGATATTACATGTGTATTACAGTATCTGAATATCTGTCAGGTAACTGTCACTGACAAATGAAATTCTGAAGGGGTTGTTTTGGGGTGATCTGCTGACATGGGCCATATAATTAATAAGTAGACAATAATCATAAATAAAATGAAAAGGAAAAAAGAACTGTGACAGAAAAAGACAAAAGTCTTATTTGGGGGGTATCCATCCGGCTTCTTGGCTCCTCATTAAGATTCTCACAAAGACATCTCCTGTCTCCAAGTGGATTCTATTTTGAGACTTAATTTTTGTTCCACTAATGAGCTGCATCATCCCATGACAGTCCTTCAGTGCCACACATTTTTGGCTGCTTTCCTTATCCATCCCTGAATATCATCAGAAAATGGCATAATGCAGAGCAGACATGTCAGTCATTTGAAGGATTCAGAAACCTTATTATGCAGAATGGTGAGAATGGGCCAAGCCAGGGTTTCAGAAACACAACGACATGAGGTAGGCTAGACTAACATACCCTGAAAGCTAATCTTTCATTCTCCCGCATGCGCAGGGTGTTGATGGAGAGGACTTCGAATGACAGCCGGAACAGTGGTCATCACAGGTGGAATCATAGCAGCAGTCATCTTACTCACTATTGTTACAGTGTTATGTTACTGTAGGCTGCAGGTAAACACAACCTTCCATGTCAGTCTTACAGTAATACACTCTATTTGCATTTATTAAGGTGACGTGGGTAACTTCTGGAACTACATCAAAGCAGAGTGTATTGTTTGATATTACCATGTGAATTTGGTGTTACCCAGTGACACACCCTCATTCCCTCTTAAAATAACATTTTCCTTGGGTTTATTGATTTGGTACAGCCTTAAAATTAATGGAGGACTCCGCTTTTTGGTGACTACCGTAATAAGCAAATTGTCGATCATGAGCTTTTAACTAGTAGGACTCATCTGCCTCTTTGTTTCTTTGGTCTTATTCTCTTACTTTGAACCTACATGCACAATCGAACCTTTAAATGTCCCTTCCCTGTCCTTTTCTAGTATTACTGTTGTAAGAGGCAGGAGTCAGATGGTGAGGAGGAGGAGTCGGACTTCACCACTACATTACCCAGTCCTCCCTATAAGCCAAGCCCCTCTAGTCCTCCGTGTCCAATGAGCAGCCGCCCTGCCTTGCGATACTCCTCCTCCAACCAGTTCCTCATGACCGCTGAGCCTTACGATCCAAACGGACAGGCCGTCCACCGCCGCTGCAGCCCCGCGCCGCCTCGCCGGCGGGTCCTCTCCTACACCTTCTGTCCCTCCTGCTCTGGCTACCTGCCCTTCTACTTGCACGCCCAGGAGGAGCTGGACAACAGCGGGGGAGTGGTCAGTTACAGGAGCATGCAGCAGCAAGAGCTGGACCTGCCTGTGGACATGCCCAACTTTAACAAGTTCAGCCTCGTCCAGTCTGTCACCACGAGGGAGGAGCTGACGCACCACAGCGTCAGCACTGATGTGTAGTGCCATGCAGTGGCGGACCTTGACGGACAGACAGCGGCATAATTCGTTAAGAATTCTGGGACTCTAATACCTTATTAAACAGTTAAAGCTGTAATCACAAATTTATGGAAGCATCCCAACCTTTTTGATGTGGAGTTGTCATACAAGTTTTAGTCTGTGTACAGTATGTGCACATAAATATGTATATGATAATTATATCATGGTATTTTTAGAACTCTGTTTTTATCATGAAAATGAAATTAGCAAAAACAACAAACTCCTGATGGACATGAGAGGCAAATCCAATGTCATTTGAAGAATACAGATATCTTATTATGCAGAATAGACCATGTAAGCCCCAGCAGGGTTTCAGTAACTGATGTAAATACTTTAATGTTTATCTGAGGATGATGCCTCACTGCAGACTGGTGAAAAATAATAGCTATATCATGTATTCTATAGTATCTATCATTGGACTCTTCCAACTGTAGTACTGTTGGATCATGAAAACATTTGTGGGTTTTTTAATGGTTTAACCAAAACCATGATGTGTTGTTGAAGTCTGTCATGAAATGAATTGTATGAGTATTTATGGATTTCACTGTTTGATGTTTTACATTAATTCACTTCCTTGACAGTTCAGCAGTTTTGATGCACATTTCTATCAAGCAATTTTGCTAAACAAGAGTTTTGAATTGAGATTTTTAATTACTGGTTGTTTATTATGACTATTGTATGTTAAATTGTGGACCATTGTGTTGTATAGACATATGTGCCAGCAGGGGGCGATAGTTACTCCACTCAAATGGTCAGCTATCCCTTACTTTGGCAACAGCTGCAACGCTAGAGGAGTACTAGAATGTTCTTTCCTGGGATATTAAGGTCTGTCATACTGTGGGCAGAATTACCTTAATGTTGTCACCTTTATGTGTAACTTCCATATTGCCAGAATTTCAGTGACTAAGAAAATGTATTGTGTTTTTCTTTAAACCATCATCCAAGTGAAAAGTATATCAAATGCTTGATTTTGGACCTACAAATACCACACATATTGTCATTGGTGATAATCTTTTATTTATCATACTTTGAAAGGTAAAATAAAATGTGCAACTTTTCTAAAATAAAATCAAATGACTTCTAGTTTCGATTGCTGTTTGTACTCTGAGGTAACAGCAATGCAATATTTTAATAGCTGGATTGTGCCACAAAAGAGCAATATATAAACTGCATACAATTTCAAATATTACATGTTCAAGTGTCAGGACTCACTGAATGACAGATTAAATGATACAAGAGAATCAAAAGAACAGGCGTTCATTTCCTGCTGTCAGGGGAGCTATTGGCTATTAACTTAGTCATTACAGAAAATACAGGTGACTGCAGAAAATCAGAAAAAAAGATGGCAATGTGTAACAGAACCCTGGCTCTGACCAATAAATAAACTGTAGAAAAGCAAAGGTGCAATAAGAGCTTGGTAAGACACAGAAGGAATAGCAGGGCAGTGGCACTGGCAAAAGGATGAAGAGTCAGCTTATGTTTACACATACAGTACTAAGTGTTCCATCTTTAGTCTGAGGTAACATTCAACACTGACCCCTATCGCTGCCAGTCTGATGAATCTTAAACTTTCATGCATTACAATTACATTTCACTGAGCAATAATCCAAATAATTTAATGTTTGCTTAACGTATCCCACAAGCATTGGGACTTTGTCATAAAGTAGGTATTGTTACTGTAATACTGACATCACTGGTAGTTTAGTATAGCTAGTTTAACTAACAAACAATAAAGGCATCTAAAAGATGGAACCAGATTCAGGATTTCTGTATATCACCTCTTTCAGAAATGCCCCTTGACACTAGTCCTGATTCAAGTGCATTGGTCTAATAGTGATCAGAGAGCCTTGGCTCTCGCCCCTGTGGTGGGGGTGCGTGAGGGGGACTAGGAGCTGCGCGTGGTCCGGCAGGTATTGCAGCAGGCCTTGCTGTAGTACCAGTGGCTGCAGAGGTTGACCTTCAGTGCCAGAGAGCAGTTGGTGGTGGGACGATCCTGGCAGTTCTCATCTACACATAAAACGAGCCATTGACATTCTGCATAAGTGATTACATCATTGAGCAAGCAGAATCTACCTAGGAAAAGGGTGCAGATAAAATTTGAGGGTATAGATGTGAAATGAGAGGAAGTCTGGGTTTCTAGTGTAATACCCTTTCACCTCTACCTGGAGGTTCTGTGGGGCAAGCCTGCAGGGCACAGGTCTGCTTGTTAACAGGTTTGGTCAGAGGGTCGCACCCACGCACAAGCTCTCTCCCCTGGTAGCACTTCACGTCCCTCATCCTCACACCTACACCACACGTCTTGGTACACTGCCAGTGGGAGGAACAGCCAAAGCAGTGGTCAGCTGAAGCACGATAGGCCTACCCATCCACAGGTCTTTGATGAAAAGACTTTGTTAGTATAGAGCAGCTGGGTCAGTATGTAATAAAGCCATAGGAAGTTCGGGAGTAGTTTAGTTCCCACCTCTGACCAAGGGGTTGTGTACCACTTGAAGCAAGGCCTTTCAAAGCACGTGTCCTCATCCAACGGTCGCTTGCTGGCATCACATGCCTCATCATCGTGGATCTGAAACTTGCCCCCTGTGATGCCAGCGCAAAGCACTGTCCTCCTCTTTACACCACGTCCACATGTTGTGTTGCACTGACATGAGAAAAAATAATGTTCAAAGCACTTACAGTGAATAAATGATTAGATTTAAAAAATGTATTTAAAATTTTTTTTTAATTGATTAATTAATTGTCATGATTTATGTAATAATAATAATAATAATAATAATAATAAAATAATTGGAAAATTTTAAACTTTCCTGGCCATTTGAATTAAAAAACTGAAACAACTGATTCACATGCTGGAGTTGTATGAGGGCCTCTGTGCCTCTGGGTCTTTGTTCCAACTCTGCACTTCACCACCTCATTATACTAATGAGCTCTCCTTCAGAACAAAGGGAGATGGGACCCAGGCACTACTCATAATTAATGGAATTAAAATCAAATTATCTTCAGGATTATTCCCCACAAAAAATCTGTCTGAACATCTGTTTCCACATCTCACCCTTTCCCAATCCTGAGAAAGCCAGTGTGCAGGACACTCTTTATCTCCACAGGGATGAACCGCCAAAGGCTTGTCCTCAGGTGGACACTGGGACTCCGGCACCACCCGACCCTCTGGCGTCTTGCAGTACACATGCCGGACGGTCTTCCCTTGCCCGCATGTCCCAGAGCACTGAGCATCAATTCAAGAAAAGAGATCAGTGACACAAATGAAAAGTGTCCAGTGATTTAAAAAAAAAGTAACATCAAGCTATATGTACACTAGATATGCAATGCAATAAATACCGAAACAATGAGTGAGAGTGACGTTTTGGTTGATGTGTGTGCACTATGCTGTCCTACCGGCCCCCACTCAGACGCTGTCCACTGGCGCTCACAAGGCGGACCTGTGCAATTTTTAGCAGATGGAGGGCGGGTCGCTTCGTCACATGACATGACCTCGTCCGAGCACCTGACTTCTCGGGTCACCAAGTCTCGGTGGCCACATTTTGCTGGACACTGCGCAACGAACAAACAGCAGTTTTTAATCGCTCTCCGTTATCTGTACTAGTTACTGTTCCTAAACACAAACATATTCATAACAAAAAGGGCAGGAATAAAATAAAACCTGTTTCATATTATTAGCTATATTTAAATAACACTTTTCTCACACTCAAGGACACTTTACAGAAAGACTTACAAACACTCACACACCAATGAGAAGCAGCAGCCAAATTGCACACAACATAGTCTCAATCAGAAACCACACAGCCTCCTGGGGGACTGTGCAGGGGAAGAGGAGGAGGTTAAGATCAGGACAGAGCTCCAACCATCACTGGACATACACAGGTCACTTTCATACAGGGCAATTTAGAATATCCAATCAACCTAATCTCCATGTTTTTCACTGAGAAGCAAACATGCTAACCGCTGAGCCACATCTCAGCTTTTACAACAGCTTTTTGCAGCACTTCAAGCAGCAACTACTTCCATGCATCAAATTATCCACGTGCCTTTTTTGTACCCACCTCTAACCATTCGGCCACCTCCCATTGGGGCCCGCATGTGGGGCTCTTGCAGGCCCTGCGCTCCGGAGGGCGCTCTAGCTCAGTTTCCGTGCAGAGGTCGCTATAGACCGAGCTGTCCAGCCCCGGGGCCAGCATCTTCCAGCAGCGCACTAGACGGAACTGAAAGCCCTCGCCGCACGTCCGCGAGCACTCGCTCCAGCTGCTAGCCTCCCACCTGCAGAAGAGAGAAAGTGTGACGCCGGCCAGTCTGTTGTGTCCGTTGCATTGAGTGTAAGTGTAAGTTTTTTAAAAAGTGTAAAAACGTGGTCCTAATTAAATTAAAATAATGGTAATGTGGTTTTGTGCCATCATTCATGCTGACCATGTTAGATCTGTTCAAATAAGCCATCCTGTCCATCAGGATGTAGAATGCTGTCATCGCATGTCTTTGGTGAGAATAAATGTGAGTCTCTTCTGTAGACCCCCCGCTACACCCCCACCCCCTGACAAAAAAAAACAGTGTTTTCTTTCCTGTAGGATTTCTACTATGATTGAGTATAGTATCTGCAAACCTGGGCTGACACTCCCGTCCTATGCAGAAATCGTGCACGGGTTCAGGCCGAGTCAAAGCATCACAGTATGTGTCATCCACCTCGGCACCATCGTAACGCACACACATGGCAAACGACTTTGCCACACCTGTTACAGAGAGACAGATAACCATCAAAAGGCTACATAAAATAATACAAAAAAGAAAACCGAAAGCCATATCTATCCCTATATAATTACGTATATACTGGCTGAGGAGGTGAGTACCTATGGAGCATGTCATGCTACAAGGCTCTTGAGAGGACAGCTTCCAGCGATACATATCAGCAGCACTCATTCTGTTCTTCTGTAGCAACCTCTGATGACTCCTACAGGAGGGCAAAGCATTTCACTGGTTCTGTCTCAGACGAGACCACGTCCCAACCGTCTTCATCGTACATTAGACAAAATATATTTATTTGCTGAAGCCGAGACACCAACTGGTAGTTCAGTCATAAAACCACAAACATTTTTGTAATTCCTAGTCACACTTATTACCTGAATGGCAGGCATGGAAAACTGTGCAGTGCTTTACCGAAAAAAAACGATAATAAAACCTCCACCTTATGATTCCTGTAAATTTATCGGATGTCACGAGTATAGCCTGTACCCGAGTGATCTATGGTGCTTTTTTCCACAAATAACAAAACACCATATGTTATGCCTTTCCAAAAGACCATCTTCCTAACTCTCAGTCTATCTCTCTCCTCCTGCCTGGAATCTCTCTTTTCCTTAAAGTGCGAAACAGGGTGTGCCATGTGACGTGCTTTACGACCTCTGGCAGAGAGGCTGGTGAAGCGGTGTGTGGACACATAGCAGGGAAGCCAACATGAATTATAAATATGATGGAATGCAGTCCCACCATGCCTCAGCTTGGCTCCTTTCACTACTCTTTGAATGTCTCGGAGAGCGTTAAAAGAAAAAAAAAAAAAAGCAGCCCAAGGCAAGTCTGGAGCACATTCCATTCCCCGTGAGTAGGGCTGTCCCAGATGAAACCTCTGCGCACTTTTACATGTCTCTCACAGAGGGATAGGGGATGGCTAACGGTTTAGATATCTTTAACCTGTAGCAGTACTTTGCATGGAGAGAATGGGGCTTTATGAGGCGAAGGGACAAGGGGCTAAAGTGGTGCTTTGGGTGACGATTATTGGCAAGACGGGTTGTCGTCGTTTATGGCTGTAATAGACGATTGGAGACTAAGATGACGCACGTGGACTACTTTACCTGGTGCGATTGGTGCGGTTGCTGCTCCTCAAGCTGGTAATCAGGGTCCGGTTCTGAAACAGGAGGTCTCCTGTGTCGTTATGGTGACGGCCGAGAGTAAATTCGAGAAACGAACCATTTAGTATCCCTTGCTCTGTGCTACTGTAGTCTAACTCAACTGGCTCTACTTCAGAAGAGAGGCGCGCCCCCTCATTCAGAAGCTGATTGGCAGAAATGTTCATATGCATGTTGCCAGAGTCCATCCGTTGCCCGAGAAGCATCCTCCATATAAGGTTCTCCGCATCCACCATCTCCTCTGCAGGACTGCTGGCTGGCGCAATGCCAGGCGTGACCACTCCATTTGGCCAGCTGCTATTTCCATCTTCACAAATAAAAATTTGGACAGATGACCAAATATCATTAGTAGGTTTGGTTGAACGAATGAGAAGAGCGCACTAAAAAAAAGTGTAACAGTAAGAACCAGCAAGAATAGCACAGGCTATGGGCATAACTCAAATACCTAGCCAGATTTTCTTACTATCTCATATCAACAAAAGAATTTCCACAGCATTTAAAAAAAAAATTTTTAAAATGCCTTTGGCATTCAAGAGGACCACCTCAGACACACTGACTGGCCTCTCTCCTATGTGGTTGTGGTAGCTGGCATGACTTATAGAGAAACTGAGAGGATACAGTGGTAGCCTACCACAACCAGAGGGCAATAACAGACTCCTGGCCCTCCTACACTGAAGCCGCCCAGGACACCACACTCTACTTTTTCGCTCTTTCTTTCTCTGTCAGAACTCCAGCTCTCAATACAAAGATAAGCATAAGACCACACCTGCCTATGGTCCACTAATCTCAACAGAGAGAGAATGTCAGTGTTCCCTAAATTTTTCATTCTGACTTGCAAATATTTGCTGATCATGTGTTATAAACAGACTCCAAAGGGCCAGCAGAAAGAGCCTAATTTAAAAAAAACTGCTACTTTTTCATTCTGGTTGAGTGCCCCATGAACCATACGCAACTCTCTGCTCTCTCTCTTTGTTTCACGTACTGTAAAAGCATCATTATTGTGCATCAATATGGAATCTGGATTAAAGGTGGTGGGTGAGTTCACAAGAGAGAGGGATAAATATCTATTACTTTAAAAATGTTGACAGAGAAAATGTGTACCTTGTCAAAACCACAGTGTATTCATCTGATTTTTAAGAGATACATCTGCATTTGAAAGAAAATGTCGATATGTTCTTTCTGCAGCATGTTTTAATAACGGATAAAATAGATAAATAGAATGGACCTAGTAAGCAAAGGCTTTGAAAAACATTTGTCCTCCATTCCATCACAGGTTTCAATAAAAAATGGCTTGGCCAATGCTTATTTAAAGCTGACCCAGATACCGAGACCATGCCAGAGCATCCTGCTTACAATCTATGGCAGCTGTATCCTCATACACCTCGTTGGTCTCCTGGCTGGGCCTCTGTCTCTCCACCACACCTGGCTCCCCGCCCCGCGCACCTGCCTGGTTCCTCTCTGTCTTGGGGACAGCTCGGACATGCGAGCTCTCGTTATGGGGCAACATGCTGTCTATCTCCATGGAGACCTGATGACTTGTTCCTCCGTCTGAGCCGGTGTAAATGGGTGGCTGAGAGACAGGCGTGAGAGTGTCGCGCATCACAGTATACTCATACGTGATGTAAGGGTTTCGGCCATTCTGGTTCCAGACCTCGGAGGACAGGAGACAAGAAGCAGACAGACGGCACACAAACTAAGAACACAAGACAGGCAACATGTTTTATATAGAAGTCTTGTCTTTTGGTGTTTTTGCCCTTCTTTTCAATTCCAACTCCTCCATCAGAAGATTTCTACAAAGCCCCTTCCTCCTGGCTTAGCACTCAACCACTTTTTGGGCTGCATGCACACACAAAAAATAATTGACCGGCAGGGAGGATCATAGCCTTGTAGAAAATATTCCTGACTATTAAAACTTTTATTAAAATTATTATTAGAGCCAAGGACAGTCATGTGACATTTCTTTTTCTCAGAACAACCAGCTACTTCAGCAATAGTTATCAGGATGTGAACTTTAAGACAAATGGCACCTGCGGTCTGCATTAAGTCAATGGCATCTGCAGTCTGCACTAAGTCAAAGGATTACCCAGCCAGTCAGTGCGATTACCCAGGGACAGCCGAGAAGAAGTACCATGGCTACAGTACCAGTATATTGATGGGTTGATCGATGGGTCCTTTTGCCACAATGTACTCAATTCCCGTCTCATACACATCGGTGGGCCTCCGGTACTTGAAGATGGTGCCTGCCACGTGGAAATTCTGAGGGCTGTCCACCTTGTATGCACCATTGAAGAAAAAGTTCCCAGCCTGGTCTGTCACAGCTGCAGTGTAACACGGGAGGAAGAAGAAAACGTCAGAGAAGTTTTAATCCAGCTATGTAACTGTAACTGTACCCAATGCTAAGTCATGCTAATTTGGAAATCAAACTATATATATCAAGTTACTTTTATTGGCTATGTCTCTGGTTTGCCTTAAAGTGGCAATTCAATTCTTGCTCATATTCATTCATGTCCTTTAGAAGTTTCTTTCTGAACTATTAATTGACCTGGACCTACGCACCTAGTATATCTGCAGACTTCTTCCGCTCGATGACCTGGATGTCCCACGAGCCCTCTGGAATTTGTGTAATGAAGGAATATCCTTCAAAAAGAAAAAAACATGTATTGAATTCACTGCTTCTGTATTCATTCAGTGGTGGCTCTTGACGAGATGTAACAAGTTACAGGTAATGGGGTTATCCCTACCCAGGCTGGAGGCTCCCCGCCGGAAGTTTCCAGTCACCCGGCTACAGCTACTCCCATCTCCTTGACACACACCACACTTGTCCAGTGTGTTGGGAGAGAAGAGGACGCCATCACAGCCAATCGGCTGCAGAGAGAGACGCCAATCTAAAGGGCCTCATGTTTCAGAACACAAACTATTTGAAGATTTTAAGATTTTAAGTCTCAGATGGATTTTCCTCAAATGCTTACGAACAGTGCTTAAAGGAGCATAGTGCTGCATTATATCCTGCCTATTTAAGAATGCGGTCACATCAACTTGAGATCCATACATTTACCTCACACCTGCTGTCTACACAGACTCCCCTGTAATTGCTGTACTTGCAGGAAGTCCCGTCACGGGCTGGCACCATCAGCTGTCTCTGACCGTCTGACGTGGTGCAATGGAGGTCACAGGGATTGCTGGAGATATGAACGTAGTCATCTACAGAATTACAGACATGGCATCAGTGTTTGCCCTCAGGCATGCCCCGCACAATGAGGCTGGATCTACTCGGACAGTGGATACCTGGGTAAAGAGGCTTCCAGTAGTAATTCTTTCCATTGTACACCTGAGAGTTGAACGATGAGCACTGCTCCTCCCGGAAACTCCTTCCAGTTGAGGGACATTCCTGCAAGTGATGGACTAGAGTCAGACGGGACATCAACCTTAAGAACCACTATCGACCTGGAAATGAGGGGCAGCTCAGAATAAACAACAGTTACTGGCAGTCTAATTTTCTAACTAGTGAAAGAATGACTAATCAGTATAAAGCTACTATGCTGGTAAGTGTGGATTCTGGGTTTTATTTCTGTGAGTTTGCACAAATACATTGTGTGTTTTAGATAGGAATGGGAAGACTAATAGTGTGAACTAACCTTCGTATTGCAGAGGTGGTATCTTTTTGCATTTCCTGTGCATGTCGTACTGTCCTTGCCAGTAGCCTTTTTCTTTCTTTGAATGAAAGATGTTTGTGCATTTGTATTTTTTATGTTTTTCTTTGCATTCTTTGAGAAACCCTCCAGCCCATTTTTTTCAAAAGTCTTCAAATTATAATTGTTTTAAATTCTCTTTGAAGAATTCTCTCTGCAAATGTGTCTTTCAGAGCATCTGCACATAAAGCCAGTGACCCAATGCCAATGACAGAAGTTAATAAAAAGAAAATAATTAGCTGTAACCTTTTTTTTACAATGGCAATTCCTTGCTTAAAAACATATGATAAGCCAGTGTTGGTTGACACACTGACCTTTGCTTAAGACAATGTCTCTCCTGAGACATAACCCCGCCTCCACAGGTACGTGTGCAGGCTGTCCACTTGGCCCATTCCCCCCACCAAAACGTGGTCACACCCAGCCCATCTTCCAGGCTGTTCGAAGCCACACCCTCGTCCTGCAACAAATAAAGATACCATTCAGGAAGTGAGCAAAACCTTGAAGCTTCTGTACTCAATACTGCCTGTCAACCAGCTAATGAGCTAACACACAGTTACGCAGGTGCTGTGGTTACGATCGCCTCACTACATGTTGAAGTTGACAGCTCTGTTTTTGAAAGGTGTGTGACCAAAACGAACTTGTCCTCTAGTGGAGATGTTGCCGAGAGAGAATGCCAGCGTTAAGAGACCCAGGAGGACTGTGCAGCACCCTCCACACTGGGCCTGTGACCAGGTCTTCATCCTGAAAATTGAGGATGTGGTAAAAGGGAACTTTACTGCTTCTGAAAACACTATCTTTAATTAGCTCTGTTAACAACTACAAAGCCAGCAAGAGAAAGTGGCATCAGATGTGTTCACACCTAATACTCATCCTTACCTTAAGTATCTATTGATTGCTTAATCTCATACCTAAAATATCTTCAAACAGGCAGAACTGGTAGTGATGTTTAGTGTTAGCATGGAACAGGTGTGGGCTGAAATAGATTAGGTACTGGCACTGTAGTGCAATAGATTTCGCAGCTGGCACACATGAAACTTGCACTACAAGTGTGGGAAATAGAGAAGGCTTGCAGAGATTTGTATCCCCTCACTGTCTCCTGCGCAAGAGGGCCATAATAGCTTTTCCTTCAGATTAATGTCTACTATTGAGGAGATGTATATCAGACATATTGGCCACACTTGATTGGAGGAAAACCCTTCTCGCATGGCTTTTTTCTTGCGTTTGGTGTCCCCTCATCAGACCTATGCTTCCAGTTACGTTGGCTACTTAAAGTAAGCAAACAGATTGTCTAGCTCTGTTTGCAGTCTGGCTTTTTCTGGCACTAAATATTGGTGACAGGTGTCTTAAGCTACCCACAGGAGCACCTGGACTTCATTATCCGGCCCAGACAGAGCTGGAGCACTGCCAGCTCACCAAACACCCGACTCCCACAGACGTGTGCGGCGGGTCCACGCCCGCCGAGACAGACCTTCCTCTTCTGGGCTTCCCAGGCCGTGGAGGAGAGTAAATACAGGCTCACGACTTCCCCAGCGCTCTAGCCACCCAAAGACCCGAGGCCCTCACTCAGGGGAAAGTGGGAGGGAAACAGGAGGTGTTTTTCTTTCCCTGGAAGCCGACAGACAGTGGGGCCTTTCCCCTCTTGGGGTGGGGGAGGGAGTAGGGGCATGTGCTTACTGAGGGAGCGAGACCTAGTTTGCAGGCTGGGAGTCATACTTTTATAGGGGAGCCACTCCTCACCAGACTCCCGGCTTCCTCGGCTCTCAGCAGGAGGGCGACACAGGCCACAGGGGGAAGGAAGAAGGTTTAGCAGAGGCCTTGCACATCTCTCTGAGCTCGGCTGCAGAGGAGCAACAAGTGCCTTGCACGAAGCTCATCCACAAAAACATCATCAGGTTGCTCCTGAAAGGCGCTTTGTTTTTCTAGCGCGAAGAAGGATCTAGATTCGCTTGTAAAAGCCACAGTGCCAAAAGACACAATTAAGGAAAAAAAAACAAAACAGTAACACCTTCTTAACCCTTTCTCAGTTTTGGAGAATCCTAACTATGCCTGATTTCTGCAGGACTGAATGTATCTATGAACAAGACAGTCTTCAACGGGATCACCTGCTTTGTACTCAGCCTCTGTGTGCCTTCCAAGTCCTTCCCAGAGATGTGTGACCGGCAGATTTCCTACTTGATTGTGTTGGAGACTGTCCACCCCAGACCGCCCCCGGATGTCTTGCAGTGCCCTCTTCCATTCTTCATCCTGACTAATTTACTGAAGACAGTAGCAGCCTGCTAGCCCAACACTAAATTAATTTCTCCCTTCACATACAAATCATCCCAGCAACTCATTCAGTTCCATGGGGGATGTGGAGTGTATCCTTCCAAATATTTATTTGAGCCCTTCAAGTAGTTTAGTAGCAGAAGTACATTTATTAGAACATTTATTTGAAGACTGACATCTGAGCTAGCTAAATAGTTTCATGGCAAATGCCTTACTTGCATCATCAAGTACAATTTCGAGTTGTAAACCACTCCTTGGTTTATTCAAGGGACAGTGAACTATAACTTTTTGACTGCAATAAATGTGAAAACTTTTATTACCGCATTTTTCATAGTCTATTCAGATGTGCATACTGTGTCAGCATATTGTGTTATGATAATGCAAAATGCTCCTGGTTGAAAGTTTAAAAGCTGAAAGTGGTGTATTTCTCTCTTGGCTAAAGTGAAAACAGTGGTAGCAGAAAAACACTCTAAGAGGAAGACAGTATTACATTCTTGTCATGTTATTTGACATTTGCCTGCCATCACATCAATAGTTCTTTGCCAAAAAAGCCCATGGTCCACTTCAGTGTTCACTTCTATGTCAGCATAGTGGAGCTGCAGAAAAGTCAGCACTGTTTGTTTGGGGTTGTTTTGCTGTGGAACAAGTGTCTAGCCTGTCTGGTTTAACTGTCTGTTCTCAAACAAGTTGCTCTAATAACACACACATGCACACACACACACACACAAACAGACAAACACACACACACAAACACACACAAAAACACACATATGCATGTGCGCACGCACGCACACACACAAACAAACACACGCACACGCACACACACACACACACACACACACACACACACACACACACACACACACACACACACACACACACATACACACACACAGAGTAAATATTAGTTCATGTCCTTACCTGCAGTCCTGGGGCTATGGTGGCGCTGAATGCTGGCTGACCAGTGTGGGTGGTTGTGGCAGTCGTGGTCTGTAATGGTGTGCTCTAAGGATGTGTCTCACGAAGAGGGTAAGGTGTACATCTGCATCCCTCCTCTCACCCACCCTCCCACCCTCCCTTCCTCCCTCCCTCCCTCCCTCCTGCTCCCCTTCCACCCTAGCAGGAAGAGAGTGGCAGTGCTAGGGGAACGCCCACGTGAAAGCACTCTTCCAGCTGGTGCCAAGCTGGAGGGCTGCGGCGGCGGCCGCTGCTCCTCCTCCTCCTCCTCCCGCTGCTGCTGCTGCTGAGCTGTGGAGCAGAGCCTCGTCCCCGGCGAGCCCCAGCCAGACTGAAGTTGACTGGGCTCGGCTCGCAGACAGACAGGGAGGAAGTCGTCGTTTCCCACAGAGCAACCCCTCAACCGCCCCCACCCCCACCCCATTCCTCCTCCTCCTCGTCCTCCACCCCGCCAGCTCCCCTCTGCATCACAGAGGCCCATTCCCCATTCCCACCCCGTTCCTTGGCGCTCCAAGTCCAATAACATGCTCTTCCCAGGCTCCTGCTTGCATTCGCTGCCTAATCCTGTACTGCTACCCCTAGCCATGGCTGTCCCCCTCCCAAGAGGCCCGTCATTATGCCTGGCTGCAGGCCTGGAGCGTTGATATAATGGGCCGCAGCAGGCCAGCAACGGTGGGAGAAAGGCGTGTGGAGATGAGAAGACGGTGGAAATAAAGTGACAGGAGCCAACGCCATGCCCAGAGTCCCGAACACGTGGCAAAAAGCAAGCAAAGCGAAGCCCACATAAGGCAAACAGAGGAATTCGCTGTGGGTAAACCTGAGGCAACAGCCCAAGAACTAAATATGGATACACCTAGGCAGAATGAAATATAGAGTATGAGAGAGGCAGACATGGTGAGATGGAGGACGTGAAGGTTTGGCCAGCAGTGGCAGATAGCTGAAACCACCATGCCTGCATGTGACGCGTGCATTTTCAAGACCACATGTTCTGTCGGCTGCCTGCACGTCTGCTCTGTGCATTAGGGACGCTCTGCTACGCTAAAAGCTCAATCAAGCCCTGCTCTCAGACCGCAGATCTGTATGGTGATAGACATAGTTCAGGAGATTTGTCCAGTCTGCAAGTCTGGAGCAATGGGTGCTCTTTAAAAAAAAATAAAATAAATTGAGACAGAAAACACTGGGAGTGTGTGTGTGTGTGTGTGTGTGTCAGGGCTTCAAAAATGAATTGTTGTGTGGAACAATTTCCTAGTACATACTGGTTAAAAACAAGTGTGAGGTTATCTTAAAGCTGGGTGATTTGGCTGTTTAGACCAGGAGATATTGTATGAACTGATTTGAAAATGGCTACTCAAACAAAAAGCTGAATGCCCAAAACCCAGGCCTGAGACACTTTAAATAAAACCATAATAAATAAAACTCTTTTGTTCTCATTTGTTTTTGTTATTTTAGTTCTCCTCAAGTTCTCATCAAAAAAGACAAAAAAATCTAAAGCAAAACAACAACAAAAAATGTGATCTTATGTTTTCCAGCGTGAAATGTAACATTATTTAAATGTGGGTAATTGCGAAGGGCTGTGTGATAATTACCCCAAGGGAATGTGTGGGTAGGACTGCTAGGTCCTGTGCTGACCCGGTGGTCCTCTCTGCACTCTGATTTGAATAGCTATTCCTCTCGCACAAGAGGAACTAATTCTACTGTGTCTGTCAGGACTGAAGAGCATGCCTTGTTACACTAGCTCTGTGCAAGCTAAGCTGAAATAAACACAGAATTTTATAGTGTAACTTTCAAGGATTGGGCCATAAAGGTTTCTACAGTTTTGTAGGCTCAGTCTTGCCAGTATATGGGAAAAGGTATGGCAAAGCAGAGTCGACCTTTGAGTCAGCATACATTACGCATCTTCCAGTAAAATAATACAGGAAGTTTACTCTGTGACTAAAATAACAGCAGTAACCAAACAAATATGTGCTAGCTTTTGGTTGTTTGCCATGGTCATCACAAGAAACTATAAAAATGATATCATGGAACCGCAAACCAACTTTATTCATAGACTTACCAGAATAGAGCTACCCCTCTTTTTGTCAGCAGTCGCCCTTCTGAATTGTCTCTTGTAGAGGAACAAACGCTCTGGTCTAATATTCATTTTAAAAGATTAATATTGTCTAATTGTGTGCTCTTGGTAGAAATGGCTACCGGTCAGATAGAACATGTTCTTATGACCACATCACTGAAACAATTTGTCTCTATGGCTTAATTAAGTCAGCAGAGAGAAACAATGTACCAGAAGTCAATTTGTCTGGTTTTCTATGGCAACTTTAAGGGCTGGCTTCCAGGGCAGAGATTAAGTCTACTCTTAAGTAATAAGCATTACTTAAGGTTGAAAATAAGCAAGAATATTTTGAGTCTGAGACTGAAGACGGTTGAAAGATGCAGCAAATAGGTAAATGGAACTGAAATTATTATTGCTGAATTTACACTGAGCCCAGTTTGCAATTGCCAAATATAAACTCTCCTCTCCAGTGACATTCCTTTACAAACATGGCTGCCTTGAGGTGTGACATCAGTTGGAGTGAAAGTAGTGACTTTCAGCATGTGACCTATGATCCCAGGATGAAAAAAACTCTTTCCACATTCCAGTCCTGGTTAAAAGAGGTATGCCCCCTCGACGATAACAGTGCACACCTCCTTTCATCCCTTTATTCAAAGCCTGAGGTCAGGATCTTTTTTTTCCTGCTTTCTTGACGGATAGATTTGCAAAGTCACTTAGGGATTGCGAGGCTCGGGGTGGGGGTGGGGGGGTATCCACCCTGGTAACACAGCGTGCTTTGTGTCCTATTAGGCAGGTGCGACAGCTGAGGGTGGAGGGCAACTGTGTGTAGCCACTAAACCCATAACTAGCCTCTCACTCTTTCTTGAAATAGCACAATGAGAACTCTCTGTGTTGATGGGGATGCATATATGGCAATGTTTGGTGTCAAACGAGAAAATGAAAAAATAAAATTTGCAGATCTTCCAGGGTGACAGTGTTCTATGTCATCTGGTGACCTTTATACTAAAACAACTTGAAGTGCTGGACCTATGGCTTCGGTTTGTACTGTTATACAAAGAAGTTGTTTCATGAATGCTTAATTCTTTCCTTCGAGTTTGTTTATGTGACTGCAAGTTCCACTGATTCTAATATTCTCTTCTAAATAAATGAAGCAGGATAGAACTCACTTGGCCTACAGAGAAACGTTTTTGCAATCTACAACTAAGCTTGGAATAAAGAGAGATAGGTTGCCATGATATGGTGATTCAATCCATAATCTGAAATATACATACGAGACCATGCCCCTCTGCTCCTCTCAGTTCCAGAAGACACCAGCCTTGTCTGTGGATCCTCAAATGTTCAATAACCTCTACGGGTCTCCCAGCACCACAACACTGCCATGTCGCTTCCCCTAAATCAATCACACACTTTTACCACTTGGAACCACATTCACGTCAGGAAAGCAGTAATGACGTACACAGGTACAGTGAATCCCTCCTGCACGGCCAAGGTCAATAACCCAAAAGAGACCATTGTTTCTCCAGACGCTGCTGAGGATCAATTCATCCATGAGGAACAACACGAGAAAGACTCAACACGGCGCAGCCCAGACTGACTGACAAAGAAGCAAAAACATATTTCAAAGAAATCAGTTTGCAGTTCACGCCCAACCAGGGGGCAGCCTTGGCATACTTAGCATAGAGTACTTGGGCGAGGTTTTGACAGGATTAAGATATGGCCACTCCAAGGGTGTAAAAAATGAGTTACCATAACTTGCACGCCTCTGCAAATGGGTTTGGCTCTGCGTCACACCGGTGTATTTTGTAGAATCTGGAAAAGAGTGGGTTGGGAGTGCAGAGCGGGGTGGTGGTTAGGGGCCTGCACCTCTCCACCTGCCCCATGCGAACAGCTGCTCCACTCACGCAGGAGGGGCACATGCCACCCTCTCTGCTGTTCCCTGGGCCATTTAAACTTTAAAGACCCTCCTAAGGGTCAGCTGTAGCCCTGTGAGCATGTGTACCGTGAAGCTGCTCTCTGCTCTCTCCAGTACAGCCCCCAACTCTGTGGACTTCGTTGAGCTGTTTTGCACCCAGAGAACCTCCTAAGGGCCCTTTGACTGGACAGGAAGATTCACACAAGGCAGAAATGGGGGCGATTATTGCTAAGATGTTGCTGCCTACCATCAGCAGTCTAGTGTTTCTTCCTGCAGCCAGCGTAGCCACCAAGAGAGGCTTCCACATGGAGGCCATGGTCTATTTCTTCACCATGTTCTTCACATCGGTAAGAGGTTTATGAGCTCATACCGCATCGTTTGTGTGCCATATAATCATAATTTGTATTTGCAGGCAGTTTTTTTTTTTTTTTTACAATCATTCCTTCCAATTCATGACCACCATTCAGCTGCCGTGATAGTGTTGTAGTGTGGATGCCATGAACATGCGCAGAAATGGCCTTTCTATTAATTTCTCAGATCTACCATGCATGTGATGGACCAGGCCTGTCCATTCTGTGTTTCATGAAGTATGAGTTAATGGAGTTCTTCAGCGTTTATGGCACTTCTATCTCCATCTGGGTCACATTATTGGGTAAGTGTAATGGCACTCTATCTTAACACCCTGAACATACTGCCATAAAGGGTTTTGATTTTTAAAGTGAGGGGTTTATAATGTGAACTGTAGCTTGGACTCTTGCAAGTCTTCACAGCACTCTGGCATGCAAGAACAGTCTCACAGAACGTGGCATGAACCGTCGTTATACCAGACGACAGTTGAATATTAATTTTTGAGAGTCTTGCTAACAATAAGACATGTGTTTACGTCTGGGAATGGCGCCCATGTGGTGACGGAGAGTATATGTTCATTTTCTCCTGTTCGCTGCCCTCGTCCAGCTCTGGGGGACTTTGACGAGCCCAAACGTTCCACACTCACCATGTTTGGAGTGCTCACGTCTGCTGTGCGGATCTACCAGGACCGCTGGGGCTATGGCGTCTACTCTGGGCCCATCGGCACAGCTGTGCTGATGATCACTGTCAAGTGGGTGAGTGAATGAGGGAGACATGTCCCACGCTGCCCGTCATCTGCTCTTGGATCTAGAACCGTAGTGCCACTGGAGCCAAAGGGGCATGCATCCAGCCCTCCAGTTCAGGGAATAGATGAGTGAATGAAAGGGAGTAGATGAGTGTAGATCTTTACGGCTATGCATTTATCCGCTTGTGTCCTAAAGGCACTGGGTTCATCTGTTGTTCCAGTTGCAAAAAATGAAAGAAAAGAAGGGCTTGTATCCAGATAAAAGTGTGTACACCCAGCAAGTGGGGCCAGGGTGTTGCTTTGGGGCGTTGGCGTTGATGCTCCGCTTCTATTTTGAGGTAAAAATAAATAAATGAATAAATAAATAACTCTACACGCACTTGCTGTCTGAGCGTCACAGTATGGTGCCCTGAAGTGACTGACCAGGCCTGTGCTAATGACCTCCGTTTGTGCCTGTAGGAATGGGACTATGCTTATGTGCACAGCTTTTACCACCTGTCGCTGGCGGTCGCCTTCGTGCTGCTGCTCCCCAAGAAGAATCGCTACGCGGGGACGGGCCGCAATGTGGCCAAACTCAACTGCTACACTCTCTGCTGCTGTGTATGAAGCCCCTTTAAGATGACACTCATTTCTTGTAGCGGTAGGGCTAGAATGCATGTTGTTCATTGATACACAGCGGGCCAAAAAGATGTGCGTTCATCCAGGGTTAATGGTGAAACCATAACATTTGGATCGGTGGTTTGTTTGACTGCTTGATCACAGACTTCCCAGCCTCCGGTAAAATTGAACGCTCGGACGATCTGGACGACAGCCCGAAGGCCTTGGATGCGGGCCTGCGGACCTGGTCTGGCCTCGCAACACTCCCCGTCGCGCACTGTGTAACACAACCATGGCAAATCAACAGCAAGAAGAGTTGGATAACCTTCAGGAAGGTCAAGTATGTGTAAAACGACATGCACTCAGCCTATGCAGTCACGACATATCGCTGAAGGAACATCCACAATTGTCCATGTACAGTCAGGGAGAGTATGGAATGAAGGCCTTTGTCTCGAAACATGTGAATAAGGTAAATAAGTGATTGCACAAAGCCAAGTAATCTTAGGGTTACTAAGGGTGCTCACTTCCAGCTGGAAAGTTAGTGAGTCGCAAAACACAGCAGACATTTTAAATTGTCTTTTAAGATGTATCTCAGGAGGGAGCACTTGTCTATGTTTCTCTCAGAGAGAGGCCTGTGAAATACAGCTAAGACACTGAAAAACAGCAGGATTGTAAAAAGTGTGTTAATCTTCATATTTATCCTCATGTCATCTGGTACGTTAGACATCTAAACACAAGTAAAAGGAACTAAACTGTTCCAGTAACAAGAAGCAAACATTCATAATGATGTGCAGCAGGTGGAAAGTAATGTGTTTATTCCAGTGCATTTTGCAGATTTTTTTAAAATGTCATACCCAATATTCTAGTAACTCTGGTACATATATTTATTTATTGTAATAACAGTACTATTTAATGCTGTGATTTCATGATTTATTTTCCTTTTTTAAAAACTAAAATGGTTAAATAAATTGAAAATGTTTATTTTGAATAAAAAGGTTTGTTACTATTTTTTTCCATGTAAAAAAAAAGATCATTTATCAGTGCAGTCCACAAAGTTTAGAGTAAAGAAACTTTAGCATTAATTCCCTTCACTTTCTCTTCACTAAACTTCCATCCATTTCCTCTCAATCCATCAGCCTACTCCTGACACCATCCAAAAAGTACAAACTCACGCGACATGTTTTAAACAAAACAGTCTTCTGCCAAACGTGAATGAAATTTTGGTCCGCAAAGCATTCTTTGGACCGGGGGCCAGGCTGTCGACTCTTGTGCCCAGAGAAAGGTGTTTTTGTCTGGGGGGGAAACTGCTAGCTCCTGTCTCTCTCTTGCAAGACCCAGCCCCTGCCAAATAAAGAGTAACTGGACACTTTTATTGCACGAGTTTGAAGCACTTCTGAGCTCCTTTATGGCCGCTGTCTGTTCGAAAGCACTTTGTTCGCGGTTTCGGGCCCCCCACACACGCACGCACTGTCTGAGGAAACTCCACCAGGCTTCGCCACCACAAGGTTCAATCTGTGTCAGGCTCACTGAGACTGGATGGAGGCAGCAGGGTTTGGCTCCTCTCCACAGTCTACAACAGCCTCAGTACCGCGGTTCGTTTTTGAATAAGCAGTAAACTCTCGAAACAGAAGCTACACTTGAGAACTTCACTCTGTTTCATCATTCAGCCCAAATAGCGCAGCCTGAGTCAGGCATACAAATGCTGGACAGTAATCTCTCGCGTTACAAAAACAGACTTGAATTTGATGTCAAGCAGTGGGTATACCTGCCCAGAGCGGGAGACCAAGACGTAGACGAGAGGTGACAAAACCAAGACCCGTGAGGTGGAAATGACCTGGAAGATTGAGATTTACAGACTTAGGGCCAGAGCTTTCATCCATTCTTTAAGTCATGATGGTTTGATATTGCCCTTGTTAGGTAGACTCCTCCATTCTGGTTTTAAATGCCTTGGACATCACAGACTAATCCCCTCAACCTCATTCTGCTAAAGGCTTTTTGTGCTGAAATCTGATAGTAAGAATAGAACAATCTCAAAATGATATCTCACTCTAATTTTCTAAGATTTATACTCCCGTAATCGCTATGAACAGATTCTATAAGAGGGTTTTTTAACAAGCATTGACTCTTGCTTCTACTGCACGTATTAGGCATGGTAAGGTCTATGACGTGTGTGGTTATCCTCCTGACAGCTGCACAATCTTTCATTCCCCCTTGGTCAGCGACTGTGTATGGTTAATTACAGATTATAACGGATGTCTACAATTTTCCAGGGAAAAATGTGATCATTTGGGCAAGAACATTCAACTCAGAACACCATATGATGTCTGACATTCTATTGTTAATGTGCCAAAAAGTCTAGCATTCTGCTCCAGAGACTCCAAGTATGTGTTGCGCCATCTGAGTGAGGTTGTATGGAAGGGTCTAACAGAAGCTTGGGATCAGCTGTTATGGTGTTTTCTAGACAGCATCCCAGCCCCTCTCACTGTCTGCCTCATCCGTCTCTCTCTCTCGATCTGTCTCTCTCTATTTCAGCTGCTCTCCCAGCTGCTCAAGAGCAGCTGCTCCACACAAAACTCTCACAACTGAACAGCCACAGAGAAATGATCTTCGGAGCTATTTTTCTACATAACCGAGCCTCCCTCTGAATAAACCCCCAAAGTCACGCGCATGCCGTGGGTTCTACACAGTTCCATCTGTGGCCTGATGCTCCGCTCTCAGAAGTCCAGTACAGAACTCCCAACAACGGTGCCATTTCCCCCAGTTTTCCTACACTGCTCAACATGGAAACCCATACTGGAGTTACTCTGTGACAGAAATGACTGTAATAGAAATGGACGACAACAAGAACTCATTGGTTTGCCATGTATGTTATATTTAGGTTGGTGTCAATCACTGCATTGAAACTTCATGTGTTCAAATCACCAGAGACCCATTCTGGCCAATCAATACACATTTGTGATGACAGACTCTAGATAGTTCCCATCAGGTTTTAAGTAAGACTCTTGCTCTGACAATTGCAGTGTTTATTTCAGAATCGTCTACGAGTTGTCTATTCACAAGTATTTCCAGTTAAGACGATTCGATCCCTCCACACCCACACTGCGCACTTCCACTTTCAAGCAGAGTGCCATTATTAACGGCTACATGGTTTGCGGCCCCAAGCCTCATTAAGACTGGCTGGATGCTGCAGAGTTCCTGTCCCTCCCTTGCTTCAGGTCAGACTTCCAGTCATGACAGCGCACTACTGATGACCCATTCTGACAAGGCCGTTAGCAACTGAGGCCGATGCCCCCAAAGTCCCTCCAGGCATACGAACGCCTGGCAGCGGAGGAGGTTCGCTCCAGGGTGTGCACGGCGGCCCGGAGCGGAGCAAGGCGAGGTCCCATGTGACACAGAGGCTGTCTCTGCTGCAAGAGCGTCCTTACAGCCTGGACCACCTGAACAGACAATGCGGAGAGGGGTACCTTCAGCGGACATGGGTGACCTACAAAACGGGGCCGTCACGTCAATTAAACTTTAAAGAGCAGAAATGCGTGGACATTGTTAACAGCATGTTTATAAAAAGCCGCCAGCGTCAGGCAGCAGAGGAGCTGCAGTTCCTTTTACAGCAGCGGCTGGCGATCCTGGGCAGGTACCTGTTCCTTGCTCCTAGCCAGCTGCTGAGGAAAAACATGTGGTTCAAGTCCTGCTTCCACCTCCTCCCCGCTCAACAAGCTCTGGCAGTCTGTGTCTAACTGGCCATCAGCATCACATTCGAGGACCATCTTCTCAAGCTTCTCAGAGAGTCTGGGGGGGGAGGGAGAGAGCAAATTCAGGCCACTAGAACGAATTATGCCACTGTGGCCCCAAATACGTAAATAACCCTGTGAGTTATGCACGGATGCGCTCATGTAACCCGTGTCTTTCTCGCACCTTGATGCAGGAGAGGCTGTTGTTTTGCAGGCTTGAATCTGAGCCATCAGCCCAACTCGGACTGTCTGAGCAGTGGTGCTGGATGTGACGTCTGACAGAGAACAGCCTGGGAACAGGCTCAGCACCAGAGGCACCAGCTGAGCACAAGACATCCCCGACAATACAAAAAATGCTGTAATTAACACACACGGTGTTCAGCTGGACATTATCTTGATAATGCAAGTGTGGATTTCACAGGCCTAAGGCACACACTTAGCCTCCTCTTCTGCATTAAACTAAATATGAAGGATGGTAAATGTTGACACCTTTCTTCTTTTATGCAAAACGTCACATCAACACGTGCTAATAATAGTACCATTATAACTATTAGCATTATTGACATGTAATACTAATATAATTTAGTATCATAATTTAGTAATTTGCTATAAACACAAATTCCTTCATTCATCCTTAGTATGCTAAATGTATTTAACTAATGGCTATTTTGTTGAAATCTGACAGTAAGGATAACCCAAATGACAACCCCAAAATGACACCTCTAAATTCCCTAGAGTTATGTTATTCTAACTGCTATGGACAGATTCTGCAGAAAAGTTTTAACAAACATTGACTCTCGCCCATACTGCACATATTAGGCATAATAAGGTCTGTAATGTGTGTTATTCTCCTGACAATTCCATAAATAATTTGAAAGCAACACAATTATTCAGTGTGAAATGAAACAATGTGGTAAGACAGATGCAAGACACAGCAAAAGTTCTTTCACTGTTTAGTACTTCTAGAGTTCCTGAGTATGCTGATCGCTCACAAACAGAAGGCCATGGACTTGCCTCATCACTAGAGGGATCTAGGATGAGGGCACTGATGGCATCCTGCTTCGCTTCCTCCACTCCATGCATTCGGCGGTGGGCCTTAGCCCGGTTCCTGTAGTACTGCGCGACTCCAGGCTCGTACTCGATGGCCGCAGAAAACCTCTCGACTGCCTCCTGGAACTTCCTGAGCCGAGTGACGCAAGAATATGCCTCAGAGCCTTCACTAGTTCTCAGAACCAAATAAAAAACTGGGCTAACACTGAGGCGTTCGAGATGGTGTGAGCAATCATATTTGACTAGCATAACTTACAGGTCATTGTAACTGTTCAGGCCAAGGGTGTTGTGAATGGTGGCCAGGCGAAGGCGAATGGATGTGCTGTGGGGGTCCAGCTCGTCAGCCTGCTGATAGTCGGCTAGGGCAAAGTGCCATTCTTTCTGCTTATAAAAACAATCTGCAAGACCAATGTACACACATGTAAATGGACATACAAAAAAAATCCCTCTCAGACACAACAAAATGGCCCTCTCATTCCCTTTGGTCAATGTCAACAATGTTAGAGGTGAAACCGGCTTGTTGAACTTAACACAGGTGGGTCATTCAGAAATGGCAACTTAACTGGCTGAAAGCAACCAGTTTCCATAAACCACTGCAGGGAATTCAGCCAACTGGTTTTTGTACTGCACAAACACAAAGCCCCTGCCGAGTGACAGCCATCCTGCTTACGCACTCACCTCCTCGGTTAATGAAGAGGCCACTCTCGTCTCTCCGCTCGCAGATGGCCCTGGTCAGAAGCATGATGGCCTCGCTGTAGAAGCCCCAGGAGAAGCAGTGGACGGCAAAGTCATTGTAAGCAAGAGCCAGCTGGGTACGCCCGTCCTCCTCGAGAGCCACTGAGCGCTCGGGCTCCCCGCCGAGCTCCACAGCAAGTGCCAGGTCCTCTATGGCAGCGGGGAAGTCATTCAGTCTGCGGTAAAGCGTTCCTCTGTGGCAAAGCAGATTTGCATAATTAACATGTAGTAAGCGTACTTAAGCGTACCGCCATAGACTACATGGATATGTGCTAAAACTGAATTTGCGATAATGCTATAATACTTACTGTGCTACCAGATTCAACATACCGAAATCAGCCCATTACCAGTGTAAATACTTCCATCCACATTTGTGCATATGGTGTAGTTCAGCACTCATTCGGAACAAAGACCTTTACAACATGCACCACATCCTCCTTATAAACACTGCATTCCCAAAAGCAAAAGTCAGGAGCAGCAGTCATGCAGAACAGGTTAGCATTATTCTCAATCCCCTTACCTAAAAATGTAATAATGTGCCTTCTCGGGGTTCTGCTCTAGAGCTGTGGTCATCTTGGCCAGAGCGTCCGACAGCTCTCCCTCCAGAGCCTTCGTGATGGCCTGCTGTCGGGAGTGCTCGGCTGCCTGCTCCAACTCCTCCAGCAGGGCCCGCGCTTGTGAACAGCTTGGGTCCAGCCTCAAAGCGGCCTTCAGGTCAAAGTAACACATAGTGGCCTGAAAGAGAGAGTGATATCCTTCAGAAGGATGTAAGTGTTTCTCTGCTCACCAGTTCTTTTTATTCACTTATGCAGTCATTTTGAGACCATTGGTCTTGAGGAAACTACACTAGGCTGTGTGAGAGATGTGTGGCGTGTTAGTTGCCTGATTGAGTCGGTGGTACAATCGAGCTCTTAGAGTGAAGAGGTCAGGTGATGGGGTGTCAGTTTCAAGCCAATTAGTAACCAGGCGAATGCAGTCAGAGTAACGGCCTAGCATGGATAGACATACCAAGCTAGAGAGAGAAAAAATGAAGGGGAAAGAGAGAGACAGAAATTGTCTGTAGTGGGTTATTTTGATTGTTTATATCAGTAATAACTCATAGGACTTTCATAGGAATTATTAAAGAGTATCATATGCATTACATTATATTTATTGACGCTTTAGTGAACATTTACTTCTTGAATATACTTCAGGCTTTAGGTACAAGAGAGAACACAGCAACAGACTCAGGAGAACTACAATGGGACAGTATTTGATAGAGCCACACCACCCTCTGCTGGTGGCTGAGATCAACAATACGAAAGCTTTAGATGGCTAGGAATTAGATACTCCAGTTATAAATACGATAACTTTTAAAAGGAATACCAAGTTAGAGAGATCACAATGATGTAAATTAACAGTTGTTTGGCATCTTAAACAACAGGCTTATACTGACCTTCTCATGTGATAAGGTCTAAAGTCTGGCCTCAATTCGATTGCCTTGGCAAAGGACTCCAGTGCCGCCAAGAACATCCCTTGATCACAACGACACTGTCCCTTTTTAGAATAAATATAAAATAAAAATAAGACAAAACAAATGTCTTCATCCAACACAGCATTTCTGCTTTAAAAGCATCTGTTTTCACACAAGGCCTCCGCTGGGACTTGTGCACAGTCTCTCAAGACTGATATGACACTGAGAGTAAATGAGCTTCCTTTTGGACTAAACCGCTTGGGTCTGTATGCGCCAACAGCAGGGCTGACCCTGAACTGATCCACAGTGAGGTGATTTAATATCGTCCGATTTGCTAAAACTGTACACAGCCACTACTGCAGCTCCAATGTAGAATCCACTGTAGTCACCTGCAAGTAATAAATGAACGCGAGGCGGTCAAAATTGGCCCTCGTCTGGGGTTTCAGATAGCAGGCGTGCTTGTAGTCAAGGGCAGCAGAATTGAAGTCACACAACTGAAGATATGATTCGGCTCTGTCTACATAGAGTTGAGTCTACAGAGAGAGAGAGAGATGCATAAAAGCCATTTAATGTACAGTAGAATATTCCCTTACTTATGTATTCCCTTATTTATGTATCTTTCTGTGTTCGCAATAGAAAGCACCATTTTAATACATTTTTGGGCTCTTACCTGCTCTGGCTGTAGTGTTATGGCTTTTGAGAAACACGTGATAGCGTGTGCAAACCGTGACTGTGACGCAGCCAAAAGGCCTGCTTCATGACTACAGAACACATCACAAAAGCCAGGTCAGTGTCATCAAAGCTGCTTGAAAATTGGCATTATAGCTGTTCTAATTACTCTTGGAATACAAAAACTTACTGATTGGTTGCCTTATCCTTTAATATAAGATTGGCACACAAATCTGGCCTGTATTGTTTTAACTCTGAAGTCTGGAAAATTCTGCTGGAGCCAAACAATTTGTGCACTGCAGCCTCTCGTGAAGATGTGTTCTTTGGCTCTGCCCCATTTAAGATCTCCATCTTAGAGCAACACATAAACATGAATATGACTTAAGGGTGTTATATTTTTACTTTGGCTTTATAGAAACGTGAAAACAAAACTCTCATTCTCAGTGGTCATTAAACTCAGGTAAAGGTAGAACTTGACCACACTGATCTACATTCTCAGAACTTTACAATCCCGTGGAATGAATGTTATGATTTAAACATCTAGCCCACTTTTTCTAATGGTTCCTTATCCTAGAAAGAAGCATTCATTCAGAAACATTTTTGCTTGCACAGCTGATGAAGAACCTCTGTCCGAAACGTCCTGTTTCTCCGAAAACTTTGTGTACTTCACTACAACTTTCAACTACAAAAATCTCTACATCTCTTACTACCATACACTTTAGTTACTCACCTGGAATTTTCAGATATGTGAAATGAATTATCTACACCAAAATCAAGGAATTAAGTATACCAAAATCAAGGAATTAACTACACCAAAATCAAATCCACAAGCAAGTAGTCTGGTACTTAGCCAAGTTGGAAACAAAGTAACTATGGGAACACTAGCTGGAATGGAACAGAAAATAAGTCTATTGTTACATCTGCACATTAAACTTAAATAAAACGACATGTTTGATTTCACTTTCAGGCGGTGCAAAAAGACATTAATGTTAATCGTATTCTACAAATACGTTTTAAATGACCGGAAACGGTAATTTGAGGCTTGTGATTTTTATTTCCTAGTCCAACATTGCAATCTCACATTGGCTTTTATTTTGAAAGCTGAGGCGGAAGTGAGTTTATTGTTGTCAGCATGCACATCAGCTGACAACAATTTGGGCTCTTTTCCCAAGATGTTTTGCTGAGTCTGGCTATGACACATGGGATGTTAAGTCCAACGGGTTTAAGAAGTATAAGTAAACGTAATGCATTGTAGTTTACAAGTTGTTTAAGAAAATAAAACAACTTCGGGTTTCCAACAATAAACTGTCTGTGTAACATAATGAATCATGAAGAAGAGTCGAGGCCGCTACTGGCAGAGGAGAATAGCGTGCAAACAATAGAGGGTCGCTCAGAGCAGGACGCATATCTGGAGTAAGTAATTCACTGGGGTACTTTGCTAGTGTTCTTTAATCTTATTTATGTAACTTCCTAAACTAAACTAGTAATTCATTCGAAACCATCCACTCGGTATATTTGGGTTACGTATAATGGCTAGCTTACTTCATCGGTCTGTCTCTGCTTAACTTAGAATTCTCGATTTACGAGGACCTGTACTACAATTGTGTTTTGAGCTTCTGTCTTCACTACATCTTTCTGTACTTCAGAAAAGTAAAGAATGGGAAGTTGTTCCTAGCCACATTGGCAGCTGTTCTGGGACCCCTCAGCTTTGGATTTGTACTCGGCTACAGTTCGCCTGCCATACCAGATCTGCAGCGAAACTCTGATGAGAGGTTGAGGCTCACTGCTGAAGAGGCTTCCTGGTTTGGGGTACGAACCTCTCACCAACACGGTGAATCTAAGGATCATTTTAAAAGTTGCATAGCCGTTTAACAAGCACCGAGAAGACTCCCTCATTTCCTCCTTATCATTCTTTGACATTAAAAGGCAAAGGTTTGCATGGTTTGACTGCAGACCCAACTAACATTTGCAAAGCAAGACTTGAACATCTTTGCTGAGGTGGCACTTCATAAGGCTAGATTAGGAGCTGGCAGACCATGGTGATTCTGCGACATTTTGAGAGAACGCACTTCTCTGGCAGTGTCATATATGATGTGTCTCTTGCAGTCTGTGGTCACGATTGGAGCAGGTCTTGGAGGTCTGCTGGGAGGCTGGGTAGTGGAGAGGATTGGCCGCAAACTGACTCTCATGTTCTGCGCCATGCCCTTCATCTTTGGCTTCACCATCATGATTGCTGCTCAGAATCACTGGATGCTGTATGTAGGAAGAATACTTACTGGTCTAGCCAGCGGCGTGACGTCTCTTGTTGTGCCTGTGAGTTTTCATTTGATATAGATATTCACAACCGAACTGCTGGAATGATAAATTCAGGTGTGGCTAAAAAGCATCACATTAAGAGTATTTTTCTCTAAGCTGGCATCCTGCCAAGCTATTTTGGAAAGGAAACAATAAATTCAGTTAGGTACGTTTTTAGCTGTGGTTAATCCTCAGACGTTACTTGCAGGCTGGTGCCTTCATCGGTACTTGAAAGAGTCATTAAATTTACCCTTAAACCAATTTCATTGGTTACTTCTAACTGGGGCAAACTGTTCACATTGTATACATTTACATTTTAGGTTTATATTTATGGCATTTAGCTTACACTTTTATCCAAAGCGACTTACAGTTATGACTGAGTACAACTTGAGCAATTGAGGGATAAAGGCCTTGCTCAGGGTCCCAACAGTGGCAACTTGGCACCAGCAACCTTCTGATTACAAGTCAAGTACCTTAACCACTGAGCTACCACTGCCCTTTACAGCTAACCTTTTACAAATAAATCACTAAAATTAAGCATTTAGGTCTCCTAAATGTCAATTAATCTTGAGTAGAAATTCAGTTTTTTGATTAAGAAAATATGTTGCCCTGTCAGTTCAATTTCCTGACTTTGGTACTTAATAAATCTCTCTAAATTAAAGGGCTAGACTTGTGCCAATGCTGACATTTTAAGAACTGACTGACTAAACTAGTAGAGTTGCACAAATGAGCATGCTCTGTAATCCTCAGTAGCTTTCATTCAGTTACCAAGTGTTTGGGGTGAGTTATGCCATTTATGTGTTCCTCTTGCAATTTTCCTTTTTTTTTTGTCGATCTAGCTCTACATCTCAGAAATGGCTCATGAACGTGTAAGAGGAGCAGTGGGCTCTTGTGTGCAGCTCATGGTAGTGACAGGTATCATGGGAGCCTACATAGCAGGTAGCACTTTTTTATACATTCATTCCTGTATACAAAGAAGGAAATCATTCTTAGAATACAAGGAATTGATGGTATTTCACCTGATTTGAGGCAGAGCTTAATTCCAACACTGCAATAAAACAGGCTTTGTATCCAAGAGGAAATACAACTAGCTAAATTCACTTCATATGTCAGTTGCTATTAAGTCATAACAACTGCCTTTCAAAAGGCTTGGCAACATGAAAGCACTCACAGTGAAATCTATTAGTGTTCAGCATCACAATCCAATCTGGTTACATTTGCCAGGGATGACGAAAGTTCTTTCTACTCGTCTGTTTATGGCTGGGAAATTAATAACTTGTTCATTGTAGTAGAGTCTGCCAGACTATGCTGCTTGTACCATAGATTTCTGCATTATTTTATGATCGAGAGCCTCATTTAGTAAGGCCCCCCTATGTCATTTAAGAAAATGGCCTGAGCTAGCTTTACAACAGACTTGTATACACTTAGAGTCAGTATCAGCTAAAAGAACAGCTCACACAATGTGCGTGTTTTGTGCTTGAACTGTTACTTCATATAAGGCATACTTGAACAATGGCTTGACTTGCTCTCCCAGGTCTGTTCCAGGGCTGGCGCTGGCTGGCCATCACCTGCGCCATCCCTCCGACCGTGATGCTCGTGTTCATGTGCTTTATGCCGGAGACACCGCGCTACCTCCTGACTCGGGGGAAGAGGAGGGAGGCAGAAGAGGCACTGCGCTTCCTCCGGGGGCCCCATGCTCCTGTCGAGTGGGAGTGTGACAGGATAGAGGAGGCCTCTCGAGAAGAGGTCAGGATTTGCCGATGCCCCAGCACAGAATATGTGGTCTTTCTAGGTTTGGTCTGATTATAACGGTGTACTGTAATTACAGGAAGGACACTTCAGTTTAGCTGATCTGAAAGACCCTGGCATCTATAAGCCTTTAGGAGTGGGTGTCATGATGATGCTCTTGCAGCAGTTTACTGGCATCAATGCCATCATGTTCTACGCAGAGACTATATTTGAACAAGCACACTTCAAGGTAGGAGTTTAGGGAAGTTCTGGGAATTGGAAAAACCATTTTATTCTAGGCTATAGCCTGCATCCTGATTAAAACTCAGGGATTTGATAGGTACAGTGTAGTGTGCTATGGTGTCTACAGGGACATTTGTGATGAATGTTTCTGTTGTGTCTCAGAATAGCGATATTGCCACAGTGGTGGTGGCTGCCACTCAGGTGGTCTTCACAGCAGTTGCAGCTTTAATCATGGATCGAGCTGGAAGGAAAGTCCTCCTCATCTTGTCAGGTTAGCACGCCCTCCTCATTCCTTCCATGTTTATCACGATGAATTAACTTACTTCACAGGACTTGCTTCACATTGCATTGGCCAGACTCTGATCTTTATCCTTTCTGTAATCTCCTGTTTTGCTCTTCAGGTGTTGCCATGTGTGTGAGTGAAGTTGTTTTTGGTATTTATTTTAAATTGTCTACAATGGAGCACGGTAACTCCTCATTGCTCAAAGCCCTCAGTGGAACCCATGGCACTGTGAGTGAAACACCACCGAATGACCTGACATGGCTTGCGCTTGCCAGCATGGGTGTTTTTATAACTGGTTTGTATTTTTCTCCTTAGTAACACAAAATAAGTTCAAGCATTACTTTGGCATTGTATTTTTATCCATATGTGTTCATATGTGAACAATATTGAAATGGATTTTGCCATACCTGTTATTTATTCAATAGTTCATTGGATTATTTTATGGTAGTCCTCATTCAGCAGTTTCTATAATTTAATGTAGTCAGTTTACATACCTCTTAAAGGCATCCTGATTGTCTTTCTTTTTCTGCTGTTGCTATATATTTCACTAGAGATTTGAAATTATCAGCATCACTGTCATGAAAGGACTTATCTATTCCTTGTGAGAGTGTCAAATGGGGGTCTTGTCAAAGTAAGGTTTACATATTAGCATGTGTATGTTCCATAGGCTTTGCACTGGGTTGGGGCCCCACACCTTGGCTGGTCATGTCTGAGATCTTCCCAATGAGGGCACGAGGGTTTGGCAGTGCCGTCTGTGTGCTCACCAACTGGACCTGTGCTTTCATAGTCACCAAGACCTTCCAGAACCTCATGGTGAGGTCTTCACCCAGTACTGTTAATAAAAAGCTATCAGCTGGTTTTTGAGCATTAGTGTTTGCAATTATTGTCTTAATATATAATTTTTCAGAGCATTTTTATTCTGTTAGCTGTTTTTGCTTAAATCATGCTGGGACATTGTTAGTAGACAAGGTAATGGTGAGTAGCTCACTTTTAAGATGAGAGGTCAGAAATGTATGCATGCTGGACTCAGCAGACTGTTTATTTAGGAAATGTCACTGTCATTACAAGATACAGATTAGGGCTCAGTTATGGATTCTGCCTTTGGATCAACATCCCCAAAAGAAGTGTGACCGCTAACATGATCAACGAGTTTCTAAGATGCTAAAAGTTAAATTGTCATTCCCGCAGGATCTCATAACCAGTGCGGGAACCTTCTGGATGTTCTCAGGCCTCTGTGCGCTCAATGTCATCTTCACGATCTTCTTCGTCCCAGAGACTAAAGGCAAAACGCTGGAGGAGATTCAGGCCCATTTTAAAAGAACTCTCTATCGCTAAGATGAATGTTCTTGTCTCACAGTCAACACCAAAGTTGGAAAGTTACTGAATACATAGTATTCACCAAAATTTGAACATCTTGTGATTAGTTGCTATTTACACAAAAATTAGTATGACTAACTCTTACAAAAGAGGAATGCACTATGCTGAAATAAAATATTTCTAAAGAAGTTGATTAGTTAAGAAAAATGTTTTTTGTAATAGTCTTTACTAAAGTATAGTAACAGAATTGTATACTGTGAAGCTAACTCTGTCAGGGATAGTTTAGCAAATAAGAGTTTCTTACAGTGTTAACTTCTAACTCTTTACGATGCCAAATTTGTGACTGTTTACAAAAACTTTGTGTTTGTGCCATATGTTTGTCAGTGCTTCACATTACTGAAATTCAGTTAAAAGTACTTGATTAATCCACTTTTGTACAAAGACATTGTCACACTCGATAACAATGCAAAATTACAGATTCACTAAGCTAAACTTCTGATGTTCACTCATGCAAATGTTGGTGAGAAAGCACCAAACTAACACACTGAAGAATAATGAACATAAATTTCAATTTACATTTGGAATTTGTAATGATCACAGGGTGAATAAATTAATGCTCCTTTTTTTTTTGAGAGAGAGAGTGTTGTTGCGACAGAGAACCCCACCCCTCTTTAATAAATTGTGCTACAAATCTTATTGTATATAATCTTTCTGTTTAATGAAAACAGGAGAGGTTTAGTTAAACATGTGGTCTTCTTTTAAAGCCTATAGATAGATGCAATGTGTTCCTTTAAATATTTTACATGGATGTCGGATTAACATAGATGATACTGCTACTGGAAATTTTGGTACCCAACTGGTTCTTTCCAGGTATGTAATATCATTGTCAAAACACATGTAAGATGAAAATATTGGGGCAATGTCAGCTTTGTGAACACTTTATCAAACAGGCTATTGTGTAAATCATGGCCTCAGAATTTGCTGCACTTGTAATCATTGCACTGCAAATCTGTCTCCAGTTGTTAAAACTGTTGTGTGTGTAACTGATTTGAAAGACTTTAGATGGGCTCTTATGCTGGCATACCATACTTTATGGTCATGGTACGTCATCTAAAATAATTTGTATGGGGGTGTTTTGTTAATTTGTTATTCATTCTAGCCTTGGAAAGTACAATACCAGACTGTTGATGACTTTAAACATATTTAACGGTATTAGCTGGCATGAGGAAAGCATGCTGCAGCTTGAAGTTTTCCAGGAGTGTCTCCTGAATTTTAGCCAGAGGAAAATGGGTCATTTAAAGACTGTGGAATCTAAAATAAAAAATCACAGGCTTGTGAGCCTGCTGAGCATACTATTTCTGTAGTTCTGTAATACTTGCCTCAACGCTTTGTAGGGGCCATACTGTTAAGTTCCCCTTTAAATAACATTAGCATATGCCTGGTGTTTAGGGGGCCTGGCTTATGCTCAGCTATAGGGACTTCCCAGTGCTGGCCGTCCGCATAAAAACCAGCAAGTTCCTGAAACAGCCTGTTCACTCTGCCCCCCATCAGTGCTTAGCTGTGTGAGCTTTGCTCTTCAACACAGGATCTGGATCACAGTCCAAAATGATACTGGCCGTCGCGGTTCTGTGTAGCATAGTGCTGTGGACACACTGTCTCCATTTCACTGATGTCCAGCCCCAGCAGGACTTTGATCTGCAGCAGGTGAGTGGAAAAAGCAACTGAGGAAAGAATGCTTTGATCTCTGTCTGTGAGAATGTGTGTGGCCAAGGAACTAATGTGTGTGTGTGTGTGTGTGTGTGTGTATTTATCAAGCACTTCAGGTTGGCAAAGAATTGTCGAATTTAAAAACAAACAGGATTACAAAATTATGCAGTTCTACCCAGCACAGCCTGAGAACCTCTTAATATACCTCAGAAGTAAATCAATTTAGGCTTCATTCAGCCCTCCTCTTTGAGATGTTTTTGCACTTTTTATGCACCAGAAACAGATATTTAGGAACAAACTCAGTGCCAGAGGAATGACGCTGAATGGAAGGAATAGTGTCATGCCTTTAATGACTACATAAAAAGCTAGTTTATCTGTAAACAGTCATATGATGTAAATATATATGAATAAGTTGCTAAATTAAATTGATGTAGGAATTTAACCCACTTAAAAAGAGTAATATAAATAAGTGAAACTCCACCATAATGAAAAAGAAATAATTTCTAACGCATGCCTTTGATCTAACGGCTGTCGACCTTCATGTTAGTTTGCAGGTGAATGGTACCGTGTGGGCATTGCATATGAAACCCCGGCATTCATTAAATACAAAGACCAAGTCATGACTTCAAAGGGCCTGCTACTACCGAATGAAAATGGAGGTGCCAATCTGACCATGTGGACTCTGCTTGGGTATGGTTCTTTTTGCCCTGAAAATAAGATGCAAAATGGAGGGGGTTGTCCCCTGTATTTGCATACAAACAATGCATGCTGTCAGTAATGCTATTATGCATGCATATTTACTCATTAAAAAATTGCCTGGATCAAATGGCCTTTTTTCCTGTTTGACTGGTCTTCTTTATTTTCATACTCAGGTCAAAGGGTTGCTTCCCCAATTTTTATGTTTATGAGAAGACAGATGTTCCTGGTCTGTTTACCTATTTCAGTCAAAGTAAGCCACACTTCCTCTTTTAACAGCAGTTCTTCCAGTGTGAGTACACACTTGAGAAACATGAAAGTAAGACACATAGACCGGTTTCTGCTTTAGTGAGCCAAAGGCAAGTAATTGGTCACAGAGGTGATCCTATGTGCAGAACAGACTATTCCAAACAGACAGTTTGTCAAAGTACTTCACTGATACCAAGATTTTGTATCTTTCTTAAAATCAAAATAGTCTGATGGTCTACACAGTGTCATCTCATGTCTACAACTCTCTATACAACGTGCAGGCAGGCACTCCGCATAAAAGACATGATGAGTGTAATCATCATTTTCTTCACTGTAAGGGCACAAGATGATGAAAGACATCACGGTGGTGGAGACCAACTATACTGAATATGGGGTGGTTCTGAAATACAAGAAGATGGACAAAGAGTACACTCAGGTGGCCCTCTATGGTACGTTCCTGATGCGTCTGCAGTCCCGTGTTAAATAAACGCTCTGAGCCACTGATATTAGTATAAGTAAGTAATCTTCCCATGTATGTTTTAGGGCGAACCCCAGTTCTCAGGCCTGAGCTGATCGAAAAATTCAGGTCATTTGTCTTGTCTTTGGGATTTTCCGAAGAGTCCATTGCTGTACCAGTCATTAAAGGTATTTCTGAAGCTCTGGAAGAAAGTGCGCAATAAAACAACACATTAGACCGAGATGAGCATTGTGAAACTGATCATGGCCCTTGTGATATTTACTGAGTAAATATAATCTCTCCTGGACTCCAGATAAACAAAGTGTGGTGAAGGTTGCCCCTTAAAACTGGTCTAAGACCAGTTTTTCTGTTTCTGTTACGAGGATTAGTGTTACAATTTGGACGGAAATGGCTGATCCTCTCTCAGGTTAAAAGGGCAATTTGAACCTTGGCCATGCAGCAGCAGTTACTTTCTGTACAAGTTATTCTGATGTCATACTACACCCATCAATCTCTTACTGTTTATGAAAATATATATCTAAGATACTCTATCCCCACCGCTCCCCAGATCCTTGCCCTTTTACGGAACCAAGGTAAGAACAAAGCAAGCCACCAATCACATATTAACATATTCGATGTGACATTTCACAAAAGAAGGATGAAAGAAGGTTAATTAATGACATTTTTGATAACAAACCTCCTACCTGCAGCAACGCAACAGAAACGATGACCTAGAAGAACTGGCTGATGTCAATTTTGTGTCTGCCTCTAACGCCAGCGTGAAGGACATTGTTTTAAATAGGACAGTATTTAACTTCTTATGATGATGTCCAAATGTCCCTGTAACTTTGCATTACCTTTTTTTGCTTTTTATGATTTTTTGATCATTTTTATGTCTGTAATATGTATCATTTTAATACTGTTAAGAAATGGTAGTTAATCAGTGAAAAGGGTTTTTTTTGTGTGTGTGTGTGTGTGTGTGTGTGTGTGTGTGTGTGTGTATTTTCATGCCAATACTGCCTGGTTACTCTTTTTGAATCCTTTGTCTTATCTAAGCTAAGCTTTACAAATAGTAAAGATTGGCGCAGCATTATACCGTGACTTGTGACGTTCTTTATTGCCTGCAGAGGTCAGTGTTGTTAAACTCTCTAGACCAACACGGTCCAAATGAAATGATCTCTAACGCAAAGATAACTGAACTGTGTTCATATTAATACATTTGGCTCTGTAATCTAAGCATGTCAGATCACCTTCATTTGGTCCTGATTTTGTTTGAGACTGAAATGGAGTATCTGCTCCATTCAGGTCAAATGCAGTATTTCTGTCTTACACTGAAATAAACTAAAAATGATTTGGTTGAGAAGGACCATTTTAATGCTAATATTCACTCAGAACTATGAATCCCTTGGAGACATTTTGCACAAAATCATCTGTTGTTGTAAAAATTGTAATAGGTCCACTAATATCCCAGGGAACACCAACATGTATGCATGCATATGTGCATGTTGTTTTGGAGGGTTTGGGAACTCTGGCAAGAAAACTGAAAACAGCTCTATAGAAAGAGACACTGTCTCACCAAATGTTAAATTGACATGAAACCCTATCTTTAAAGACATCTGCTTAAAGGTGAATTAAATGAATCGCCATGGGAACACCACTTAAATACAGCTTTGTCAGAGAGACCTCAAAACATGTTATTCTCTGAAACCTGCTTTCAGATGGTTCCCTTGAGTAGGGAGCCAATTATCCAACAACGTTCATGCAGTACCCAAATTGTTGCCTCTACATGTACACTGGGGTGACACAGAAACACAAGAGCTCAAGTGCAGACAAGGGAAGGAGAAGAACCCCTAGAGACCAGCCGTGAAACGCAAGCCCCGGTCTCCATTAGCATTAGGAGGACTCCCCTCCATCCAACACCCCACCCCCTGTGCCGTGCAAGAAACCCGGCTGAGCGACTCGCTCCTTAAAGTTCCCACCGTGGAGGGCTGCAGCTGCTGACATCACGATGTGTGTCGATGTGTGTCGCCTTTTCCTGGGGATATCCGCGCCAAACAGAGAGGCTGGGAATGGGAGGGGAACAGGAAGGCATGCGCACGGAGGAGGGTGGGCAGTGCTCGAGCACCGCTCGCGTTTCTGCCGCGACCCCGTGAGCATGCAAGTTCATGCTGCAGCTCAGCAGGGACACACACTCAGCCTGTACATTCACCATCCCCTGATGCCTGTTCATAACACGATAGATGCCTATAATTTGCCTTTTTAGAGGTAATTTGATGAAAATGTTTGTAGATGTAGCACTATTTGCAGTTCTTTCTCTCTCTCTCTCTCTCACTTTCTCTTGCTCAATCTTTTTCCACCTCTTTCTTTCTCTCTCTCGCTCACTCTGTCTCTTTCTTTCTCTCTAACCCTCTCTCTCTCTCTCTCTCTCTCTCTCACTTGCTTGCTCTCTTTCGTTCCTGACCTTATGTGTACAGGCAATAGGAGCTCTTGCTGTTGTGGTCCAAGGGCAGGAAGCAGCTTGGTTCCCACACAAAGGTATCAAACGCCCAGACCGGTACTCACTGGCTCTCAGACACACACATACGCGCACACGCACACACACACACACACACACACACACACACACACACACACACAAACTGACATACACACGTATGCGCACACACTACCACAAATGCCAACCTTGTAAGCATAATACACTGTACAGTGGACAAACACACCAAGACAAACAGGACATTCCTAATGTCTGACGCTGCAGGTCAACAGTATGAGTGCTCCTCCAGGCACAGTGCCCATGGCTTTTACCCCAAACATCTGCAATAGAGCTGCCCTTTCCACAACACCTGACATCTCCCTTTACACTAAATCATATCCTCAAAGATGGGTCAGTCCACAACCCTATGGACATGACATTAAACTATTATAGGCTCATCCTACCAACATGACCACTGTTTTCTTTCTTTCTTTCTTTCTTTCTTTCTTTCTTTTAATAGCAGGGGATCCATTTGCCAGATTCGTTTGCAAGAAGGCTAGAACTGCTCTAAAACAGACGTGCCGATAACATCAGTATACTTTCCAAGCTGTCAGCTCTCCAGTCATTGTCCCAGGTAATTGAGTCTTGCTTCATGCTTGTTATCTGTTAAGCTTGACCAGTCATGAGGTATTTGAGCTTGGGGGTGGTGGGCTGAGGATGAGAGGTGGAGGGGGGTCTTAGCAGCAGGGGTCAGTTCCCATGCATAATCAATAGGTCACAGTCAGGAACAGGGAGTGTGGCCTCTTGAAACCCTTTACCTTCTACACGCCCCTACCATTCTGCAAACCTAATACCTGCTTCAATGTTTACCTCAGTTGAGAAAAGTATCTGCCATTGGTTCCTATGCAACTGACATTAAAATTTCTACTTTGTAAGAGTTGATAAGGTTCCCATTAGCTGACTCGAGGTTATCAAACCTCCATGCAGTCTCTGGTATCCTTTCTACATGCCAACTTTCCACAGGCAACTGTTTTAGCTTAGTCTACTCTCTCACTCTCTTTCCCTCGTTTGCTCTCTCTCTCTAAAACTGTGCATGGGCCTATGCTGGGAAGAAAGACTCGACTCTTTCCCACGGTCCTTGAGCACGTGGTTTAAAATTGGATCCCAACTGAGCCACCCTCCCTATTGAAACGTCACTGCAACCTGACCACTGAGATCCTGTCACACTGCCAGAGATTTTTTAGGGCATTTGAATGAAGTCTATTGAAATGGGAGGGAAGAAAGCACAATAAATTCAAAGAAAGCACACTATCTCCAGACAAGTTCGGTCAAGTCTGACAGTTAAGACTTCTTCAAAATGGTGGGGGGTTTTCAGCAGTTACTGTTTAGTTTATTTCAAAATCTGGATTATAATTCAAGATATGAAAAGTACGTGAAATAAATCATTGAAAGTTATAATTAAATATTTATATTCACTTAAACCCCAAATATCTAGAAAATGTTAAGTGCATGTCTGTATGGCATATATCATATCTTACATCCATTCACTTTGCTGTAGTGCCATTGAGAGGAAAAGAATATTAATCTAATGAATATTTAAGACCCAGAGAAAGCAAATGAAACTCCCATCCTAATGCTTTCAGTTCTTATGAGTATTTTGGCTTGTCAGGTGGTTTTTTTGTTTGTCAGTTGTTCATCATGCGTCTTTGGGTCACCCAGCAGCCTAGTTTAAGATTTGCTCATTGTGCCAGACTGTGCATGCTAGCTAATGCAAAACCAGCATGCATAGTCTCGTCTCCACGCTTCTCTTGGATTCTGTGTCACTTTATGAGTGTTTAAACTGTTGTCAAAAGACACTATTACTCTCCCATTTGCCACCACGTATCAAACTTATGAATTGTTGACATGCAGATGTAACCCTCCTTTCAAATTGCATATATATATATATATATATATATATATATATATATATATATATATATATATATATATATATATATATATATATTCCAAGTATGCTGATATATTGTTCTTCTAATTTTAATTTGTTATTTCCTAAAGTTAAAACCATGAATATGAAAGGAGAAGTGGGTGAATAGGGAAACAGAACCTGCGAAACTCTCAAACGTACTTTTAAGACTTCAAAAGCGATGGAGCAATCTCTGCGCAATATTATAAGCGAATGTGTATTGAGAAACTAAAGTGACATTTAACGAAAATTGTCTGTGGAGTTTTGGAATTAAACACTACCCACAACAGCAACAACAAATGTTTAAGACATTTTTTTTTACATTTTAAGATTATTCTGTTAAATAACACCGTTTCTGCAAAGTGAATAATCACCGCTGGTTTCCCTACAGCCTAAAAAAAAAGATGACCATAAATCCCGCCCCTAACAGACGAAGTTTATGACTGGCCATTGTTATTCAAATGAACTCAACCGGGGAATAGACGGGATTAGCTATAACGGAGGATACGGACTGGATCTCATAGCGCGCAGAGAGGTACGGACGGTCAAGACCGGCTCGAGGGAACCATCAAGGTAATATGCCAGTGCGCTTTCAACCATTAGTTGTGCATTAGAATACTTGCAGGAATTGTAATTTTGCGAAGATTACACCACCGTTGTTTAAATGGTTTAAACGTTCACTGTTTCATACATTATACCTACCTACTTAAACAGATTTATCCCGAACAGAGTTTGTCGCCGTTCGGACTACAGAAAGCAGAATGGACTGTTGAAGTTGCCAACTCAAACTAGACGGACGTGAGAAAGTTGAGTGAATACCGTGCAACTGCTCCGGAGAACACGTGAACTGTAGGAAAGGAATATATCTGATGTTCAAAGTAATTTAATCTCTTTCTTGAATCAGGGTATACTTCAACCCAGCCATCGTATCCACTCAAGTGACGATTGCTAATCGCTACTGACTGGTCTAGGCATTTCTAAGGTGGATTATTTTTTTCTTACCCCCAAAACACCAACCTTTAAATAGAACTAGGAGCGAGTACAGTAAGGAAGCAGTGGATTTCAGTCGTCTTCCGCAGCGAGGCTACCCGCTGAAATCATGAGCCAGGCGGACATGACTTGCTCTGCGCGTCAAAGAGTGTTTCAGGAAGCCCTGAAGAAAGGCAACACGAAGGAGCTCCATTCGCTCCTGCAGAACATGACCAACTGTGAATTTAACGTCAACTCGTTCGGACCAGAGGGACAAACGGCGCTCCACCAGTCCGTAATCGATGGGAACCTCGAGTTAGTGAAACTGCTGGTAAAGTTCGGCGCGGATATCCGTCTGGCTAACAGAGACGGATGGAGCGCCTTGCACATTGCGGCGTTTGGCGGACATCAAGACATCGTCCTTTACCTCATAACAAGAGCGAAGTACTCATCAAGCGCGCTCTGAGGCGAAGGAAATCGGACGCTGTACCCTAAGCCTATCACATTTGACTACATTTGTGCCAAAGTAAAGGACAGTTAATTTGTCATGTATTGTGGCATGTTCGGGAAATTGATTTAACATCACCTGGCACAGAATTCAAGTCCAAAATGCAGCTAGTGTTGGGTTGGTACAATGTCAAAGATGTAGTTTGCCAACAGCAGATACAGTCTATATTATAATCATAATCAGTGCATGATTGTAGATTCCCCTCGATTGCCTTCTGTACATATTTTACTTCCTCTAAGATTGATGATACCAAGATACAGTGAGGTAGCCGGGGTTATATATATATATATATATATATATATATATATATATATATATATATATATATATATATATAAACCAGATTCTTTTCAGTTATTTTTTTCAAGGCAGGAACTGTTATTAGTTGATTTGGCAATGCTGCATGAATCAGGATGACTTTGCTAGGATGCTGACCTCAAGACTGCTGTGAAGGCTAGCACACAAAATTCAGGATCTCTAGCTAATTATGCATTAGTTCCAGATTTTTTAAAGAGCTGCATGCTGCAAACGGCTGTTTCAAATAGAAACCTCACCTTGTAAAAACCACCTTTTAGCAAGTTGCCAATTTCCCTGTCAACTTTGTTTTAAGCAAATGTTAACGCAATTCCTTTCTTAGTAAATTAGAATTCCTCATATCAGACCAGCAGGGAAAGTGGGTCACAGTTTTTGAGATGAGGACTGGCTTGGCTTTGAAGGGTCATGCCAATCGCCATTATCATTTTAAGCTATAGTCATTTTTAAAAGACAGGCCACTCACTCTGAATTACTGACTAGCTTCAACCTTCAGAAGTTGAGCAAATCTACAGGAGTCCGACGTATTACACACGTCTGTACAATGAACTGCATATTGAAGTACACAGGCCTGTTTTCCCCAGTTTCACTGCCAATGCTGGAAAGCTGTGTTCAAAAGTCAAAATGCTTGTGACTGAACACTGATGAAGTATCATTCAAAGCCAGTATAAAAATATGCATCATTTATACTTGAGAATGTTTTAAATATTGCACTGATGGCTGTTTTATGAACAGTTGGTGTCAAACCAACTTTTAAAGATAAAATTTTTTCCAAATGGAAAAAATATCATATTGTATGGAAGCTCCATGGTAGGTTAGTCTTCTCTCACTTTTTCAAAGGCATTTAAATGTCTGTAAATGCTGAATTTGTAAAGCACTTTACTTGATGTTCTCCCATGCCCATTTTGACATGCTACTGTCAGACAAGTATAACAAATTGTTTTGAGCTGGAACAACATGGACACTGATCGTCTTGTTGATCCTGTTCGTGGTTGAACATTCAGGTAAAGTGTTCAGAAAATCTTGGAGCACTTCCTCATAGAAGTCCCATCCTCCTCTTTTTAGGGGGATGCTACATGGAAAAATTGGTGTAACGAGAGGTTGCACAATGCACAAGTCTTTACTTGATAATGCCATAACATTTATGACATGAGAGTAAAAATACCTTCTTTGGATGAGATAAATGTCAGATGACTGTGATTTTATTGGACCACCTTTTGAAATCTTATTTTCTTCAACTGGTCTGTCATTGTTACGCTTTTGTGAATTTTTGACGTGTTTTATATCTGTTTAGCATTTTTGTGTTGAGTTTTAAATGTTATGAGTGGTAATATTTTTGGAAGATATTACATGCTGTATTTTGTATCATTGTACAAAAGCATTTTAAAATATTAAATTCTGCTGTTTTAAGAGAATTATGAGTTCAGTAAGTGTATTTAGGACTTTATTTAGCCTAGATCTGTGGGGGTATCAAAGAATCTGAAGAAATTCCAAAGTTCAACTCAGGACAGTGCAGCCACATTGAAACTGAAAACTAAGGTTAGCTCACTTACCCATTAAGTCAGGTTTGTAGCGTACACCACAGATGCTGGGCCCCCCAGACAATAGTCAGCCATAGTGCTATGGCCTGGCTGGACAGACACTAAGCTTATCTCCCCACCCACTAGACTACAGGCAACTGGCTGACTCTCTGCACTCTTAATAATTACTTATTGGGAATATGAACGTCCATGTGCAGAGGCAGAATAATTCATCTTAAAAATGCTTGGATCCATCTTGCACTATGAACCTGAACTGTTAACGCAGCAGTTCCAAAATTGGCCTGGTGACATGTTGTTGGTGTCATAATGAAAGTAGGTGACATTGGTGCATACCATTAAACAACAGCACAACCATGCATAAATCAGGAGAACTATAATCACATTAATAGGGGAATATTCTTGTCACATATCGGAGACGACAAACACGAATGCTTTATTGTTGCCAAATCAAGTTTTCCATCTAAGTATTGTCTCAGATTTCCCACTGTTTGTGGACTGCATTCGCATAGAAGCTATACTTATATATAAATTACATTGTCGTGTGCTACGTGTTATGCTAAGGTGAAAGGTTGTCTGAAGGCGGCGAGTCTCCTATCAGAAGGAACTGTGCAAATGCAGCACAAATTAACAAAAAATGACAAATGTCAATAGTAGTGTATGAGTAGTGTATCTGCTCTGAATGGCACCTGTTGGTCCTGCACAGGTTCAGTGTCTTTTCTTAGTTTCTATGATAGGTTATATTTAGAATGAGCTGACTCCAGCTCAATTGTCATGAGATACCAGGCTAAATGTCAGATGAAACAGTTCCTTGTATATACAGATATTTGCTGCAGCTCTGTACAGTTATATACAGAGGGTATCGGAATTGTATGTAGGGCATCAGAGAGAGCGACAACAAAGTTGTAGAAGCCTGTAAGGTCTAGAGGACTGGAGTTGCATATTGCTTTACAGGGTACCTCATGTACACTCTTTCAACAACTGAAAATGGCTTTTTTTTTTTCTAAAGTCCAAAATTAAGACCTTGATTTATAACATGCAAATCGCATGGGTATCATATGAAAGTGATCACTAGCGATTCCAGCACTGCTTTTACCACAGCTGTTTTTCAAATCATCAACAAAGAGAATTTTGTGCTCAAACATCACCACCCCCTCAAACCTCCACCCCTAACATACAGTGCATTTACTACAATTTTTTAAAACGCAAATCACTCTCTCTCTCGTAACTCTAACCTTTGGTCCATGCATTGACAGAAGGGCCGAGGGGGGGGGGGGAGGCAGGTGGCCAGGCCGATCCTCATATGCCCTCTGCTCCTTTCTCTCTCCCCCTCCCCTTCCTTTCTTTCACTATTTCACTCCATTTTGCGTGCTCCAGCTCCCGGTGACAAGCCGCCCCATTCACTCATTCGCTCTCCTCCTTTCCCTCGCTTTTGTTTGGCCAGCCTGGCTCTCTGCTCTCCTATTCAAGGTCCAGACGGCCCACCATTGACGGGAACCCTTGCCCAAGACACGCTGCCCTACCCTACACCCCCCCCCCCCCAACATACACACACGCACGCACGCATGCACACATACTCACACATACACAGCTTTGCAGCTGCTATGGTAATGAGAGGGAGAGAGGCGAACGAGGTAGAAGACCCGAGAGAGGAGGGGTAAGGGGGAAACAGCAAAAAAGAAAGGGGGTATCCTTATGCAACTCAATAACCAGTGGCCCCAGGTTTTTTCTTTCTTTTTTTAACAAATGGAAAATCTCTCTACCCCATGCTCACCTCCTTTCTTCTCCCCTCCTGTCAGCTTCCCACCCTGCTCCCTCCTGCACTCTCCAGCCCCACCCCCCCACCCCCCTGTCTGGCCTCCACACCTCCTCTCCTGACCTCCGCTTTCTCATTGAAATCCATTTTACACTGAACCCTGAAAAATGCAAGTCCAAAGGTGTGTAAAGTTACTCTAATGCCATGCTTTTAAGATGGTGAAAGTGGTGTGTTTCTGTCTGTGTATGCTTTCCACTTGTTTTCACCGTTTGTTTTGCTTTGGGCATACAAAGCCCATATGTATGACCCATATGCACATATGTAAGAAAGTTTATTACTTACCCCAGTGTATATATAGTGCTAACCAATTTACTGCATCTGAAATCTATAATATTTTGTGTATAAATCATAACATATTGTTTGTCATATAAATGCATTGAACGTTATCACATCAAAAATAACTTCTCAAACTCTGCATTTAAATGGAACCAAAGTATGTGTGTGCATGTGTGTGTGTGTGTGTGTGTGTGTGTGTGTGTGTGTGTGTGTGTGTATGTGTGTGTGTGTGTGTGGGAGTTGGAGGATGGGGTGAACTCAGGGCCCGTACTGGCAGACGGTTGTGGGGCCCCGTGCAGTCTCCACTGCACAACTATTCGTCTTGCGTCTGTGCATGGTGACCTGTAGGATCATGTCTCATCTGCCTCCCTGTCACATCAGAAAAGAGAGGCAGGAGCGTCCATATGGAGAGCCTCCACTCTCCAAATACTGACACATAACTCAGGCCATGTGTGTGTGTGTGTGTGTGTGTGTGTGTGTGTGTGTGTGTGTGCATGCACACATTTGATTAATAAGTGCAGACGCATAGTATGGAGTTAAACATCTGTGAGGTAACAGGTGGAGCGTTGTGACCTAAGAGGCAGATTTCACAGACATAGGATGCACTGAAAGCACAGATATTATTTCACCTCTTTCTCTTTACTTGAACTTGCCTGATGTTTTGTGTTATACAATGTGGAGTAGGTGACTGGTAATAGTCACGAATGTGTTAAATATTACATACAATGGACATACTTACTGTTCAATTTGATAATGCATATCTCAACTCAGTGTTAAAATGATACACACTGGTAGGGTTGGGTTTAATCTCTTATGTACCCAAATCTGTGTACCCAACCTTTTCAGGAAGAGGTTCTGAAGGCCCTCTAGAAAAGTGAAACATGCAAACTGGTTTTAGAGCAGTTATAATTGGATCCAATTAATTTGCAAGGGTTCATTAAACACTATTTAATCCCAGGACAGACCAGGCAAGTTCATCTAAATTGTGAAAGAATGTTGAATAGCACTGTTGAACTCTACCATAAATGTACTGTTTTTTAAACCTCTTCATTGCTTTTGTTGAACTGGAGCAATAGTATAGCTGCATATATATTAGAATTAAGACTTTGTAGGCGAGCGGGGTGAGTGGATCCACCTGCAAAGAATACGTTTGCAATTCTGAGAGCATATGTGTGTACTACTGTTTGCGTGCACACACGTGGGGCAAGCACCCCTCCTCACGCATGAGCATACGTATGCGTGTATATGCTAGTGCGTAATTATGGAGGATAAAGGCGCAGTTGTAGTAAGTGAAACTCTGAGCTGGAGAGTGTCCGGCTGCTTTTCTCTGCGGCTGGCCTGGCTGAATGGAGCCATTCACGAGGGTCTAACCGCAAGCTTTCTTTATCTGCATTGTTATACCCCCTCCCCTTTACCCACCACGGCATAATGGCACTCCGTAATGGGTGCAGGGTTTGGTGTGTATGTGTGTGTGGGGGGGGCAACAGGGGGGAGTATTTGGGTGAAAGTGAAGAGTGGGGCAGGGGGTTTGTGGTCACACACACACACACACACACACACACACACACACACACACACACAAACAAAGGGCTGGGGCAAAGCTGTGAGGGGGTAGAGGATAGCCTAGCAGACCGGAGGTTCCTGATCCACTGAAACATCCTTTTGTTCCCCACACCTTCTCCAGGACTTGCAGCATCAAAGGTGTGTGTGAGTATAGCAGCCGTGCATGAGTGCAACTGCTGGGCACTTCTGTTACATGATGAGTCTGTCAGCAAGGAGAGGCAATGGAGGCAAAAACAGTGCCGAAGTTGGTAAGACCTCAAGGTGGGTGCCACGTACCGCTGCGATAAAGGTGCCCCCCCCCCCCCAAAAGAAAAATTAAGAATCTGCAGTTATTTATTTAAAGACATTCATTCTTGCTAAGAGTACTCTTCTAAAGCAGACATTCACTCAAGTATGTTCAATGGGCCCACATTATCAAACACCTTGGAATGAGAATCCTGGCATCAGGTCTGATCTTTATATGGATGAAGTTATAAGGCAGCAAAATGTAAAAACTAATTTCATATCAATGTTATTACTCTAACACATTTGATAAATATGATCCGATGACTGTACATATTTAAATACAGATATATTAATGCAAATTAATTTCTTTGGATCTGGACCAAACCTCATATAAGAAAACTAATTGATTTGACAGAAAGAAAAGAAACATTAGACACAACATATTCCTTGACAATGACTCAGCATTTGAGAAATGTGATGTAGATTAATCCAATGCCTTATGAAAAATCACAACTGGTAATGATGGAGGCTTGCAGTAACAACAGTGCACTCACTGAAACCCTCAATAGGCATGTTTACTTTGTAGCATGGTAGTAAAGTCAACAGCAGTCCTGGCATGGCCAAAGAATTGCTCTAGACCCTACAGGAGTGCATTGTAGTCAAGGACTAACCTTGCTGTGTTAAAATAATAAACAGTAGCGCCCTCTGGGGGCTAAACCCCCAATTCTAGAATCTGTTTATCCAACGCCTGCACTTCCTTAAAAATAGTAATGGAAAAATAAGGATCACTAATTGTCAGAGTGAGTGTGATGGAACTAAAGGAAGGAGAGAACAGAAGGAGGAAGAGAAATGGAAGCTTTTAATGTATTTTACATAATCTTGGGTATGCCCAATAACATGACAGTCCGAAACAATAGTTAATGTGTTTCTCCATGTCCTGAGGTCAATACTGCAATGACTCTGCAGGAACTGTGAGAGGGATTCTTAAAGAGAAAAATGCACAAAGACTTTCATAAGAGGAATATAGGACACAGCAAATATGAAGTAAACACAAAATTGTAAATCAAGTGTATCATGAGACCAAGCCTGGAAGTATATAGCAACATCAGTTATTACAGAAGTGAAATATATCTGACATGAATTGTCTATGATAAAAATTGTTTTATCATTCAAACGCTATTAGTCTCCGTTTCTTCTTTTCTGCTGATTTCCAGTTTTCGCACAAACATTAGTACTACTGAAAATACATGCAAATCACTGAGTCTCTATTTTAATGTATTTACTAAATGTGTTATCCTGAAATTCCTGTCAAGAAACTAAAGTACACTGATTGATTTCAGTCCCTCATTGTGATCAGTCAAATAGATGACCATGCATTTCAACATGCCCTTCTGTTCATGACCTAGCTTGTCAAAAGCACCACAGATTAGTGATCATATAAAATGCTACAGAGAGTATTCACCCTGATAATTATCATGATGTTAAGATTCTCTAGAAATCCCAACCTCAGCACATAAGCAGTGTTTATACAACTAAGACCTATTTGTTAATAATAATTTTAAAAATCGATTGCTCATTGTAGTTTGTATTTCCATCTTTTTGCATGTGAGTACACTTTGTGTCTTTAGTCTTTGTGAGCATGTTGTAGTGCTGTTGTTTGGGGTTCTGTTTTCTCTCTGTTGCTCTCAATAGATCGTGCTATTTTGATGTTCTGGGGTACACATTTAACATGCTTCATGAGTTTTCAACAGAATTTGACACGTGTCCATTGAATCAAGCATACTACTTTCTGTAGTGAGGTCATGGCTATGCTTTGGTCTGTATAATTTACCAATGTTTTTCAAAATATATTTAATTCAGCAGCATCAGCTAGTGGCTCATTCCTGTCAGGTATTTTCGCCAAACCACTAAAAAATGTTGACATCGAGCCACTCTTGAAAAAGAAATCTCTGGGCGAATTTATGTTAAATATGTTGAATGGGAATTTTTTTTTTAACCAACTGATTTTTAATGTAAATAACTATCTTGACAATTTTCAATCATGTCTGACCCCATAGTACTGACACGGCCATTATCTGAATACAGACTGGTAAAATGTCAGTTCTTGTATTACTACATGTTAATGCTGGATTTGACACTGTAATCACCGATTACTTCTAGACAAGTGGGAATATCAGATAGAACTATTAGGAATTACCTTCAAATGATTTAGGTCACATTTAGAAGACCAGAGTTACTTTGTCAGAAATCAGCAATGAATGACTGTAACATGCAGAATCCCTGGGGATCAGTATTAGGTTTACTTTAATTTAATCTGTATATGCTCACATTAGACCAAATTTTAGAACATGACAAATTTTCTTGTATCAGTTATACAGATGACATACAAATATATTCTTGGCTCTCTCATCCGATGATTACAATAGATGCACTCTGTGTATGGTTGGAGAAAAATAATTGTATGTGACAAAAAATTTTCAGTTAAATTATACAAATCATAGGTTATGGTATCTGGTTGCAAAGAGGAACACCCCAAAATTAGTGTACGTCTTGAATCTAGGAATCTAAAAGGTATTAATGTTGTCAGAAATCTGTGTTGTAGTGTTTCTGTGTGGTTCTCACATTCTCTAACCATGTCAAAACAATCACCAACATAGCCTTCAGTCAACTGAAAAACAAGTTAGAAAGATTTAATGTCCAAAAAGACCTAGAGAAATTTTATGTCTCGCTGTCTTTTAACTGGAATTCAAGTTAATTCAACATCTACAGTTTATTCAGAAGGCCCCCACAAGAGTTTCCAGGACAAAGAGCACATTACTCCACTTCAAAAGCGTCTATACTGGCTTGCAGTCTTTTAAATATCTAAAATATATATTTATATATATATTTACGGATCAGAATTCAAATTAAACACCATGAAACAGCGTGACGTGCAATCATCTTCCAGAAGAACTTAATGTTATCAAATGTAATTATTTTGATCTAGTTTAAAAACACTTTATTGTCTAGATACTACAACTGAAATATCGCACTTTATTTAATGGCATGCCCCACAGACCACACGTTTTATAGAAAAAAGGTGCATATCTCGTTATTACTATAGTACCGTGTCATGCAAATATCAGGAGCCATGTGTTACTGCATTCAGCAGGCTATAACAAATATTATGTATAGCCGACAGGTGGTAGCATAGTCTGTAAATCAAATTTTGTCAATTTTGCTTGCCGAGCCCACATAGAACCGATGATCCGTATTGAAACACCGTCATGTGTCAGTTTTAAGCGCCAGTGCTGGTGCATTTACCTGCATAGCCAGCAACCGAAGCGGGCAGGGAATAATTAAGATTGCGTGTTAGAAAATATTACTGTTCTTGTCTAATTTTCTCTCCTACTATAGGCAATAACATCTTAGGTGAAATTTCGTCAGGCACATTCGTAATTTACTATAAGGTCAAAACGTTGACTGAGTTAGGAATTGTTTTTTTTGACAAAGTCAGTGAACTAACTGGCTAGCTAGTTGTCACTTCGTTTGACGAGTGGTTTTCTTCTGTGGCTAGCTAGCTAGCATAGTATTAATGTTATTCAGTTCGCAAGCTCGATGTGTTCGTATTATCGGTCATGTATCTATGTTTGGCTATAACTATTATCCTTTCTGTCATGTTTGATTAACCTAAAATCTGGCCAATAAACATTGTTGCCAGATGTGAATGTCAAGATTGACTAGTTAGCTAGATAGCTAGCTAGCTAGCAAACGGGTAACGTTAGCTAGATTATTTTTTCTAGCCTGTCTCGCGGTAAACTCAGATGATACGAAAACGGCAAATGCGAACATATTTGGACTCCGGAAGATCAGCGATATGGATTAAGTGGATCGTTCAGTTGGGATTTTCAAGTTAAAGTGAGTTGGCCAGCAAGCAAATTGGCTAGCCTTGCTAGCTGGCTAGCTATCTTAGCGACAGCAAGCAACCGAGTAAGTTTGCAGTTCTCTTAAAGTTGGATGTCGCCTTTTTACGTTTCAACACTTTATTGTTGTTTCCAAAGTTAATAATTTTGCTAGATGGCGTAACTATGAACCAACAAGGCATGTCAAATGTAATACCACATATTTGAATGTAGATTGCTAACGTTAATTATATAGCCAGCTAACCTAGCTAGCATTGATATTAAAGATTACAGCTATCAGCTGAGCAGTAAACATTCATGGCAAAATATAAATTTGCGGTGAGATGCATGGATAACATTTGTCATGATGTTAAATTGCTGTCTAATTATTTCAGCTAGCTTGTTTTACATATTGCCGTCTGTTTAAATAGACAGCTACCGAGTAAAATCATGCAAATAACAACTTTGACTAAACTTGCTTGCTAGCTGTAAATATCTTGTAAGTTAGTTGTCCATGTGAACTTCACATGACACTGGCCTTCAGTTCTGTCAGTTTCTGCATTCGGAGACTATTCGATAATTCAGTTTAGCATGTGTTTAATTTTGCACTCTTTTATCCATATCATGAAGGTAACGTTAGTAGTGATACCTCGTTTATATAGCTAACAAAAAAATATATGCACAAAGAATTATAGGTCAGTTGTTTAGAAAATATCTCCAACCGGAAGTGAGGCGTGTCCCTCATGTGGCCTGAATGGTCAGCTTTGAGATGTATTAGCGCCTGTAATTTGTCATTGATATCCCGAGTTTTGTTTTAGATTTTGTATCAAAATGATCCTATAACTGACAGCTTGTTTTGTCAGTTTGTCTTTATTCTTACTGAGATAATCAACTAAAACTAGGCCTGTTTGTGTGCTTCTGCAGTAAATATTCCAGCACACTTCCCCGTCTTAAGTTTCGTGTCGTCGTCTGCCTTTCATAAATGTATTAAATACATATATATTTTATATATATGGCAGAGTGAGAGAGAGTTGTGTGTGTGTATAACGGAACGAAGAGTCGCAAATCAGAATATTCTTCATTGATTTCCTGCATGGTAAAGTTGTAGCGGTGCCTTTTTATTTGTCTGACTTTTGGATGTTTATTATTTTATTTTTATTCTACAATAGCAAGGAAAAACTCCCTAGTTAAAAGGAAGAAAGGGTACTGACTTAAAAGGGAAGCCTTTTTTGGGTCGACACTAGATAGTAGAATTCCTAAACAAATCACTCACCGAGACGTTTTCATGTAGACAGTAAATTAGGGAGTAGTTTGTGTCCATTTGGGATCGGTCTGCCAATTTGCACATACATATTCACAACAATGACAGATGTAAAGGGGTTATATGAGTTTGCGTCAGGTCAGGAGGCTCAGGAAGGAGGAATCATGCAGCTCTGGGACAGTGACAGGAGCATGTTTTAATGCTTGCATCACTCAGGTTGTATTATGAATGGACGAATAAAAAAGAAGTAAAGAAGAATTTAAGGCACAATTTTAAATGTACATGGCACAATTTAAAATTAAAATAGTGTGCTTCTGAAGTCAGTGCTTGATGTTTAGCTTTTCAGTATTTTTTGCAAGTATTTACAGTTTGAAGTTTAAAATAATTTTGTTGATTTAGCCCATCATATTGCAGATTTGAGGATAGTATAATTCTGCTGCATCAAATAAAGAACATTGCAACTTTCAATATTGTAATATTCTCGTATGATATTGGTATAATTATGAACACTACAAGCCTCTTTGTGTGAGAGATATGGGTTTGTTTGTTTTCGTCATTTGTCACTGAGTTTGCTGTTGCAAGAAAGGCCTCATTGACAAAGTGAGTTGGTCATTAATGCTTGCTAATTTGAGCTGATAGCCTGCCTGGGTGGACAGCTTTCATTTAGAACCTTCTATAATAACTTCTATTTGCTAGAGGTTTTGCGTTTGCTTAAGTACAGTTGAAGTTTAGAGTGTTTTGGTTTACTTTGACCCAGTTATCATGTAATATACCTGGACTGAACATTTGGCAGAGCTAATCTCTAATGGAATAATTTATTTATCCACCACCCCCCTTGTTGCTTTGATGTTTCTTATTCACTTCATGTTTTGTGCACTGTAGTGGCACATCCTCAAGGCCTTTTGTTCATTCTCTTGCTTTCATACTTTTCTAAATGGCATATTTTGTTTCATATTATAAACATATACCCATCAGCAGTCTTTAGTATTTCTTACATAGAGGATTGTTTCATCTTCACCCCGACAGACCATATGAATGTTTTTGTTGGTGGAGAGCATTGATCTCCAGGTTCTCGGGTGGTGTCAGGAGTTCGTGACTAAGGCTTGGAGGTGTGTTCTCACTGATGAGGGATGTGTGGTCACAAAAAAGTTCTAAAAGTACAGGAGTGCTGGCTTTTATGAACCATCTCAGAAGCCACCCGTATGTGTAGCTGCATGTTATTGCTGGACCACCTACTGAGCCATCCTAGAAGAGGCATTTTTACTCATTGACTGACTGACTGATGAAGTTCCATTGTTGAAGTTTGCATGTGTGAGGTGTCCTCCACAGTTCAGTCCAGCCATCTTTGGCTACCCAGAGCAATCGGTGATGGACTCTTTCATTGTTCACAAGTGAGCCCACCTCTGTCACTGTATGATTTAGTTGGAGAGACAGGAGGTAGGTTGAGCTAAAGTTGTTTTGTGTGGTTGTGTATCTTTGCTTTTCACTGAAGTTCAGTGAAGGCCTTTGAGAATGTGGCATGAATAAACTTATAGCAACATGGCTGGTGGCCATATTTATCTCAACTGTTATGCCATTCCCTTGCATAAATGCGTGTTCTGTGATTAGATTGCTAGGTAGCTTTCTAATCACATTTCAGTCTAGCTGTGAGTGTGACAAAGGACATTGGTAATATACATGGACTGAATGCATTTGTTTACAAGCCATCAAACATTTTTGATCATTGACTTTGATCTTTGTTGAAAGGCTAGGTTAGCTACTGAAGATGGTAATATGGTAACATCTTGTTGATGGTAACATCTTGTTGCTTGGGAAGAGTGATCATTGCTACCCTTTTAGTTATACAAGTGGAATAGATTTGTGATTGATTATTTTCACTATTGTTAGCTAGTGGCTTTGTTGTAAATAGTTAGATTAACATTCAGAGTTGCTGGCTTGTAATGTGAGATGTCTGTGATGACATTATTGGGGATGAGAATGCTGTAGGCTAGTTTTTAATCTAGCATGTTCTGTTTTGCCCAGTGTGATTTATGATGCTCAGGAGTTATAATCACAAACTGCTATTAGCAAACCAACAGGCTTGCTAATTACAAGTCAATAGCCATGCAATAAGAAATGTCAGTTACTGTTATTATATATATTAGTTACACTGGTAATATTTCAACATCAATGATTTCTCTAACACTGCAGTCAAGTGCTTGGGGGGGAGGGGGGGATTTATAAGCATCTAATTTTCTTAAGGTTAGTGTTGTTAGGCCCCATTCCTGAATGTGCATAATGCATATCATTAAACACTCAGGCTTATAGTTATCTGTGGCTGTAACGAACAACTGCAAAGATTACAAAGAGTACTAGAGTACTAACATTTTGACGCTCAGTGCAGCAATTGATCTTCCAAGATAGCAGGCCTCAAGAAACCCAGACATTGTTCTCAGCAGTAAGAACAGAACAAATTCTCCGCTTCCCTTAAAATTTGCAAGCATTTCAGATGTACTGTTGACAGTTGAGTGTAAGTGGTCTGGTAAAGGTAGCCTTGTCTAGTTGTTTTGTTTGAAAAGGTAAAAGTACTGCTGAATGATGCAAGTTAGTACAGGGGGTCACCTCTGTAGTGGGTGAATTAACAAAGTATCTGCAAATTGGTATGCTGTATATGTTCCTGTTTATATAATATATGCAGTCACTTTTTGTCCTACAAAACAGCACTCATGCTTTCAGATACGCTTGCAGATCTCTTGTTTGAGAAGTTTGCATGTGCAAGCAAGATGGTACATGTGAGTTTTTCCAACTGATGGGAATGTTGGGGAGCATCATTAACAATTTCATTGGTCAAAGTCTTTAACCCTGTCTGATTGGCTGGCATTTGGCAGTGTTGTAGCGATGAAAATCCAAGAGCACGTTTCACGAGCGAGGAGGTCCCGCAGACTCCACAAACGAAAGAGCAGCAAGTTTGTGCATGAACAGCATGTACGAGAGGGTACATGCTGTTTTGTAGAAGAACAAGACAAATGCACATGAGAGAAGGGAAAATCTGAGAGAGCACATATGTATATGGTACCAAGGAAAGGAATCCATGAGAGCTTTTTGAATCATTCTCACGCATTTAAAAGTTGCTATTGACTCTTGGCAGTTAAATAGCAAAATATTTGTTCTTTTTGAAGTCTGGCTCTCAGGTTTAGTGATTAGGTACAGTCCCACTATCAACATGCCAGTGTGCCATTTTCCAGTGTTTAAAAATCAAGTTTGTAATAGTGCTTAAAATTATCATGCTTTTCAATTTAACATTGGCCACATTTGAAAACTAAAATCCCTTACTTCCCATTAAAATGAAACTGTAGAGGAAAGACCCCAAGGTAAAAATTCAAAACTTTGTGTCCTCGTCCAACATGAGGAGAATTAATAACATTGCGCAAATCCAAATTTTCATAGTAGCCGTCATTATTTGTGTGAAGCGCAACAAGAAAAGGGAACTCTGAAGAAAAAGGAAGGAAGTGTGTTCAGAGGGATTTTTTTCTGTTGTTGTTTCGGTTTGTTCTGTGTTTTTGTGCTAAATAGCCATTGAATTTCAACCTGGTTAACCATTTGACTATGTGATCTAAATACTTGTGGTTGAAATCTTGTCAGGGTACAATCCAAGCACAAGACGCATGAAATGATGAAGTGCTACAGATGCACCATCATTCACTTTCCTTACACTTTGATTTTATATCCCTGGTTCTACTGTGTCTCACCTGAAGTGTTTTCAGCGATTGGTTTTATGTTTTTGACGCTTTTACTTTTGTATTCTCATATGGGTAATCCCTGTTCGGATATAATTCTGATACTTAAGATGCATGAAATGACCAGTTGTAAATGGGTTCAAGGTCTTAGCAGCTATATCCATACAGAGCTTCACAAAAACTGTGGGCTTTGGAATGTGTTTCTTCCAAAGTATGTCATTATATTCATAATCTATCAGTATTGTAGATCTGTTTTTTCTTCTTTTTTTTTTCCTTCAGTAACCTTCTAGCCAGATATCTGTGTTGCTCTTTTAATAATTTATGCCCTGTGACCTGCAAGCAAAACTGAAACCTAAAATAATAGGTCACGCCAAAGTGTGATGGAAATAAAATGCATCAGTGGGATGCTGTTTGACACCTTCCTGTTTCCAGGCTTACAAAAGTGCACATTTGCTGCGAATGAACTCCTAGACCCTCTGCCCCCTGTGCTGTCCCCAGGTGAATGTTGCTCCTTCACCCAAGGCTACGTGCGTGACTCTGATGGACATGGATTTGGCCACATGCCCCTCACCACAACAGAACGGTGACGTCCACCGGCAGGAGCAAGTCCTGAAGCCGCCTGCCTCCGCTCTGAAGGTTCACCTCTACCACAGCATCCAGAGCAAGGAGGACAGCTCCTCCCTGTATTACCCACCGGGGGAGTATGTCACTGAGCAGCTGGCCATCGAAGCAGCCATGCAGTGTGGTGAGTCATCACCGGTTTCCAAAGCAAAGGGAAATGGGGAGTAAAGCAGCGACAACTAAGGTAAAGGGTTCAGTTGATCAGGCTGATCAGTTGATCAGGCTGATTTCTTATTATGCTGAGAATGTTAACCATTAGTTGTCAGCCAAGAGCTGATATCAGTGTTTAAGAGCTTTGTTGATTATAACCTTCACCTGAGAGAAACAAAATGAATGGAGGTATGTCGGTAATCATAGAACATTTCTCCTGAGTAACGTGAATTCTGGAGATCCTCCCATTATGATTGATTACAGGAGTCCTTATAATTTGGGAACAATGCAGTTCATAAAACATTTGTGTCATAAAAAAATTGGACCAAAAGAGTGCATTGCCCTACAGCTCTTTTTTTTTTTTTTTTTTTGTCCCTGCCACGGATTGATGGGACTGTTAACTATTTAAAAACGTAAGTAGTTCCAAGCAGCAAGGTAGGAGGGAAGCAACTAGTCGAACATCTGGCTCTAGACTTAAAACAGTGCCACTGAGAGAGCTTTTGAATGATTTAACGATCGGACAAACCTGTCAGTCTACCTCTATTTACCGATCACCAGCATAAACATTTAGCTCACGAACTGGGAATTCATCGAGTGGGTAAGACACTGATGACTGGTGTTTGGGTTCATTTAAGGATTTGATGTTTTCAGAGTTTTTTCCTTTTTTGGGGAGAGGTCTCTTAGCAGTGCCACACAGGCTGTACTGCCATACGAACATATGCTTTGAGATCAAAACGGGCATATCACTAATACTAAATGTAAATATATCACTAAAATAAATAAATAAATATATATATATAACTTTTATTCTTACATTTCTTGCACTTACAAAAACAATGTTTTAAAGAGACTACGGACCGGGGGGGGGGGACCAAACTGTCAACTCGGTGCTTGGGTTTTGCAGAGTTAAAGTTGGAACACGCAGTGAATAACAATGTTCGCCTTCTCTGGCTTGAGTGATCACCAGGTCTGTGTGGTAATGAAAGTGAAGTGTCTCTGTTCTTTACTCTGTTTTCACCCTGTTTTCTTCTCCTGATCAGGGGTGACACCAGCCTACTTCAGCCTCTTCTGCCTTTATCGAGAAAGTGACCGGGTGTGGCTGGCGCCCAGTCATGTCCTCAGTTTGGATGAGGCGGCCAAAGAGAGCCTGATTTTCAGAATTAGGTATTCAAAGCACTGTGAAGCGAGTGCTGTCATTTTTAGCCTATACAAAGTCTTCACACTGTACTTACCCAAAAACATGGTTAATTTGTTTATAAAACATAACGCCCAACATGATATTGGGTATAATGTTATGGAAATAAATCAAGCACTTAAATTTTTTTATTTTGTGTCTTCTCGTGTGGCTATTCCTTTTTTTTTTATCATTTGGTGAGGGTAATTAGCATTTTTTAATGTTGTTTCAGTAGCCAATATTTGTGGAAAATGTATCTTTGCTATGGTGCTGGTAGTGCCCTTGTAAACTGCTTTAGATGAAACATTCACATCTGGTTTACATTCACAATCTCACAACTCGCTTCACTGTAGTGTAAAATGCACACGTGGTGATGGTCATGTCTTATGCGCCTGCTCTATTGCGCCCTGCCCACAGGTACTATTTTCCTGGGTGGTATAGCTGTGGAGCCTCGCGGTCATACAGATGTGGCGTTACTAAGGGATCTGAGAGCCCCGTCCTTGACGACCACGTCATGGCTTATCTTTTTGCCCAGGTGAGACTGGTCACACAGAACATACAACCACCTTGTCCAGCCTGTTCTGAAATTTGAATGGCAACTGTGCACCATTCTTGAATGGGCAGTGCCGCAGATGTATTCTCCAGCTGTCAGCTAAGGCCAGGACCAAAAGACCCCATCCGTAGCAGATTTTATTTGGAATCGTCAGTCACTCTGAAAAGTTCAACACCATGGTGGCGTGCACCACAGCCAGGGTTAAGGGTCGAGCCTCGGGCCTGTCAGGTGCCAGGATTACGTTGGCAGGAATGGCAGAGGAGCAGCAGGCCTCCAGGGTAAAAGTCCTCAGCACCAAACTGTGAATATTTGCATGGCAGAGAAAGAAGCCGGGTGCTCTCCCCCCTGCTATGTTCAGGAGAACTGCAAGTTGAATGCAAGTTGCACAAGACTGGCCTCTGCTCTCCTGCATGAGTGGTGCTATGATGTAATGGGTGCAAGACGTCTTATCTAAATTGTGAGACAAAAATTAATGAAATAAATGTTTTTCTTTTCTCCAGGAGTACCTGGTTGTGGATAGTGCTTATTAATGAGAGCACATCTTACAGTATGCAGCGTACAAGACATTACAACCTAGCCAAGTATAATGACTGTACATTTTGTGGGTTTGAACTTGTTTCAGTATTGATAGATTTATGTAAAGTGTTTTCTGTAGATGAGTATTGGGCATATTGCTTTTGAACAAATGAGAGCTTTGTTTACATTGTAGAGTTGGTAAAAATTTAATTTGAACTGAGCAGACATGCATGTTGGCCCTTATTTACAAAACAAAGGGTAAATAAAGAAATCCCATACTGGCTGACTCTAATGAGAGGGTTGCCATTTGCCTGCAGCCTCTGTTTTGTCGTCTGCCAATATTTTGGTGTGGTGTTTACCATAAGTAAGGTACGCAGTGTTAACCATTACGTGACCAGGTTTGTTAGGTGTTTGCATGTGTTGAAATGGTGCCAATCCTTAAAAAATGAATTGGAAATCTCACTAATCTTGATTATAGTGTAGGATATCTATGACCGCACACAGGGTCCTGGTGTCCTGTAATGGGATAGTACAGTGAGTTCTGGACTGCTGTCAAAGAGTGTAGCCTGTTTGTGTTCATATTTGAAATCCAGCGTGATGATTTATGCTTTATTCCATATGCTCAGCATTTATGACAGACTAATTACTCCTGATTTTTTTTCGTTTGATTTTTTTACACCTCATCATTGCAAATAGTTTTCTAGCTTCTTGTCATGTGAGAAAGCTGCTTCTGTCATTTGTGATGCAATTTGCTGAAATTGGGTGTGTGATATATTTCTTAATTATGGGCCCTCTGTGATTGCCCATGACTGCTAATATTATTTAATGAGATTCTGATAAGCTGGTAACTTTAGAAAGGGGAATCATACGAAATGATGGTGGATCACGAAATGCCTCCTTAGGCGTTTAGGAGGTCTGAAGTGGGACTGTAGCCTCAAGAGTTTGCCTATGGAAAGGTGTTTGCCTATGGAAACTGCGCCAGGATCTGAACTCCATTTGAACTGCCCATATTAAGCGTATTCGTGTCTTGGGCCGGAGCCAATCAGTCACCATGCTCCACGGAGCCAAGCTCTGAGGTCTCCCTGCTGGAATCCGCTGCATATCTTCTCCGCACCTGAGTGATTCAGGAAGCCGTCGAGTCAAGTAACTTTACACGGCAGCACAAGCCCTGCAAGCTTAGTCGAAAGATTGTCACCTTTGTAAAGCTTGATTTCGTTATTTTCTCCCAAAGATTCCTTCCAGATTACGCCAGGAAGCAGGCTCTAACTAAGCAAGTCCCATTGATTTAGCAGGAAAAGTGTGACCAGATGTGTATGACCTATGTTCTGTTTTCTGCAAATCAGCCTTTAAATGCCTCTGCATAGCACACTAGTGTCAGAATGCTGGCTTTGTCCACTGATTTATATATAACCAGCATTTGGGAGCTTGCCAGGCTGGAATTGAAACCCAGAACTCTGGTGAGCAAGGTTAGCGTGCCTGTGGGGTCATTTTACGCAATCCAGCGCGTAACTCGCCACATTATTGCACTGCCTGCCAGGCATAGTTAACCTTGTTGAGTCATTCAGCCCACTACACAGACTCTTGAGGCTTCCCCCCCCAAACATTGGCTGGCAGTTTGGTGACTATTTCTTAACAAGCCTTTGTTCTTCCTCATGTCAACTTCCCCTGCAGTGGCGGAGCGACTTTGTGAATGGCTGGGTGAAACTGTCCAACAGTCACGAAACCCAAGAAGAGTGCCTCGGCATGGCTGTCCTGGACATGATGAGAATCGCCAAGGAGAATCAGCGTTCGCCACTCGATATTTACAATGCCATAAGGTACGAATCATTAAGAGCCTGTTGACTCCATCGGCGTTTGGTGGGTGCAAGCGTCTCGCAGCACTCACTTAAACATCCCAATGGCACGTTCCCTCCTCTGTATGAGCCGTCTTCTTCCCCTACTGTACAATACGGTTGGGCCTGATGGCCATATCCTGTATGGCCGTTGCCAGAGTCCTTCCTTTGTGTGTCTCCACATCTTAATGGTTTCAGAATTATTAAATTGGTGGCTTTTTGTCATCTCCTTGACCACTGCATTCTTCCTCCCCGCAGTTATAAATCCTTCCTGCCTAAAGACATGCGCCTTCAGATCCAGGACTACCACTTTGTGACCCGGAAGAGGATCCGCTACCGCTTCCGGAAGGTGGTGCAGCAGTTCAGCCAGTGTCGAGCCACAGCACGCGACCTCAAGCTCAAGTACCTGATCAACCTCGAGTCGCTCGACCCAGGCTTCTACACAGAGTGCTTTCAGGTCAAGGAAGCCTCAGCAGGCCAGGTCACCATCATCGTGTCTGCTGACCAGGGCATCCAGTGGTGTCGCGAAAGGCAAAAAGAAGCCCAGCCAGAGGTGAGGCCCACCTTGGCTCGCCTGTAGTGGCCATATGCAGCCAGGAGCTCCTTTGGCAACCACAAACTTCACTGAAGCATGCTTCAATTACAAGCCAGTCACTTCCCACTAAATTGGAGGTTCTCAGACCTTGGGGAACCCTAGGCAGATCAGGTCTTCATTGGACTCCAGCTCTTCACACTCATGGAATAGGTAATCACGGGCTATATAACTCATGTGGGAAGGCTGGCAGTTCCCAAGAACTGCACTGAGAACCTCTCACCTATAAGAAAGTGACTGGCTTGTGATCAAAACACACTTCCCCTTCCCCAAATTGTGTATATAGCATTGTTGGGTGTCCAGGTGATAAGTTGCATGAAAAGGGGCTAAATTTGTCGCTGACCTAGCATAATGGGCTTTGTTTGCAATTACCACAGCAAAACAATGTTGCCTGCAGCTGTCATGGGTAAAGATGCCTGCCTACAGAGACTACAGCCACACAGACCCTGTCACAGATCAGAGTTTTTGGTTTCCTTGTCTCAGAGTTGCTGAGCTTAAATGTAAACAGATTCTGACCAATAGTAATAGTATCTGTGCTTCTTTTCTTTATTCACTGTATGACCTTTGGATTTAACATTGTTTAGTTGGGTAGTGAGTCAAGTCATTCCCTTAATGCCTTTAATAACATTTCTTAATGTCTATAGCCAAGCATTGTTCTTATGTAAGTTCATAAAAGTATTGACTGAGCAAACGGTCAAATAAAATGAATTAATTGTATGTATCAAATTTTTCTAGACAAGCTGAGGGGTTCAGTATATATCGGTGGGGCTACTCTGGTCCCAGAGGGCCAGAGTCAATGGCTGTTTGGTGATTTGTCTGCTCAAACACAGCTGATTCGACATATCGGTTAAAAATACCAGGTTCAGTAAATGTGTTAGAGCATGGAAATCACCAAACTGGCCTGGACTCTGGCCCTCCAGGACCAGAGCTGGGCACCCATCTACATCACATGCTGTCATAATCCATGACAGAACCAAGACAAGAGTATTTGCTGTTCCCTGCTGATGTCTCTGTGCTCTTGGCACAGGACCTGCAGACATATTGTGACTTCCCACACATCATTGATATCAGCATTAGACAAGCAAGCAAAGAGGGAGTCAACAAGAGCCGGGTCGTCTGCATCAACACCAAAGATGGCAAAACTCTGGTAGGCTTGTCCTAGAGACTGCACTCTGTCACCCAAAATCACCCAAAGGGGCCAACACTTCAGTAAAAGCTGTTGGGGATCTATTGGCATTAATCACTTGAGATCAGGCTAATGTCCAGTGGCCTTCATTCGTGGTTAGAGTTTTGGCTGGGGTGTTCATTTGGAGCAAAGGTTAAAAGCAGTATTGGCTGGAATTTGTGCAACGGAACCTAAAGTAGCTCTGGGTCTATTATAACAAGAGAATTGACAGTAAGCCCTATATCACTATTTTTGCTTTAAAGCTTATAAGTCATGCCATAATGCTGTGATGATGCTTCTTAACCTCACTGACCTTTCGTTAGGTGAGAGCTCTTGCTGAAGGCCAGTGTGTGGTGTGTTTTGTGACAGGAGCTGGAGTTCTCCTCCCAGACTGAGGCCCTGTCCTTCGTCTCCCTGATAGATGGCTACTACAGGTTGACCGCTGACGCCCACCACTACCTCTGCAAAGACGTGGTGCCACCTCGAGTCCTGGAGGCCATCGAGAACTTCTGCCACGGGCCAATATCGTAAGCCTTAAACCCCAGCCTTACAATTCATACAAAATGCCTCAGTTGTGGGTATTGCATATGCTAGCTAACTAAAGATTAAGTATCACTTAAGTAGATATAAATATCATGCTTATTACCTTGGTCCATAGGTTTTAAAAATAACAAATGCAACGCACAACTGACCATTCATTTTCTGTTTTGTACAGAATGGAGTTTGCCATCAGTAAATTACGCAGGGCTGGAAACCAGCGAGGTCTTTATGTGCTCCGTTGCAGCCCCAAAGACTACAACAAATACTTCCTGACGTTTGCTCTTGGGGTACGTTTGCCAGTCAATCTCAATGAACTTCACACTTCAGAACTGACTTTGTATACACTTTAATTGTAGTTTCCCAAAACAAAAATCAGTGTGGCATTTTAACATTCCAGAGTAGCAATAGGTATTCAGTCTCTCTCGCTCTCTCTCGCTCTCCACTGAAATGGAGCGTAATTACCTAATTACCTAATTAGTTTCTGTCCTTTTTATACCCCATGTAGATCAATCTCACGCTTGCCTGTTTAACACCCCTTTAATCTGAACCCTTTCTTTCAGACGTATGAGCAGGTGGAATACAAGCACTGCCTGATAAGTAGATCAGACACTGGCGATTATGTCCTCAGTGGGACTAAGAGGACCTTCCGAAACATGCGAGAGCTCCTTGCGTGCTACCAAAAAGAGACAGTCAGATCAGATGGCATAGCTTTTCAGTTCAGCAAGTGCTGTCCTCCCAAGGCCAAAGGTCAGTACTGCACCAAAACATCCCATGCCCCTTAGCCCCCATGTTAGTTAGCCCATAAGATTATCGGGCATCAGATTTTGCCTGAAGTTTGTCTCTGTTTTTTTTTCTTGTTGCAGAAAAGTCGAGTCTGCTGGTTTGTCGAAGCAATAAGGACTGCGAGGTTCCCCTTTCACCCTCCCTGCACAGACAGAACATTAGTCAGATGGTTTTCCATAAAATCAGGAAGGAAGACCTTGAGTTTGTGAGAATTCTATCTTTGCCTCATGCTGTCCTCATCTCCCCCTCCCTGTAATCATCTGTAAAAGTTGCAAATGTAAAACTAATTTTAGCGCTCAGTTCTAGCACAAAACTAATTCTTGTAGAAAGGTCTGACTGTGTTGTCTGTATGTTTTTTTTTCTTTTTTCCTTTTTTAGATAGATAGATTCTCAGCTTTTAACATAATTTGTAAAGAAGACTGATATGGATAATAAAATTAAGCTAAATTTTAATTGAATGATTTTACTGTCTACACAAGGTGTGATCATATCTGGTAACCTAAGCTTTCTGTCCCAGGGGGAGAACCAGGGCCAGGGTACTTTTACCAAGATTTTCAGGGGGGTTCGGAAAGAGCTGGGAGACTACGGAGAAATGCACAAGACAGATGTTATCATTAAAGTCCTGGACAATGCACACAGGAATTATTCAGAGGTGAGTACTGATGCCTACCTCTTGTTAGAGTGCTTTGTTTGAATGTTGCTTGTTTACTTGGTTTCCAGGAAGACACTAAATCAGAGGGATCTAAGGCAGGTGCACTGTGGGTTTTCTCAGGAGTGGTGTTTATCGTTCCTTCTCTCTTTCTTTTGTGGGTAGTCCTTCTTTGAGGCAGCCAGTATGATGAGCCAGCTCTCCCACAAGCACCTGACGCTCACCTACGGCATATGTGTGTGCAGTGACGAGAGTAAGTGTGCTTCCTGTTTTGTCATGGCCTGTCACATTGTGTTAAAGCCCATGCCCTCCACTCGACCTCGCCCTGCTCCCCCATCCCCCTGCTGCCACGGACTAGGGCCAAACCACCACCAACGCTTTACTGTGCGTAACGTGCCGTTGCAGACATCATGGTGCAGGAGTATGTGAAGTTCGGCTCCCTGGACACCTACTTGAAGAAGAACAAGAACTCGGTCAACATCTTGTGGAAGCTGGAAGTGGCCAAGCAACTGGCCTGGGCCATGCACTTCCTCGTAAGTGTTCTCTGCGGCACGGCATGTTCACCAGCCATTAAAAAAACCCAGGAGACAAAGCTGATGTTCACACGTCTCTCCCCCTCATTCCATCTGCAGGAGGAGAAGAACTTGGCCCATGGGAATGTGTGTGCAAAGAACGTCCTCCTCATCCGCGAGGAGGATCGCAAAACGGGCAACCCACCCTTCATCAAGCTTAGTGACCCAGGCATCAGCATCACAGTGCTGCCCAGAGAGAGTGAGTGAGCGCCGACCGATACTGACCTTGTCATGCCTTCACTCCGTCTAAGACCCAGGAGCTCGGCCGTATCAGAGGCCCAGATCTGTAACCACCTAGAGGGACGAGCAGGAAAGAAGCTCAGCATTCACGCATTTGCTGAGTGTGACAAATGTGGTTTTTCTGCATTTGTTCAAAGATTGAAGCATCATATAGAATGCTTGCTGTGCTGGCAGTCTTAGGCTCGTAGAGGGCACAATCAACCAGTGGGTTCTTCGTCCAATTTCTTGAGATCATATACAGTGAATGATTTAATTGAAACATGTAATAGTAATTTAATTGCGGTTTAGAAAAGTATGTGTATGAGAGTGCTTGGATTGTTTAAGATCGTCTTCACTTCCTGGAGGTGTGATCTCATCCCCAGCATTTCCCTTTTCAGTTTTGGTGGAGCGAATCCCGTGGGTGCCCCCTGAGTGCATCATGGACCCCAAGAATCTCAGCCCCGCTACAGACAAGTGGAGCTTTGGAACGACACTCTGGGAGATCTGCAGTGGAGGGGAGAAGCCTCTTGCCACCATGGATAGCTCAAAGGTGGGCTGGTTGTGAGTCTGAGTGTGAGCGTGTGTCCATTTCCCTCTCTCCCTCCCTCTTTTCAGTCCTCTCTCTCTCTCATGCTCGCTCGCTCGCTCTCTCTCTCTCTCTCTCTCTCTCTCGTGTGTGTGTGTGTGTGTGTGTGTGTGTGTGTGTGTGTGTGTGTGTGTGTGTGTGTGTGTGTGTGTGTGTGTGTGCGCCTTTCAGAGTTTTGGGGCAGGACCACAGAGACAGAAATAATTAGCAGGGCAAAGTCGAGTCTAACATTCTCACATGTCCCTCTTATATTAACGTCTGGATTCTGCGGCTTTATCTTTTCCTTTGAACACCTCTGTTCAGAAACACTTGTTCTATGAGGACCACCACCATCTACCCATGCCCAAATGGACTGAGCTAGCCAACCTGATCAACAGTTGCATGGACTATGAGCCAGCCTTCAGGTCATCCTTCAGAGCAGTGATCCGTGACCTCAACAGTCTCTGCTGCCCAGGTTTGTCACACCCACACACAAGGGCACACACACACTATGATATTTTGTCTCAGCTGTACTTGCCAGTAGTACACTCCATTCTTTGGATGGGGCGATGTTCAGTAAGAGCTGGTCCCCTGGCCTGATGAAACACGCACACCACCAGTGTTTCAGTTAATAACGGAAGACTACTGCTTTTCATTGCCATTCCATTTGACAGTCCAAAGCAATGTACACTTCAAACTGTGGAGGAGCTGTGTTCTCCTGTGTTGAACAGCTCGGTCTCCTGTCATAGCTGTTAAACTGTCACATTTGGACTTTTGGATGGCTACTGTGACATTGGGGTGTTGGCATTGTTCCCTCTGAAAGCAAACTATTATATATTATACTTATAAACATTTTATATATATATATTTATATATATATATATATATATATATATATATATATATATATATATATATATATATATATATATATATATATAAAATATCTTTTTATTTTTTTCAGTTTGGGGCTGTACACTGAATATCTGGATATTTCCACAGACTATGAGATGATGATGATGGAGAGTGACTTGGTGCCCAGTAGAGCTGGAGGCCTTGCGTTTGGCACGGGAGCCTTTGAGGACCAGGAGCCAGTGCAGTTTGAGGAGAGGCACCTGATCTTCTTACAGCAGCTAGGCAAGGTAGTGCAAGGTAGTATCACAATGGCTTCCTTTTACTCAGAGGAAGCCATTGTTATGCTTTGTTTATTGTTCATGATAACATTAGTCCACAATGTCATGCCAAGTACCATAGAAGGTTCCCATTGACAGTATTTCTTCTCTCTTCAATGGGGTTTATACAACAATTTGTTCTGACCTCACAGTCCAATTGTGTCCTAACCATACTGATATTTGTCACAACAGCACAGGTTTTTTCACACTGAATCTGTATCACCCCACTATCATGTTGCTAAGTAACAACAAGCTTTATGCATCCGATCCGTAGTTAGATTGTTTGTTTGTTTTTTTGTTTTTGTTTTTTTTATTATTATTTTGTTCTAAAAGCGATAGATCCCGCCGGGTCATGTGCTGCCTCCTTCGGCTCGTGCCTGTGACCGAATCACAGCCATGGTGTTATTTGCTACGGACTAAAGCCTGTAGCATTGCAGTGAGTTGCAATACCAGTGGTGGACCCTAATCCGCAGTGTCGTGTGCTGCAGGGGAACTTCGGCAGCGTGGAGATGTGCCGGTACGACCCGCTGCAGGACAACACGGGCGAGGTGGTGGCCGTCAAGAAGCTGCAGCACAGCACCACGGAGCACCTGCGCGACTTCGAGCGCGAGATTGAGATCCTCAAGTCACTCCAGCACGAAAACATCGTCAAGTACAAAGGCGTGTGCTACGGCGCAGGTAAAGGGACAGGGAGAGGAGCCTCAAACTTTGGAACTTCAGATTCGTCTCAGGTGGCTTCTGTTCTAATAGATAAACCATGATAATGCGCCCGTCGCAAAAACATAAGAGAGTAGTAGCTTCTTGACCTTTCTTTTTTCCCTCTCGTTCTCCCAAAGTGTATGCACTGACATCAGTAGGATAATGTCTGTTCTCATTTCTTTGCGTTTCACCCATATTCATAGCAGTGTGTTATTCTTTTAATAACATTGTTTTTCTTTAGCAGAAAGGATTTGTCATTGCTCTGTAAATATAACCAAAAAGGTCTCGTTTTCTTACAGGACGGCGAAACCTTCGGCTAGTGATGGAGTACCTGCCATACGGCAGCCTACGAGATTACCTCAGCAAGAACCGAGACAGGATCGACAACAAGAAACTTGTACATTACGCCTCTCAGATATGCAAGGCAAGATGTCCACTTGACCACTTGTTCACATGTCCTTAAAAATGCCTATTTCCTCTGTAAAAATGCCTATTTCCTTAAAAAGTCATCTTAATCATGTGTTTTTTGGGGGGTCCAATTTTCTTAATAGATTATTAGGCTGAAAGTCTGTCTTATTTAAAAAAACAAACAAAAAATTGTTGCTGATACAGGGAATGGAGTACCTTGCAAACAGACGGTACATTCATCGGGATCTAGCCACTCGAAACGTCTTGGTGGAGAGTGAATTTCGGGTGAAAATCGGAGACTTTGGCCTGACCAAGGTCTTGCCTCAGGACAAAGAGTACTACAAGGTCAAGGAGCCTGGTGAAAGCCCAATATTCTGGTAACACCCTTCACTGATTTGATCCATTTACCATCAGTTTAACCTTTAGAGCCGAAGTTGCCCTTTTGTAATTTCGGTTTTATTGACACGGTCGCGCACAGACGTCGGGCAGGTTCTTCCTTGTGTTGACGTGTGCTGTGTGGGGTTTTCAGGTATGCCCCAGAGTCCCTGACTGAGAGCAAGTTCTCGGTGGCGTCGGACGTGTGGAGTTTCGGGGTAGTCATGTACGAGCTCTTCACCCACAGCGACAAGCTCTGCAGTCCCCCTACGGTGTGTACCTTGTTTGCTCACGATCGTGTGTTGCTTGTCTCCAGTTTGCTTGCGGGTTTCTCTTTCCTTATCTCATTGCATATTCATAAGCTGAGCATACTGTGTGAGAACAACAAGGACCTCATCAAACAAAAAGCCATCTCGAGTGTCTCGCGTGGCTCCATGCTGTCCGTACGTGAAACAGCAGGTGTCATGCCGCTAGCTGGGCGTCAGGAATCAAAATCTCAATCCTGGCTCCGTTTTAGGTCTTCATGAGCATGATGGGAGGAGACAAGCAGGGCCAGACTATAGTCTATCATCTCATCGAGCTCCTAAAGCGAGGGAACCGCTTACCGCAGCCGGTGGGCTGCCCCTCTGAGGTAAAGCACACTGCAGAACAAACACGCTCTTCAGTTAATCACTCTGAGTAATGAGTGCTCCAGAGTCAACAGTGTGTCACTCCCTCAGGCAGCCAGGCATTGTCATCCACTTCTAAACCGTTTGTTTCGGTTTTGAAAAAAGTTCTAAGTAAATGCAGCTCTACTGGGTGCCTGATTTTGTTTTTTGGTTTTGTTTTAGATCTACGAGATAATGCAGGAATGCTGGGACAACGACCCCAGCTTTCGGCCAGCATTCAAGGAGCTCGCGCTGCGCGTGGACCTGTTCCGAGACAGTTCCGACTCAGACAGATACACCCAAGTGCCTCCGTTTTAAGAGAGGAACACTGTGCAGCGTTCTGGAGAGTGTCGCTCAGATGGCGGGTGCCAGGTTATGAGCCAGTGCCAGCATTATCGGCCCCTGGTGGTTTTCAGTGTGCCATCTAGGCATATATCATATATATATAAGAGGACTCAAAGCCTTGAACTTGTGCCAGAGTCTTAAGGTCACTTTTGTTAAAAAACGCTTTAATTTGCTTCTTGTCGTACTTGTTCTTTTGCTACTAGTGCTGGCATAATCCACCCCTCCAGAACCCCCGCCCCCAAACCCCCCCCCCCATCAAGAACGAAAAAACTGTGAATAGAAGAATGTGTGAGCACTGTATTCTTTTACTAAGTGTTTTCATGTAAATATATATAAAGATTTTCTAATTTTATAAAAATGAGAATATGACTGGCCTGCTGGTTATATTTGAGCTGTTTAAAAGCAGTGCAATGCAAATGAAGACTTTAAAGAGAGATATAATTGTTTATAGGTTTTCTTTTCCATCGTCATGCAGGTGGTGTCTAATTAAAATCATATAATAATGGTGAATGTCTCGGAAAAGTCATTTTGTAAATGTCACATTTGACTTTTTTGTCGTTGCTTTGGCAATAATTTGGAGCCATGTTTTTGAGAAAACTGACATGCTGGTGGTTTATAAAACTGCAGCAGCAAACTTTAAGAACACATTACTATTTGATGAGTAATTTGGTGCAAAGGATGATTTGTCTTTCAAAAATGGTTGCGGTTCACTTAAAATAGGGTGAGCCCTGGTTTTATCTGACGTGTTCATATTTACTGTTTAAATCTTTTTTTTTTTTTTTTTTTTTTGCCCTGCGAAAAAAGTGCAAAGTGCCGCTTAGTGTTAAAACTCTTTGGCCGTTAATTTCTGAGTCATAAATCATAGGGGCAACATTCTTTTTCGTATTGCTCATTGGCTTCTTCTGAATTCTTCTAAGCCCTGCTCATTCATTTCTGCAATGATTCGGGGGGGGGTGTTCAAAAGCTACTTTTGCAAACTAGTCCTAGCCTTTTTGTCTGCATTAAATTAGTGTTAAACTATTCGCGAAAGTCCAAAACGCTCTCAATTATTTAGACATTTTTCCAATAATATGACTCTAATATGTCAGTAAATAATACAAGAGCAGAGCTTTATTTATTTCATCTGCTGGAAAGCTTCATCCTTTTTCATGAGATTTGAAAGTTGTGTACACCGCAAGAGTCCGAGGTAGCTGACCAAGTTCGGCAACTTTTTGTTAATAGGCAAGATATCATTTTCTCAGCAACCGCTAGTCTGATTAAGATGACTTTTTGTATCCTGCTTCTACGGGTAAACTGGTTGAAGGATTCCTAATGATGACCACCATTAGCCAGTCAGCTTTCAGTGGACGTTTGTCCTGCTTTACATTGACCAATCCAAGTTTAAACTTGAATAATCTGTACTGGGAAGCGTTTTTGACAATCTTATTAAATGTAACATTTGGCCAGTGGTAAGCACTCGCTGATGTCATTGCGAAAAACAAGCATTTCCTTTACATGGTTTATCCTCTACACCTTTTCGAATTATGGATTCCAGGAAGACGGACGAATTTGCAAATAGGTCAATTTACGTAAATCTTAAGCCGTTTTCCGCCCTATACAACACACAGTTCAGTGTTAGGATTTTCACCAAATTGTTTCAGGTATTAAATAATCTGCATGGTCTAAAACCATTTTTAAATGGACTTTTTAACACATCATGTCTACAAAAACTCAGTACTGTTTGTAGGTGCAATTAAACTTCCAAAAGTGTAGTCTGATCGTGACAAAATTTGACATATATTTATTTACATCGCATTCTGAACGCATTTGTCGTATTTCCCTGGAATCCTTAGAGGGTCACTAAACTGGTGATATTTTTTTTAATTCTCTTTTTGTACTTTTAATACAGGAACACAAAATAAACAGCTCCTTGGGCTGGACATCTCGGCCAAAACATTTTTTGTGGGTGTGTAGCATTTTGAAAATTTCCATAGCGTCAGCCAAAATCAGAAATGCTTTGTCCATTCCTCACTGAACTTAAAGGAGCAATAAATCATTTTCCAATTACGCTTATTGACATTATAAAACATACACTGACACCTAGTGATCTGGATGTTTCATAGCTTCTGTACTAAATCTAATTTAATTATAACCGCCTTCATGAGGGGACCTACTCTGTGGAGCATAAACCAGTTAATTTGAGGACTACAAAACAATTTGATTCTTCATGTCGTGAGCTGCACCTTATAGATTTTTTTTAAAAATCACTCTAATAAATATTTTGGCTACGTTATGATTATAAACAATGACCTGAATAATAGACATGGCCCCTTTGATTTCCAAAATCATATTGAAACCTTCCACTAAGTCTGCTTAATATGAGTCAATTCAGTGCACCAGATACTGGAATTTAGTGCTATAGAATAATAATTTCAAGCCTTGTAATACTAAAACTAAAACTCAAATGCTTTTTCCATTAAGTATTGTGAACATGATGTGAGCAGCTCAGAGACCATGTATCATAGCACTGCAAAACAAGCAAACAGAAATATTCATCTAGATACACAGTTAAAAGAGTAGTGTGCTTACGCTTATTTAGTGTCAGAGAGCCAGTTGCTTCGGGGATGATGAGTAAGCTGGGCCTGGCCCTGCTATGGGTGTACCTAACTGTAGGCATTCTAAAATGTGCTAGTAGAATCTTGGAGTTTTGTGGTGAGCACTTTGTAACCTGCCCACATGAGAGTCAGAGTATGCCTCCTTCCCAGTGGTGCATGCCTAGGCATGGAGAGTCACCTGGCCTGATGAATAGGCAAACATGCAGGCACTGCACAACAGCTTCCTGTTTACCTGCGCCAAGGACCTCAGTATCTTCAGAGGTGCCCTGGTACTCGAAATGCCGGTGTGGATTATTGACACGCCACCTGTCGAAGGTCAGCAAGTGTGGAATTCATGTGCTTCTTCATGTTGAAACAAGATGGCTATTGAACATATTTTTCTCCTCTCATGTTTGAACCCCACCATTTTGTATGGCTATTAAAATAATATTTATTCCCCTTGTTCCCACAATCTAAGCCTAATTTCAGGCTGCAGAATAAGCCTAGAAAACAGGTGTTGTATGTTTTGTTTTAATACCACTGTATTGCTAAATTGCTATAAAAGCAATAAGAGGTTGAATTCTTCTACAATTGCCACATACATATATATGGTGTGTTAATGCAGTTTCCAGTGTTTTATGAAAACTCTAAATGGTCAATACTTGACAAGAAGATTTGCTCAAGAAGATGCAAAATTATTGTATAAAATTACCTTTTCTACAGAACCATTGTGTATTTATTTTTAGGTCAAAGTGAACCTTGTACTTTTGAAAAATATTCTTTCAACCCTAGACAATTTCACAAGCATGGTTTAAAATTAGCAATATGTAGTGAGCATTGCAAGAAATTTGGATTACCTTGAAAATGACATCTTACAGTATCATATATATAAAATTGCATTATTTCAGAACTTATAAGCATTTAAGAGTCAAAAAAACCCTACAAAGTCCATAGTTTAATTTCCATTGTAATCTACTAAAAGATGCCAAGAACACTGAATTAAAATTTGTAATAAAATAATAAATGCCAAAAATGTAATACAATTTTACAAAAACAAAAATTGTATTAAGACAAAAACGTCATAGCCATGCTGATCAAGAGTCAGATAAATGACCATTCAGATAATAGCTGTGGTACTCTAGCCTGCAACTGCTCTAGATGTGGTACATGCACATTTATTAACATAGCCACCAAAATAATTAACACAAAAAGATCAGTCGTCACCTCCCATTCCTCCTCAGGCATCACTGCAGGAGTTTTCTACTTGTAAGAAATGTAATCTTTATATTGTTGAACACCTGTTGTCTCTTACTTGTCATCTCTTACTACAGTACACTGCAGTTACCCAGAATTATATATATATATATATATATATATATATGATTTTTTTCCTTTTTCTAGGCCGAACGATCATAATAAGATCGTAACACTACTTAAACCTTTTTGTTATCCACTAGATGGCAGTATCACTCAAATAGTTCAATATCCAATGGAAGTGGAAATAGGAGCGTCACTATCTTAAAAGAATCTGACACGGAAACATTATATAGAATCATACGTATATAATTAAGATAGGTCATATGCTTGTAAAATAAAAGGAATCTATTACTGAATATCACAAGCTTAATTGACTTATTACAGAATAATCAATATCACAACACTTGCAAGTGGAAACAAAGAAATGGGTGTTGTACCCAGCAATGAGGCTGTCTCAAAACTCCGAAGTTCAGTGACGGCAACGACCCAAGCAATGACGACCTGAGTGTAGGCCCAGCTTAAGCAAGTGAATAAACCCTTCCTCCAAGGCGTGCTGAGCCTCGGGCCAACATGTGCATGTAGCCTGTGGTCTGCTAATACCGCTATGGCCCATCCGAGAAACCCCATGACCTGGCCTGGGTGCAGTCCGTGCCACAGAGCCGAGAAGGCGAACGTGGCGAGCAGCCAAGCCCCACTGCTCCTGTGGAACACCAGTCTGCGCAACCAGGTAGCCGTTGTAGCGTTCCAGCGGCGGGCAAACGCCGATATGCGGATTGACGACTCGATCTCCCATGCATCCCCATCGGAAAGCCTGTCCCACACTGCGCCTCCGCTTGGGCCACGCCCGCTGAAGCCCAGCCCCGCCGCGTTGTTGAGACATTCGCTCGCTTTCCAGTGTGCATAATAGTTGAGTCTGAGCACCAGGGAGAATACCCAGATCCACGGTATGCCGGGAGATCCAACGGGGCTGCTGGACCTCAAACGGCTTGACTGTAGAAAGCTTGCGAGAAGATATTTGAGAGCTGTCAGGGCCAGCACCTGCAATAGCTTGGAAGGCAGAATGGTGAGAGGAGAAGGTGGTGGAGTGATGGTTATCTGCTCCACGAAGGTCATGTAAGTGTTGACTGGGCAAAGCGGTCCTCCAAGAAGAGCAGGGAAATAGAATGCGTAGCTCAAGAAAGGAATGATGGAAGAGACTTGGTTTCTGAAGCTTCTGTTGAAAGGCCCAGCGACTTTTCCTTCCTGGAGATCCATTGATACAGATGTGACTCTTTGGCTGAGAAGCATTAGAGCAGACATAGCCAGAGAAAGCCTGAGGGAGAAGGAAACAGATTTTAAAGACTCGTTAGCTGCGTTTAATGCCAGCCACACCATCCCAGTGTCCTGCACAGTTTTATGTTCCCCTGCTCTGGCTCATGATCCAACTCATGAAGAGCATTTGAAGGGCTGATGTGTTGGAGCAGGGGAAAAACCTCAAACCATGCTTGGCGGTCTGGCACAGGGACTAGAGCTGAAAACCCCCAATCTACTGTGAATTTTGTGATCATGTTGCAAGGCGATACCTGGGATCCATAGCATCTCGGAGCCAGTATTGTTGGTACTGAATATAGAAGTGCCAGAACGTTTGCCAGCACATCTGCAGTCCAAAAATCCAAGGGTGAATGTGAGCTGGTCCCACAAGGAACACCAGCAGCACAAAAACGATGGACGTGATGAAGAGTAATATGCAATATGGGCCCATGGTTAAAACAGCAAGCAGGAATCCTCCCAGCATCAGACAGACATGCCTTAAAAAAACAGTCTTACTTCAGTTACTTGGCAACAAAGAACATAGCAGCAGGGGTTCCAGAATATTTAGCAATAAATTGTTGCATCCGAAATCATCCTTACCTGTTAATCAAGGTGAGACACCCTTGTGTAGCTAAACAGTAGAACAGCAAAGCAAAAGGTATAGTGAGTAATTGATAGACCAGCTGTAGATTTTCATGCAAAATTAATGACAGAAGACCCATACTGCAAAACCAAAGGAAGGTTATTACTGTGTGTGTATGTGGCTTGAGGAGAGTTGTGCTCTCTCTGTCTGTGAAGCATAAAGTAGTGAGCTTATTATTAACACCTAAAGGGCAAACACCTCTTAAATGAGCTCGAACATTTCTGTTTCATTATCAAAATTCCAGATGTGCACAGATAGAGAGATGTGCAAGGAGTAGTGGACATCTATGGGTTCACTAAATGGGTTTCTAAAACATGGCAACACTATCATGAGTACACAGTCCTTGCAATGCAAGCAGTTTTGCTACACAACGCTTCAAGGTTGACAAAGAAACATTGAAATATAATAAATAATAAACTGACTGTGTGCATTATAAAGATTACTTATTGAACAATCTTTACTTATGTTTCTCTAATATGATATTCAGTATTTTTAAAGTTATTGTCAAGTCTTTTATCCAGAATCTGGCCCCTGTGATAAGCCTTTTAAATTACAAAGAGAATTTGTGGGAAAAAAAAAGGGATGTATTGCTATATAATAGAAGTTATCCACTGCCGTATTTGGCATTTCACTTCATAGTGATGTCTCATAAATTCATACCTTGGAAATATGCATGTATTTGTGCTAATATCATAATAATGAAAATTAAAATAATAAATAGATGGATTAGTAACAGGGCCAGCAGAACCAGTGCCAAGGGGCTTCTGACCACCAGAGCAAATATTGTCATACATAAATGCTGTCATACAAAATCACCTGTACATTTTAGAATCTGTTTGTGCATATCTGTTTGTGCATTATTAAGTTTAATAAAATCATTATTTATGTACATATTGTAACATTTAATTGCACTGTAACACAAATACCATGCGTGATACAGACAATTCTAAAAATAGATTTGAATTCAGCATGAAAAGAACTGTAAGAACCTTATAGTGTGGGACAAAAAAAGTAAACGTTTTGTTGTCCAATGTTATTAGTCGATTTAAGCACTCAGCAACCATCACCATTCACCTTAGAAAAAGAAAGCATTCTTTATTCGGGACATTTGGGTAAATTAGACAGTCAGCGACCAAGCACTGATGCGAATCACCAAAGATATTTCAGTGCTGACAGCACCCACTTGTGACGAATTATTTTAAACGTGAGTGAGCGAATGAGTGCGTTACAAGCCATGAGGTGCTTTGCATCTAAAAATCCCTTCATCGCGGCGAGGTGGCGAAAAATATTGCATGTGGGGAAAAGCATTTTCTACCGTGCAGGAAATTCTACATTGTTCGTTTACATATCTTCTCCATTTGAATGTGGTGAACGTAGATTAGATGAACTAAAATCATTTCCGTGTAGGCCATATACACCTGTAGGCTCTGGAGTTTAACCTGTAGAGTAAGTCCATGCCAGTATTCCTCATTGTTGCAATTCAGTGCTTCCGTATAAATTACCAAATAAGTCCATAATCCAGCATCAGGCCACAGGGAGGTGTATACCTCCGCGGGATCAGAGGAGCCTAACCCCTATCATTTTGCATGAGTAAACGGGACGTTTGAAAATTAGGAACATAATCTTTGCCCGGGGCTTTACACTGCGTCACGGGGCTTTCTGGTATCGATTGGCTGGTCTCTGTGTAATGAGGAGGCGTATCAACTAGACACTTTAAAGGAATTTTGGAGCAGGTTTTAGCAGTATCGGGCTTCAGTAGGTCACACGGAGTGAAGTGTGGCTGAACTACTCCAGTGTTTTTTTTTTTTTTTTTTACTTCGTGAATATTTTTATCGTAAAAAATGCAAAACTGCGCGAAATCTTGGGGGTTTATCAATAGGATGGTTAATGCTCGCGTGCATTACAAAAACCTACATGGAAAGAGAAGCATTTTTGTGAATCTGACGAAAATTCCCAAATTATCTTCCAACATCCGTGGAATTAGGACCACTGCAGTTTTGGGGACGAGAAAGATTGAGAGAATACTGCCAAGACATGATGATTTTGCTGAGAGACATATTGGACCCGGCGACAAAGAGAAGAGGGAAATGCTTAATACTCTGGGGGTTGGGGTAAGATGAATAAATTCTGAATTATTCTTATAATGAAAATGACCTAAAAATGTTCCTTGTTGCAAGTTTAACCAGTTCGTAATCGATAAACTTTGAACGCTGACAGATGTCCTCTAAAGTGGAAAAAATATATATAGTTAAGTAGAACACGCAGATATATGGTGTGTACATTATGGGGTGTGCTATCCACTTGATTTCCAGTCCGTTTCAGAGCTTATAGAAAACACAATTCCATCATCTATTCGCCTGCAAAGGAATCTGAAAATGGACGACCCTGTCTGTAAGTTTTACTCCTATCAAGTATCACTCCTAAGTTTTACTACTATCAAGTGCAGTGAGGGAGAGAGCACGTGTTATTTGTTGATGTGATTCCATCGCTTATTTGTACTGACTCGCGGTTAAGCGTTTAGACCACTTTGAGATTGTACTACAGCATCACTGGACAATATAGGAGACTTCTCAATGTTTTCTTGCCAACACGTTTTTGTTCTCCCCATTATCGTATTTCGACTTAATTTGGTCAGAAATATATGAACGTATGATTTTCGATCGAACCCGACTAGAACAAAAGGGACTCTTTTGGGTGCAATGTAGGTTGCACGCGTATTGTGCGCCAGTCGACTTTGCTGGAGAGTTTTTCACCGTTAAGTCTTCCTTTGCACATATTTGGAGTTGTTTTTGCGAAACCCGGCGAGCAGCACCAATCTCCTGTCGCCCTCAGCCGATGCCAATAGGATGACAATTAGAGTGTAAAGTTCAGCCCTGAGCTCTCGTCCCGAGGCCAGTTTGATCTGGTTAGCGTTACATCAGTTGTTCACGCTATAATGTGACGAGAGCACGTTTATGTCTGCAATTCTATCAAATAGATGTAATGTATGCAGTGAAATCGTTGCTTTTCCCGGGAAATATTTCTTACAAGTTAGGGAAGTTTGATTCATTTGAAATTTTGGTGTTTAAAAAAAAACCCAAAAAAACCTACTTTTTTTTTTTTTAATCGGAGCATTAAAATCGGCATATATGTTGAAATTCTGTTAATTGCATACATTTTAACCAGCAGAGTAATTATTCTATGAATGTTGGAAATACAAAAAATGCAACTTGTGGTGCAATTTTATTAAAAACCTACATGAACTGCAGAAATGTGATATCTGAAAAATATTAAATAAGTGGCGACTTTTCAGCTGTATATGATCACTTGAATATGAGGAAGGTCTTGCACGTGGCAGAAAGCATTCTGATGTCAGTTAGGTCCAGACTGCCCTGCCTGCTTCTGTAATGAGCTCCACCATGCAGAAAAAGTCCGTGGGGGCCATACTGGATTTTGCTGGTTCAGCTGCTCACCAGCTTGGTTTGCCAGTCCAGCAAGAGCCTCACACTTTTGCGTTTTCATAAAATCCCTTGGACTCCTTAAAATTAACAATGAAAATGCCACCAATTAGGTAATATGTAATGTAAAAAAGGCTGTATTTAGCTGTTTTTCACTGTTTTTCTTCACCATATCTGACTGTTTGGAGGTGTTGGATGGTAAAACATGGGCTTATCCATATCTAGAATGTTGTTGCGTCGTACTGTTCAATTTTAAAAAGGTGGAAATTGTTTTAGTGCGACTAGCTGAGCCTGTGTTCTTGGACTGTTCCATCGCCGTGGAGTTGCTGTTACTAAGCTGCAGCACAATGCATGGGGAATTTCAGTGTCTCGGCATGAACTGGTTCCAGTGCCTCCAAGCAACTGGAATTAATCTATTTGGCCATCGGGAAATGGACCATATGTGTCCATCACGCATTCTTGGCTTGTGCAATTTTATAAAGAATACACTTGCATGTGCAGGTGGACTAGCTTGGTAATTTCTATTAGATGTGTGTGTGGTGTGGGTTTTTTTTTTTGCTTGTTTGTTTTGTTTTTTAAAATTAATTAAAAAAAATTTAATTTCTGTACCGAATATGATGATGATTTTATGAAATTTTAAGGGGACTATTGAAGGTGGATACATGCAGGTGGTCACTGACTGGTAAAATTGAAATCAGCTACTCAGATTTTCAATGATCATGGTACACACTGGTTTTATTTAGTTTTGTTTTTCTCCCTCTTCATGATCTGAAAAATGGACAATTTCAAAGGCTGTATTCATTGTTTCTGTATGTCAGTTTGAATATCATTACCAGAGTGTTTGCTTTGTGCACTGAAAGCATCCGTGGAATTTGTTTTTCTACAAGGGAGCAAGATGACCCGCAGCCATTCCTCATGTGGATGTAGGTGGTGGTGTCATTTATAGGGCTTGACTGTTGCAACCAATAAAGGCAAATGTAATGTCTCTGTATATCTTTCTCTTGTATGTGTGTAACAATAGTTATGATTACTCTTTGCAGGTGAAAATGAAATTCTTGAGTCACTCCAAAAAATTGCTTCCAAGAACAAGCTGTGGAGATCCTACATTGGAATGGGCTATTATAACTGTGCTGTGCCCCCTGTCATACAGAGAAATCTTCTGGAAAATTCTGGATGGTGTGTGTTTCCAGAAAGTCATCTTGTGTCCCTATTATGACAGCAGAACATACACTGAACATGCATGCCTTTTTAAATATATAGACTTTGCATGTTTGTTGCAGTACATTTTCATTGGTTTTATAAAACTGTTCCTAAAATAACTCAAGCCTACATTTTATGAAATTATTCTATGATGTGATTTATGCAAAAGTAATAAGTTTATGGATAAGTTTTAAGATTAATGTGTTGAGCAGTTAAGTCTTATGACTGCATATATCTTTAAGTTCGTTTTCTGCTGTTTAAATGTTCCTGTTGGCTCCTAATGATATTTTAATTGTATGATCAGTTTGTGTTTATGCATGTAAACACATTAAATCATTAATTCTTAACCTTTATATTTTAAGATGAGTAAATGATTACAAAGTTTGTGTGCATTAAAAAGTTTTAAAAGTGCATCTCTACCAATTTTAGTTAGGTGCTACATGTTTGTAGTTTTAAACAGGCATTTTGGGTTAATCCTTCCTGTCTAAATTTTCTCTTTCCAGGGTGACCCAGTACACTCCCTACCAACCTGAGGTCTCTCAGGGTCGTCTGGAGAGCCTGCTGAACTACCAGACTATGGTGTGTGACCTCACGGGCATGGCGGTGGCTAACGCCTCCCTGTTGGACGAAGGCACTGCAGCTGCCGAGGCAATGCAGCTCTGCCACAGGTTTGAACGCAGTGCACAAGACCTTATGTGAAAAATCTGCCTCGACTTGTTCGACTGACCCGTGCGAACGCTGCCGCCTCTGGGGCTGATCTGACGGCTTTGTGTTCAGGCAAAACAAGAGAAGGACGTTCTACATCGACCCCCGTTGTCATCCCCAAACAATTGCAGTGGTGCAGACCAGAGCCAAGTACGTCACGTCTGTTGAGCCTGAGTATTAAGACAAGCAGGTATACTGTGCACATAATGTAAACTAAGTTTACGTTCTGACGTGTGTTTAGCTACATTGGGGTGAAGACGCTGCTGAAGTTGCCTCACGATATGGACTTCAGTGGCAACGACGTGAGTGGCGTGCTCTTCCAGTACCCTGACACCGAAGGCAGGGTGGAGGACTTCTCGGCACTCGTGGATGGGGCCCACAAGGGCGGAGTACGTACCACCCTGCGGCACTCAAAAAAAAAAAAAGTGGTGTGGGGTTTTTTTTTTTTTTAAAGCAGCCTTGGGCTTTTAATGTCTTTATGTAAATGAGTGGTGATTGGCTCAGCCAGTTATTTTCTTTGTGCTTCTGGAAACATCTATGCTAAGATGAAATGATACGATTGCTTCCGTTCGCACCTGGCCCTATCCATCTGCTTTAGCTTGTCATAAACATTTGCGGTGGTGTTGTGATTGATTGATTGATTGATTTATTTCTTTTTTACATTTAAAAAAAAAATTTTTCTTTTGATTGAAGGCACTGGCCTGCTGTGCCACAGATCTGCTGGCGCTGTGCATCCTGCGCCCGCCTGGCGAGTTCGGGGTGGACATCACCCTGGGCAGCTCGCAGCGCTTTGGGGTGCCTCTCTGTTATGGAGGTCCTCATGCAGCCTTCTTCTCTGTCAAAGAAAACCTGGTTAGGATGATGCCTGGAAGGATGGTTGGAGTCACTAGGTAAACTGTGTGTGTGTGTGTGTGTGTGTGTGTGTGTGTGTGTCTGTGTGTGTCTGTGTGTGTCTGTGTGTGTCTGTGTGTCTGTGTGTCTGTGTGTGTGTGTCTGTGTGTGTGTGTGTGTGTGTGTGTGTGTGTGTGTGTGTGTGTGTGTGTGTGTGTGTGTGTGTGTGTGTGTGTGTGTGTGTGTGTGTGTGTGTGTGTGTGTGTGTGTGTGTGTGTGTGTGTGTGTGTGTGTGTGTGTGTGTGTGTGTGTGTGTGTGTGTGTGTGTGTGTGTGTGTGTGTGTGTGTGTGTGTGTGTGTGTGTGTGTGTGTGTGTGTGTGTGTGTGTGTGTGTGTGTGTGTGTGTGTGTGTGTGTGTGTGTGTCTTTAGTGCCTCTCCTTGTTTTGTGCAGAGATGCCGCTGGTAAAGAGGTGTACCGTCTGGCACTGCAGACCAGGGAACAGCACATCCGCCGTGACAAGGCCACCAGCAACATCTGCACTGCACAGGTGCCCAAGCAGAACCTCCAAACGCTGCGTGAGGCTGCATGTCTCACTGCACCTGGTGACCCCTCCCTCTTACTATGTTTTCTCCTCAGGCGCTCCTGGCAAACATGGCTGCTATGTATGCACTTTACCATGGCCCTCAAGGCCTACGGCACATCGCCGAAAGGACTCACAACGCAGCGCTGATTCTCGCCGAGGGTACTTCGCCGTTCCCCCCACTCCCGATCATCTCATGTTTTCTGGCTGCCAAGTGCCGACGTCACTTAGAACATGTTCCTTTTGCTGTCACAGGGCTCATTAGAGCTGGCCACAAGCTCCAGTATGACACCTTCTTTGACACTCTGAAGATTCACTGCAGCGTGGCGGCCAAAGACATACTGGAGAAAGCCATGCAGCGTGAGGTCAACCTCCGTGTCTACAGCAAAGGAATGGTGAGTCCTCCTCAAACATTTGGTGTCATCAGTTCTCGTATAGGACTATAAGACATTTGATAAGATTGACCTTGGTGGATCTTGACCAAATAGTAGCTTTCAAGACCATCTCCCTGTGTGAACGGTTACAGCTTGGCGTGTCTTTGGATGAGACAGTTACAGAGAGAGACTTGGACGATCTGCTCTGGATCTTTGGCTGTGAATCCTCTGCTGTAAGTGTGCCAATAATTAGCCTGATGTACACAATTCTAATGATTATTCAGGATGTGCTAATCAGTTTACAGTAATGGGCATGCTTTGGAACTAGGGCCCTATGGTAAACAGGTTAAATTGGTGTTCAGTATGCACTTTAATGGTGCAAACCCCCCCCCCCCCCCCCCCTTGTTTTTCTGGAATTGATGCCTTTTTGACCATTTCTAGTTTTTGGCTTTTGCTTCAGGAGCTCCTGGCTGAGAAAATGAGTGAGAGGACCAAAGGTCTGCTGGCAAGTCCTTTTAAAAGGACCAGCAAGTTCCTTACCCACCCGGTGTTCAACAGGTCTGTTACAGCACCTTTCTGGAAATACCGTCGGCTGCAACAGTGCGCTGGCAAAAAGTGAAACTGTATTTATCCAACCATGTGAAACTTACCTTCTGTGGGAGAGGAAATAAATGAACACTTTATCGTTGGTTATTACCAGTGGGTATGGTAATGGCAAAATAACCTGTGTTTTATCTAATCTTCCATGTTGTTTCAGTACAAGGGGTTATCTCAGGATGTTCAAAATCCATGTAGCTGTTCGTTTTATTGCAGAGAAGAATTTGACTATTTCTGAAATATGACACATTTCTGACCAATGACCATTTCTGTATGGTAGCTTACTGAGTATAGACAAAACATTTTTACTATTATTAAATGATCTGTATTGCCAATTTATGGTCATGGGCATTATGTAGAATGACTCTTAGTGAGACCTACTTCTTTTAGTTAATTTACTTATGTTTACAAAATATTATGGAACTGATCAAAACAAAACAGTAGTGGCTCTTGTAAATATAAATTCTCCATTTTGATGCAACTGCCATACCACGAATTGGAAAGCAATTGAACCTTTTTAATACTAATAAACTGGACAACCACCCATACCAGTTTTACTGAAGAATCCATTTTGAGTTCAGCTTTCCCATGTTTGCAATGCAAATTTGCACATACAAAAGTAATTGATTCATGCCTTGCACAACAGTTATCATTCGGAAACCAACATTGTGCGCTATATGAAGAGGTTGGAGAACAAGGACATCTCCCTTGTCCACAGCATGATTCCCTTGGTAAGGAATGAACAGACCAATTTGAATCTGTGTTGCATCTTCATTACAGCACACTAAAAACTGTCCTTAAATGTAGGGGTCCTGCACGATGAAGCTGAACAGCTCCTCAGAACTCATGGTGAGACTCATGCTTATTCCATCCTACTCCATAGAATTGTTGAAGGAGATGGCGTTGTTGTCAGGGTTATCGATGGGTCAAATATAAGAATGTGTACAGTCACCAAGACCTTACACCCAACGTGCTTCGGAATGTAGAGTCCTACCCCTCACTCCTCCTCCAAACAGCCAATCCATTCACGTATTCGTTGCTCACGCCCACTTATTGACTTGCTCAACAAATTCATTCAAGGGACTGCTTTTCTCCCTCTCCGACAGCCAATCACCTGGCGGGAATTTGCCAATATCCATCCCTTTGTGCCACTGGACCAGGCTGAGGGTTATCAACAGCTCTTCCGACAGCTGGAGAGGGATCTTTGTGAGGTCACAGGATATGACAAGATCTCCTTCCAACCAAATAGGCAAGTCCAGCATCAACTGAAACAATTGACTCTATTCTGTGGAAAAAATAATCAGTAGTGACTATCAAGGCATAGAAATTGCTGTCAGCTTTTATTAGGCAGATATAAGACTATTCTGATGACCACAGAGTCAAGTTTTAAAGTGGTTATTCTCTGCCTTATAGTTTTCTTCAGATCAAAGCAGTTTCAATTTTCCAGTAAAGTTTCATAACTGCTTAAAGGTACAAGTTAAGCAATACCTTAAGACTGTCTAAACAAATGCCAACAGAAAAGGCATTCTTCTGATATACACATAAGCCCATTAAGGGCTGTTAATGTTTGGTAAAACTGCTTAGATAACCCAAACAGTCTGCTTAATATCCTGTAGAAGTTTGGTTATGTAACAGTACAGTGTCTTTGCCATGCACTTCATCCTCCTGCGACCTGCTGCTGCCCTACAGAAGTGCCTTGCAGAGTGAGCTTTGAACTGTAATTTGCTGAGAAAAACATTGGGTCTGCTGCCAATAAGACTGAATGACTGACTGACTGACTGACTGACTGCTATGCCTTGCAGCGGTGCCCAGGGGGAGTATGCAGGCCTGGCAGCAATCAAAGCCTATTTGAATTCCAAAGGAGAGTCCCACAGAACGGTGAGTCCCCACGTTCCTAGTCAACAACACAGACTGATTAATAGGAGTTTGACTAACTTTAATCAGCCCACAGAGAAATCAAGCCATGGCTAGATGAAAGTCCAGATAAACTCTTCACAATAGATTGCATGCCTTCTAGCAATTATCAGAGGCCCTGTTTGAGCACAAAATAAAGAGATATGGGAAGTTGAACCACTCAACAGCCAGATGGAAATTATCTATCAACTGTGACCTGCCAATTGATTTGGCAGGTCAGAAAGATTAGAATCTGACAAGTAAATGCTCATTCTAAGAATAGTTCAGCTCTTTCAGAGTTTATGAATAACTGGAACATATGTTCTGTTTGGGAGTGGACCTCCAAGCTCTGTGCTCCATGAGAACAAAATGGGATGCAGGTGGTTAGAAGGTGCAGTGTTTTAAAAAATACAGCTGTAAAAGTGGCTGACAGGAGAATGGGGTGGAGCTGGACCCAGCACAAAACAACCAAGGTGGTCAGTTTTAATCCTTTAACTCTATGGTAAGCACATCTTGGATATGCAACCAAACTCCTGAAACAGTCAAGGTCCAAACTGCCATGGTTGAGCAAATAAGGTATAGAAAACAACTATGCATTTTCCATGTGGGTCTCCTTAGTACATGTTCCTGGTCTGTGAAGGAAGGGCACTCTGTCATAATTCTTACAAATCTAGGAAATCCTAAAAATACTTTCAATTCAAATATTTTAATTGCATTGTGGTGTTAAAGAAATGCACATGTACAAATGTGTTTTACCTTTTCAAATTGTATTTATTTTTGCAAAATGCATTTCAGTATGAATCTATCTACCCAATGTTGCTATCAGTGGCCTGTTTAATCCTAACCTATCCTGCAGTGTTCTTCAGCCATGTAAACTATTTTTAAATAAGTCTACCATTACATGGCACTGAAAGTGTCTATGCTGTCCCAGGTGTGTCTGATTCCTAAGTCAGCTCATGGAACCAACCCAGCCAGTGCTCAGATGGCTGGAATGAAAATCCAGGTGGTGGAGGTGGACAAAGATGGCAGCATTGATGTGGCTCACCTGAAAGCGATGGTATGGATTGATTTTGTTTCTTATATCCTGATAAAACTTTGACCATAACAAGTAGTTTGTGGATCTGTAACAAAATGTCCAATAATATGGTAACACGTTTATCATTGAGATTTCAGTAAATTATTGGCTTTATTTATTTATTTATTTATTTATTTATTTATTTATTTATATTTTTTTTACCACAAACTCTCTTGGTGGGTTGCAAGAAATTCATTTGGGTACCTCTCTTCAATTTTATTTCCCCACAGGTTGACAAACACAAGGCAAACCTGGCTGCTATAATGATCACGTACCCATCAACTAATGGAGTGTTTGAAGAGAATGTGAGTGAAGTGTGTGACCTCATTCACCAAAATGGTGGCCAGGTGTATCTGGATGGGGCCAACATGAATGCTCAGGTGAATTAAGCCATGCAAGTCAGTAAGCCCAATCTTTCTCGTCTGATTCAACATATCCCATAAACGAATGTGTTATTGATTTAACTTTGTTTCCTCACAATAGGTGGGACTGTGTCGGCCAGGAGATTACGGCTCGGATGTTTCTCACTTGAATCTTCACAAAACCTTTTGTATACCCCATGGAGGTGGTGGCCCAGGCATGGGGCCCATTGGCGTGTAAGTGTTCAGCTTTCCCTTCATAAAATCAGTCGTGTTGGTCATAATGTTGTATCATGGTAGTTATCTGAAGGGCCCTTCATGCTTTTGTTCACTATGATTTTAAGATGCAATGTTTGACCTTTCTGGTTCAGGAAGAAGCACCTCGCCCCATTCCTGCCAAGCCATCCAGTGGTAAACATGCAGTCCAGCAACACAGTAAGCTCTTTGGGCACTATCAGTGCTGCCCCCTGGGGGTCTAGTGCCATCTTGCCCATCTCTTGGGCCTACATAAAGGTAATGACATTTTCAGATACTGCCATTGCCAGAAAATAACCTGTCCACAGAATACGATGCTGAAACAGTTCTGTAGAGTTAACTGATTAACAGTTAATTTCCCCCCTTTATTTAGATGATGGGCTCAAAGGGGCTACGACATGCAACAGAAGTAGCAATCCTTAATGCAAACTATATGGCCAAGAGACTGGAGAATCATTACAAGATCCTCTTCAGGGGGTCTAAAGGTAAATAGTGATATCTGTATAAAAATAATTTGTGATGGTGGGTTTTGTTTTCTGAAAATGGCAAACTTTTTTTACAGGGTTTGTTGCACATGAATTTATTTTGGATGTTCGGCCATTTAAAAAAACTGCCAACATCGAGGCCGTGGACGTTGCCAAAAGGCTACAGGATTATGGTAAAAACATGCTTCCTTTGGAACCCCACCCCTCACCTTATTGCCCCATGCAAATTATAATAAACATACACAACTAATCTTTGAAACCTCTTCTAGGTTTCCATGCTCCCACCATGTCATGGCCTGTGGCTGGAACGCTAATGATCGAGCCCACAGAGTCAGAGGACAAGGGTGAGCTGGACCGCTTCTGTGACTCCTTGGTGGCTATTCGACAGGAAATCGCAGACATCGAGGAAGGCCGGATGGACTCTAGAGTTAACCCTCTAAAGGTAGTGAATCAGATAACTGGCCAACAAGAAACATAGTGATTGAATGCTATAATAATTTTTATTTATATTAGTCTACTTGATGGAGAGCTCTGTTCAGCATCCTGATCCAAGTCTTTTTGTACATAGATGGCTCCTCATTCACTGGCATGCATTGCCTCATCCACATGGGACAGATCCTACTCCAGGGAGTTTGCTGCTTTCCCCATGGTATGTGCTTTATGCCGTTTAGACATAATGTTTTGTAATATCAGCACACACAGTTGGAGCTCTGCATATTTGCCCATATTACAACAGTACAATAGTTAAAACTGTAAACTTTATAATGCTTGCTCATCAACTTTTGTCCAGCCTTTTGTGAGACCCGAGACCAAATTCTGGCCCACAATTTCGAGGATTGATGACATCTATGGTGACCAGCACCTTGTATGTACCTGTCCCCCCATGGAGGTCTACGAATCTCCATATGAAGAGCGAGCATCTTCATGACCACCTCCTGGCAACATTCCACTCTTCCGAATGATCCCTCACCACTCGGTTTCAGTTCTTCTTTTGATTAATTCTCTTTGGTTGGAGTCTTGCTGCCTCATTTCACATACATGGGCCAAATAGCTGCCTTCACCTCCCTGCCCTTGCTTTAATGCTCTGTTCCATGACTAAAAAAATAAAAGCAGAATTTCACTCAGATTTAGTGATCTACTTGTATAGGCTTTTATTTTTATATTTGTTTTACATTTATGAATGTTTGTTTTGTTTTAAATGTATGCAGTTTTGTTTTGACTATGTAGAAAAATGTACTGGCACTGTTTTTCAATGGTCACATTTTAATTTTTATAGATGTAACCTTTTCTAATTATTTAAGGAACTCACAAACTGTTTGTAGAAATTTTAATAAATGTTTTAAAGGAACATTTGTGTGAAATCTTGGTTTTATACATACATTACCAAAGAGAGTATAGCATGATAATTAATGGTTAATATTACTATTTCTGTCGATTTGTAATGGGGTTTAACTGTCACACTGAGTGTCGCTTCTTTTCTTCCACAAATTGCCAGCAACTATTCCCAAGAACAACAGTAGTCCTAGATTACGATTGGAGACAAATTTCTTCCAACAATCCTCAGGCTTGTTGATGTCCAACAAATAGATCTGTGAATTGCAATAACCATTTGTTAATATTTTTCAAGCTTGATTTAATAGCTTTTCATTTGACCTATATATTGAAGTACATACTATCTGGCCATAAAATCTGAACTATACTAACCTGATGTGTTAGCAGAGCCGCTGCTGTAGACACAGCGGCATAGTAAGGGAGAGTCTGATTAGCATTAGCTCCTGCTAGCACCAGACCTGAGACCATGGCCACAGTAAAGGCACCCAGCCAGGGCTTGGTATGTTCCTGGAACCTGAGTGCTGTGGACTTCACTCCCAGCTTGATATCATCCTCCTTGTCCTACTCAACAGAGTAGATGAGAAACAGTAATGACGCAAGCTCAAAAATCCCAAACCACTGCTGCGCAACCCAGTGCACCGCAAAACAGATGCTAAGAGTCTACATTATCCCTTGATTATAATGCTAAGCTAGAAAGTAGTACCTGATGAGCGTAGATGGTGTCGTATATCAATGTCCACATGACACCAGAGAAGTAGAGAGGCAGGCACACGGTCCAGTCACATGATCCAGTCACAGCAGACCAGCCCAGCAAAGCACCCCAGTTAAACGTGAGACCTAGCAGGGCATGAAGGTCACTTTCAAGCCTTCTCGCTATATGACCTTTAACTGCATAAAGGAAACTTGCAAACATATATTTTACACATATTTAATACTTTTTTAATTGTATGGCTGTATGCATTTGTGCTGAAATGTTTTGCAGTACCCACCTAATACGAGCTGAGGCCAGTATGTTATTCTCTTCATTAGAGGGTAGGTGACGACCAGTGATAATGAAGCAGCACCTAGGGCAATGCTGAAAGGAGACATTTGAAAAAGAAAGTGTTTTTCATATTAAATTCTTTATGAATAAATAAGGCAATGTCATCATGAAGGGAGAACAGTGACTTAATGTTTGGTCTTAGTTTTTAACTAAAACATAACATTAAAAGCTAAAACATGAGATATAATCTGAAAGAAGTTCAAAAACATTAAAGTACCTGTAATAATTGAGACAGAGAAGAATTCCCAACGCTAAGATGAGTTGGCCCCCGAGGAAGACCAGAGCCTGAAACTGAGAGATCTCTCCTGCAGCTATGGGTCGCATGGCGGTCCGGACCACCTGCAGGGACACAGATACAATGTACACCAAGTTTAATCTCCCACAGGAATAAAAGCTATGCTAATGTTGAGTTGCACCCTGTCGTGACAAACGTGGCATATGAGTTTGTATTAAATTTTGGCTTTTTAAAGAAATAACAGGTTAACCAACTTTGAGGCCCTATTCAAGAGTCATAGGTAACTGGTGAAGGAAAATAAAGAGAAGGAGCCTGAGTATTCAGTATGACTACTGAAGCTGCCAGTTAAATTTGAGCCCATCCAATTTGTTTCAGTTCAATTAATGAATCTCCCATGTGACCCAAATTGAATCCAGTTGGGTTTTCTGACTACACTGAAGGAGTTTCAGAGTTAGTAGAGTTACTGCAGTCTTTAACAATAGTATTTTTATGCAAGTTGTATACTTTTTGTGAACATGTTAAGACAGAAGTCAAATAATTTGACCACAACAGCAGATAAATTGATTGAATACCATCACCCAAAAAATAACTGCCTGTCAATCTGGATTCCAATTCAAGAATGTTCATTATGTAGTTTACAATTCAAAATACAATATTACAATTTCACTGTCCATATGGCAACATTTGAAACTGTAACTCTCTTAATCTGTAAACCATCAGCTGCGTTACTCCTTACAGGTTGCAGTGTTGGAGCCAGAGTGCCCAGCTTGGATATGGCAGAGATACCTTCTTGTCAAAGTCTTTGTCCCACATGTCATTGATGGTGCAGCCAGCCCCTCTCATCAGCAGGGCACCAGTGCCGAACAGGGTGAGCATGTGCAGGTCAGGGAGGCAGCCAGGGTCTGCAGCCAGCCCAATACTCCACGTACATGGTAGGTAGAGCAGCCACGTCCCTACCAACACAAATGCCACAAGTCAAGACGGTGAGGCAGCTGGGCTGGTGCTCATTTCCAAAGGCACAATGTTGCTGAGACTGAGAAAGCATGGCCCATGAGTTAGACTCAAATCTTGTATAGGCTAGTGAAAGAGTTAGTGACAGGAGGAACTCACCAATAGGTTTGTCCAGCCTCATTAGTCGGAGGTACGGCTGCACAGACACTGGGGCTGCATTAACTATACCCATGGGGGTGAGACTGAATGATCTCTTGTTCGATAACCCATGCCTGTGGCCAGCCAATGACCATACTCTGTGTCTCTGAAAGTCCCTCTTCATAAAACAGTAGTCTGGTGGAAAAGCAACTGCATTCTTATCTTGCTTGTCCCTCTGGATGCTTGAGAGATAGGAGTAACAAGTCTGTGGTGGAATTTTCCTTATTGGATGTGAGGTGAGGCGTGTTAATAGCTTAGTAGGCATCATTATCTTGTCTGCCTTAACAGTGAGAGCACTATACTTCTTATTCCAAAAAAAACAAATGCACCACTGTGCTTATTATTCACATGCTAATGTTTACTCCCGTACACACTCCTAACGAATTAACAATAAAAACCCTGACATCAGTGAATGCTATCATGCACTGTGTGGTAGGTCGCTCTCCTGTCCAAACATCAAACCTAGTTTCTTAACATATTTAGTTAACCTAGCTAACCTAACCTAGCCAAAGCGATCAGGTGTATCTAATAGCTGGTGTTAAATCCACCTGCATAGTTCGGTTTTATGTCAGAAGTTAAAATATGCCAGACCTTTATAAAGTCATGTGCTTTAAAACACACTTATTTAAATCAACTTTCAAAAAAGTTTAAGTAATTAACTAGGTGAAGGTTAAATTATAGCTAACTAGAGAATCTGCATTAGCTAGTTAAACTGCTAGCTACAAGCTGTCTAGCGACAAGGTTATTTAAGCTCAATGGATGCAATTTTGACGAATTAAAGGAACTTACAACATCAAACATCAAGATGGTTTATGGAGTACTTTAAAAACTGATCATTTCAACGGGATTTTCATCTTAAATCACCTAACGTTATGACGGTCCATTTAGGTTTCATGTATGAAATGTGTTTTGTGTGTGCTGTACTATTGTCCCCCCAGAAACATTGAACTATTAGTGGATTCCGCTGGGCTTGGGATATTCAGAGCCATCCTAACGTTTATGTCTTCAGAAAGCTCATTTATGCGTATGCTATATAAACTTAAATCTAAATTTATAATTAAAAAAAACATTTTGGTTGTTTTTTTTTTTTTTTATTATAAGGCTTTAATTTCTACTCCTGAACATCCCAGCCTTGAGATCATTTGCTATACGGCAGATGGTTTACCTCCTTGCGCCCTACACAAAATAATTCATTTGTGTTTAGCGACCACATGTGGTTGTTTGCATATATTACACACAAATGATTTGAATTTAAAAGGCCCTAAAATAGAGGTTTAAAAGTAGGTTATGATGAAGTAAGCATGCACCAGCTGTGATTAGAATAATCATACAAAAACGATGTGTCTACTACATCATGTGTAGAAACACTCCTAGTTCACTGCACTTGTGGCCAATCTTGTTGAATTGCCTTCCTCTTTCTGCCTATTAGCCCTATGGGTGGAAAAATGGCATACTTATATTTAACTCACTCTGTCGTGTGTTTTATTTGCTGTACTGTCTGCTACTTTTATGGTATGTCAGTAATTACTGACATTTTTCTAACAAAGTGGACTAATGACTTTTAAAACGCAATATATTCTCATATCTTCGTTTGACTTGGATATCAACATGCAATAAAAGAAAACACAGTTCTACTCTATTTTATGTCTGTTATTATCAACATACCCATTCTCTTCACAAGTGCGTTTACTTAATTTCCAAATATATATTTACAAAGGTGGGTTTTTTTGTTTGTGGGTTTTTGTTTTTATTTTACATTTTACTATTGTTGTAACAACACTGGTACAGTGTAACTACTTTTAATTATGCTTTAATAATTAAAGCATACCAATGTGTCTATACTCTTTATTCTATTCGTTTGACTGCAGTTTGTAATGGAATTGTTAAATATTGTTACTCAGAATAATACACTTTTAATACACAATTAATGGTATAATCACACTGTTAACAGTGGTGATATAGTATAAAGAATTACCACCATTATTATTAGTGATTTCCTACGTCAGTGAACAGATGTGGAAGAATTACATTGTGCTCCGCTGTAACGAGGCTGACTCCAAACATTGCTTAGGAGCCATAGACGTTTATTATAGTTGTACGTAAAAACGGGGAGCGAGTGAAAGACGAAAGCATACGATGAAATAGAATACGCAAAATAGAAACGTACAACACGAAGCACGACAAAGGTTAGAGAACACAGGCTTAGTACATACGACATAGGCCAGCGAACTAACAGCGAAAACACGTGGGAAAATAACAAGTCTAGCGAGAAAGAAACAAGGAGCAGGTGATACAAATGACAGGCAGGGAAAACAAAACGAGGGGCGTAACGAACAGAATGAAAATCAGGAAGTAATGTGACAGAGTTGCTAAAGTAACCGAGACCCCAGGGAGGGGACCACGGTGACACAGGGCCGAAATCCATAGTTTGTAAAACAGGCAAAGGGTTCGAGTACAAAACACAGTCGCTACAAAGTCAGAGGAGGCAGAGATTAAATGAAAAAGGCAAGCACAGGTCTGTGACAAACCTTGTTAAAGAATAAGCTAGGGTGCAAAAATGTGTTCTCTAAACAATCTAGTTAATGCAACAATAATCTATATTATCAATGAAGTAATATATGAATAACCATAGAAACAAAAGCAACTAATAAAATCCCCTCTTGTAACTGATACGTGATAAGGCACGTCTCATCTAATACTAAGAGAATGGTGACGATTCTTTTTAATCGCCTGCAGGCTTTTTTTCAGTCTCCCTCTTCTTTGCGTCACACTCTTTTTTTTTTTCCATCGTTCTTGTTGAAACTTGATACCGCTTCCTGGTCGAAAAGAAGAATTGAGACCGTTTGTGTCAGATCGTAGATGAGCACAGATTGAAGAACAACGGCTTAAGGTGATTTTTCATTCAAAACATCGTCTGGTACTTAAACATATCTATATTACCTTGTTCTTCTAGGATCTCTAGCTATATTACTATGGTTAGTGCCGGCTTCAAATACTCGGGGCTAATAAATCACACTTGAATGAACCTCTTCAAACTGATCACTGTTTGGAATCATGACAGTAGTATAGGCTTAGTTTATATGTGAATATTTTCATTAACGATGAGATAAACTGCACGCCTTTTAGACTTGCGATGTTTTCTCAAACAATTTATTATGCTGAGAACGGTACTGGGATAATTCGAAGTCGTTTGCAACAGGTAAATGACTTGTTTGAATACCGCGTACACCCCTATATATAGATGAAGTTTTAAAAAGTATTGTAGGTTACATTCTTCGAAATATTCTAATTCACAGTAGTAGAATGCCGGTCAGAATCACGTTACGTTGCGTTAGTATAAAGACAACAAAAAGGGCATATTAGTAAGAGGTTTCTACTTCGTGTATATTTTAAAATAGTATGTAGTAATGGGCACACCTTTATCCTAGTCCTTAAAGATTAACTGCGGACATCACGCATAAGGGAACATTTCCTGATGGTAACGTGCATTAAGGAGTATATTTATATTTACGGCATTTAGCTGACGCTTTTATCCGAAGTGACTTACAATTACGACTGAGTACAACTTGAGCAATTGGGGGTATAGGGGTCTTGTTCAGGGGCCCAACAGTGGTAACGTGGCAGTGGTGGCGCTTGAACCAGCAACCTTCTGATTACAAGTTAAGTCCATTAACCACTGAGCTACCACTGCCCCTTCCATGAAGTAGCTTAACATGTGTTGGTATGTCAAATCATTAGGCTCACAACCTCAAACAAAAATGGAAAACGGAGTAACAAAGTTGATGATTTTGGCGTTGTTCAGATGTTAATCATACCCAGCTGAGACATCTTACAGTGTAGCACATTCAAAGAAACTTGCTTTATCTCACCGACCACAGGAGATGCTTTAAGGGTCCCTACACAGCTTCTGACATTTGAAGAGGCCCATAAAGAGAAGAATTATGGCTGTGGAGAAGAAGCATTTGGAGGATGGCCACTCCACCAGAATCATCAGGGTGGTGTTCCTCGCCCTTCTGCTGGACCTGCTGGGGTTCACCTTAATACTCCCCCTACTCCCCTCCATCTTAGACCACTACAGTCAAAAAGAGGTGAGACCTCATTTTCTTTTGGCCAGTTTAACTGACTGGTTCTCTTAAGGAATGGTCTTACTAGGAATGCTCACTCTGACCAACTGTTCACAGATCTTTAAACTAATGTAAATTGTGTGTTGTGCAGTATTTTTCAACTTGTATCTGCATAATCCTGTTCACTGAATCCAGATGTTCATTTAAACCAATTAAAAGAGCCCCCCCCCCCCCCCCCTTCATTATCAGATGTGGGGAGGGACTACAAAACTACCTGCTATGGCACAACACATTATTGCACAGAAATGAACTGCATTTCCTCAAATGTAGAGGAACGAGGAAGATGTTTGGCCTGGGAGGCATTACACTTGCTTAAAAGACAGCAACCATTTTTACTTGTTTTTTCCCTTCAGTGGACACGTGTTGGTTTTTTCTCATTAAAAACTGCTGTTTGCAATAATCGCTTGTTTAATTTGTTTGTCAGCATGCACCTGCAGGTCACTGTTGTAGAAACGCCTACTTGCTGACCACTGCATTTTAGAAGTGTACAATTACAGACTGCAGCCTGTCTGCTGCAATGCTTTAATCACTGGTCACTTTCTGAACATGGGACTACTAATTAGATTCTATTCTAAGTGGTGGGTCATTCTGAAGGCAGTGACAGTGACATGGCGTTAGTCCTCCAACTACGCAGCCAACAACAGTCCTGTAATATAAACTGACCACTTTTGAAACCCTAGAAGACAAGTATCACAAATTTGTCCATAGCAACAGATGTGCTGTGGGCACACCTACAAGATACACCTACAGGGGTACTGTATGTGATAAAGAATTGAAAATCTGAATCTTGTATATTGAAATTTCCATTAGATGCTTTCAGGTCAAATTGTGTTTACTTTTGTTTTGGGTTTTTTTGGTCCTTCATCTGTTGAAACAGGACGTTGTGTACCAGTCACTGCAAAGCATTGTGGACTGGTTCAGAGGGGCTGTGGGAGTTCCTATGGAAACAAAATACAACAATGTACTTTTTGGAGGTAAACATTATTTTTAGCTTCAGGACTTATCCCTGAGCAACTTGTCAGACAGACAATGATTATTTTCTCTGTATTTCAATTCTTAGGACTGATTGGCTCACTCTACTCTCTGCTGCAGTTTCTCTCCTCTCCTGTGTTTGGAGCTGCATCAGATCATCATGGGAGAAGACCACTGCTGCTTTTAACAACTGTGAGTATAGACTTTAATATAAATAGTAGACTTTAATATGAATCTATATTATGTGAAAGCTTTTGTTTACAATCTTAGCCACAGAGGTGATTAATATGCTTGATCAGAGTGATCGTAGACTGGAATGTTAAGGTGTTGAGTGCTCATGATGTAAAACCTGTGTGTGTCTCTTCTTCTAGGTGGGGGTGATGATCTCCTACATTTTGTGGGCTGTTTCCCGCAGCTTCAGTGTTTTCCTCCTGTCTCGCGTTGTGGGAGGGGTGTGTAAGGGCAGTGTCAGCCTATGTGCTGCTATCATTGCTGACCTGCCTTGCCCTAAAGCCAGAAACAAAGGAATGGTGAGCCATTAGCACGGGCCAGTTGCATCTAGCACACCAGGCACCTCATAAACTGTTTTGTCTCACCAGTGTTTGTTTGGTTGCTGTGGTGGCCGATTTGTTCTTGTCACGTTGTTTTCCCACTAGGCGATGATTGGTGTTGCCTTCTCCTTGGGCTTTACCCTGGGCCCGATAATGGGGGCCTACTTTGCGCTGAGATCAGCGGACGCTGAGTTGTTCTACCAAGGCCCAGCTCTGCTGGCAGTTCTCTTCTCCATAGCAGACCTGATGTTCATCCTCCTCATGCTACCAGAGACTTTGCACAAGGACAGCAAGGCAGGATAAAGGAACATTGATCACATTATAAGAATATCATATTTATTTGCTTGTTATATTATGTGCTGAGTTGAGCCATGTTTCCATATTTATGTGACATGTTTTAATAGGTGATAATTTTCTTATAACAAAGGGCTCCTCAGATTCTTCAGGTGTTCAGGTGGTGGGGGATCTCCTCAACCCTGTGGCCCTTTTCAACTTCTCTGCAGTCACAAGAACAAAGGAGCCACCATCAAAACAACGTGAGCTCAGAGGAACATTGACCTATAATTCACACGCGTTTTTGTCTGATAGTTTCATATAATACATGTTTCATGGTACATGCAGCATTTCCATAAGCATAAAAAAAGGATTGTTGGGTAACATTAAAACCCATTATGGTCTTTCTCACATAGCCACCAGACCTGATCTTTTCAATTCATTGTTTTTCCAATTCTATGTCCTGACTTTCTCTGCATTCTTGTCATGTTGGTCCATTAGAAATGCACAGTCTTAAAGTGCTGGGGTTGGTCTACTTTGCCTACCTCTTCTTTTTCTCTGGGTTGGAGTTCACTCTGAGCTTCCTGACCCATCAGCGCTTCCAGTTCTCCAGGTGAGCTTCGCCACAGCAGATCTAACATACATTAGAAGTACCCCACATCATATTACTTTCGGTGAAACTGTCAGGGTCATGGCAGTCTCATGGTGTATTCTTTCTCATGGCAATTCTACAAGTTCCAGAGCTTAATAGAGATACAGAGAAGTGTTTAGTTCTTTGATTATTTAGTATAGTACTTTGAGGTTATTTACTTAAATGTTGTAAAATCACTTGGGGATCGCAAGACATTCATTTAACTCCCATCTTCAGGGATCTTATGATTTTATATTTCAAAGTCAAATTTGTAAAGATCGATAACATTGCGCCAGTGGTCAGCTGATTTAATTTGCCTTCTTTGAGATGGTAAGATGAATATTTTGCTCCCAGCATGCAACAGGGAAAGATGTACTTCTTCATTGGCATAGCCATGGCTGCATTTCAAGGTGGATATGCCCGCAGGATCAAACCAAGCTGGCAGATACAAACAGTCCGCATGGTAAAGCCCTCATTCTCAGTAGCAGGAGAAAGAATATTCAAACACAAGTAATAGAACATGATTAAAGAAATACTAAACTAGCTCCAGCATCGAATGTATAATAACTTCCCTATGTTATGCATGCCAAATAAGCTTCCTATGTTATTGTTGCTATTAAAGGTAAAGAAATTATGCGTAATTGATTTAAACATTAACCATGTAGCATGAGTGCGACACACATTAACTATGTAGGACTTTTATGTTGGCAGGCAATATTATCAATAATTCCAGCCTTCCTGCTTATAGCGGTAGCGTGGAACTTGGTAGTGCTCTATGGCGGCCTATTTTTGTATTCCTTTGGTAAGCACAGGCTATTTTTGAATAGACTGTCTTTTGAAAGCAACATTTATAAAAGAGTTTTATTTTTGTTTGAAAAAATATCCATCACCTCTTGCATGCTTTTTTGTTTTCTACAGCAGCTGCCATAGTTGTGCCATGTCTTTCAGCACAGGTCTCTGGACACGGTGAGGCCACCCTCTGTGATTATCAGCTAGACACGAGTGTTATGTGTTTATTCCTGTAAAGACAGTGGAATTATAAGGATATTTATATTTTCAGTAATTGTGTCCTGCACTCATGCCCCACTTCTAAGAGTAATTATAGTCCTGATGTGCTCGTTGTGCAGGTACTGCCAGTCAGAAGGGCACGGTGATGGGTATTCTCCGCAGCCTCGGGGCGCTGGCCCGAGCGCTAGGTCCAGTTGTGGCCTCTTCAGGTAACTAATCGCTTACCATCAGTCTGGTTGTCGCTAAGACGCAGGAAATGGACCTTATCGAAGTATACCTATTTACCATTACCACTCCAGGAACTGACTGATCTACATGGCTACTCCTTTTACTGAAAGCAAGGCTGTTTGACATTCAAGCTTTCAAGTTGAATTCTTCCTGGTTGAGATCATTTACAATGACGTGTGCTTGAGTCTTTATAGCCGGGTGCTCACATAAGTGACTAATGTAATATTTCCCTTGCAGTATACTGGCTGGCTGGAGCTGAGACGTGTTTCGTTGTCAGTTCAGCCTTCTTCACTGTTCCATTGCTCTTACTGGGCTGCCTGGAGAGGCGCAAAGAGGACTAAGAGCACTCATGCTACTTCCAGTTAAATCACTACTTTTTCTGTTCTAGAATACCTTCTGGGATGACTAACACATTCTTTATATTATATATATATATGTATATGTATATATGTATGTGTATATATATATATATATATATATATATATATATATATATATATATATGTATGTGTGTGATATGTGTATATATATATATATATATATATATATATATATATGTATGTATGTATGTGTGTGTGTGTGTGTGTGTGTGTGTGTGTATGTGTATGTATGTAATATTTGACTTTTGTAAAGAAGAGTTTGTTAAATAAAGAAATTATTATATAAAGTCTGTTTATGGTTTACATACATGTTTTACCCATGCTTCCGGCTTCATAATCACTGTCTAAAGTTATTAATAGTTCCTGCTGGCAGTGAGTCTGTGGCATAATTTAACCTTCATTGTCCAGTAACAGTGAGGTAATGAAGTGAGCACTTTTGAGGTCTGGTTCTGAAAAGGGCTACAATTGTGCTTCAAATGTGCTGGAAATGGAATGAATCTTTGCTGTGGTTTGTAAATGAAAGACGTCCAATGCACCCCGCTTTGTGATGAGTCACAAAACCAATCCAAGATCAGTCTGTAATATTTGCATAATATCACTCTACTGCCTAAGGCCAGGGAAATGGAAGGTCTCTATGACCATGTGCTTTTGTGTTTATCCCCTGTAGATGACAGGGTAGTGTGTCCATAACTGTCCATCCTGTGTGCAGAAGAAACATTTTACATGCACAAGGTGGACAATGTGAAATCACCTGTAAATTTTATCATCATAAGTAAAAAAAACATACCTGAAGAAAACAGGCTCATATTGGATTTACAATTGGGATTTTCTTGTCCGTTATTCTATAACTAATCGTTTGAAATAGTTCTATGCCGTGTGTTTCTGTATATAAACGGCAGAGCTCCAGAAGACTGCTCGTGCTGTTGCTGTAACTGTAACTGTAACTGTAACTGCTCAAGCCTGACCAGAGGTGGCGCTGTGCAATATCCTGATCTGGTCAATTCTCTCTTTGGTGGGTGTTAAACGCCCGGCGGTTGCTAAGGAAGTAAAAAAAAAAGTTTGCTCTGACGCAAGATGCCTAAGGTAACGGGATGCCGTATCATGATTATTCTCAGTTTTTGGATTGTAATTTTTAAATATATACTTTCATTCAGAAATTCCACTATTGCACACTGCGACCGAGCTGGCGAGCCATATTTGATAAATTAGCCGACTAGCTAGCTAGCTAAATTAGCTACTAAACCAACGTTAGCTAGCTAGCATTATGTGACACCGATTTAGCCAACCAGATTATCCTAGATAACCTTACCTAACTATGTTATTTAGTGCTTAGCTAGTTAACCTAGCTAATGTGTTCAGAGTAAGACACAGATCGCTAGGTAACGATATAACTCGGAACAGATGAACATGTAACTACTGGCTTGCTAGTTAGAGAGCTAGCTCATTGGTTATTGCTGAAAAACGCCAGGCCAGTCTAACGTTTGCTATAAGGCCCTGTCTAATTTAGTTATTAGACTACAAAGGCTTACTATTGTGTTTTAGTGCTGTTATGCAAGAAGATGCGAAATTATTAACATCTTCCTGTCAGCTATGTAGCTAGCTAGGCTAACGAACGTCTAGCTATCTAGCAACTTGGCTTCCTAACTTCTTTCCTAACTATTCTTTCAGACTGTTTAGCTTCAGTTTCGGGGCGCTTGTATTCCCTGTTTAAATTTGAGAACTCATTTGGTTCTGTTCTGTCTGGTCATCTATGTACATTTGTTTGCGAAAGTATCGTTGCCAATTTCTTCAGAGATCATACAAATAGCTATCTAGCTAATTATAATTAAGTAATAAGTGAATATTAAGCCTGTTTATGCCAGGCAGTAACCCTTTTTCCTCCCCAACTGTAAGCAGTTGAGGACCATGGCACTTGTTTACATCTGAAAACAAGTGAGAGACTAGGATGAATGAAAATGGAGACGCCATCATACCATTCCACCCTGCTGAACCTCCCTCCAGGAAGGATACACGTAGCTTCCACATAGAAGGGGGAAAAGATGGAATCAGCAACGAAATCAGAAGTACCAAGAAGTCTAGTGAAGCACTCCTAAACCCTGAGGATGAGCGAAATAAGGCCACGACGATTAGTCCCTACCAGCCGCATCCACCCTTCCTTCCCAAACCTCCGAGTATGGGGAAAGGGAGCAAAAACCCCATGTCCGAGGAGAAGATAAGGGGGAGGAAACTGAAGAGTAGCCAGGAGAGCCTCACAGACCCGACTGAGACAGGCTCTTCCACGGACTCCCTTAAGGAAGACCGGGCACCTCCTACTCTCGGCAGCGTTACCAGTTTGAAGAATGGGCAGACTGGAGGGAGCCCGTCTGATTGGGTGAGAGGGGAGTCTCCGCCGTTCCGGGACCGATGTAGTAGTCTCCCCGGGGAAGATGAATGTCTTCATGGGCAAGGCTGTCTGGCTGGAAACAAACCGAAACCCTCCAAAATCATTTTGTCCCCCCTGCAGCCTATAGGAGCATTCCCTCCACTGGAGAACAGCATCACTTCCCTCTCCTTAAGGTCCACTAATCGGATTGACAGGGATTGCCTGGATTATGGGAGGGGGAGCCCTGCGGAGAGGCTGCACCGAAACTTCAGTGACAGCCGCCTTTTAGACACCATGGTGTTGGACAGCACCTCGGTCAACTCCATGAAGTCCACCCTAAGCGCGCTGAATCCGATCCGACCAAAAGATGTGAGGAACAGGTAGAGTTCTTTAATTTCTCTGGGATTGTTTGCTTGCTTGTTGTAGACTGTACATTTTTGACTGAGCAACACGTCTCCTGGGTTCTAGGTTTGTCATTCAGCACTGCTAAGATGTCATGATGGTAGTTGAATGGTTTATGTCTGATGCAGCTTGGCAGATGTTGCTATGACTAGGTTGTCTTTCCTGTTTCTGTTGCATGCACTCACCCCTGTTATTGTTGAGTGCTTTGTGCATTGCCAAGTCCTGTTATTAATATGTGCTTAACCTGTGTAAAGAATGATGTAATTTGATCGCAGCCTAGGGTTACACTGAGTCAGTCATACTTATTTATCCAACAAATATAACTATTACATTTCAAGAACACAATGATTGAATTTACCACATGTAAATTTACCACAAATAATTCCTTAAAGTACGCTTTAGGACTGGGCCTTTTAACCTGTGTATGAGGGAGTGAGAAATGAAGAGTGCAGAGCCATGTGAATGTAAGGGGTTCAGGGCTGGATCAGTAAGAATCCGCACATACTGCTCCACCAAAAGAACCCTCATTCACTGTTACACGTGTCCACTGAACTAATGGGACTGCCTGGGCCAAGTGTGTATTTTATTACTATTCTATTTGTGCATGGATTCATTCTATGTACTTTAAATCTTAGACATGATGTTAAATCAGTGGCTTTTTTTCTTTTTCACTTGCCCACCCACCTGGTGTTGGTGTCAGGAGCTTTCTCGAGGGCAGCGTTCTGGGGAGTGGTGCCTTGCTCGGTGCTGAAGAGCTAGACCGCTACTTTCCTGACAGGCATGTGGGGATATGCATCGCCACTTGGAACATGCAGGGAGAGAAGGTGGGTGAGGGCTTGAGTGCTGTACCCCATCATTGTAAGGCATCATTGGCCCCCGGAACAATGTCCTAAAGGTTCTGTGCAGTAATGGTGAATTTGTTGTGCTGCTTGCAGGGGCTTCCAAGCAGCCTAGATGACCTGCTGCTCCCAACAGACATGGAATTTGCACAAGACTTCTATATCATTGGAGTTCAGGAAGGATGCCCTGACAGGTAGGCTGCAGTTCCTGTTTGTGTGTGTCATTTTTCTTCACATCTGTCTTTCTTCACTTTCCACCCAGTGACCTCTGTGTGTTAACAGGAGAGAATGGGAGATCCGACTGCAGGAGACTCTAGGGCCATTCTATGTTATGCTCTATGCAGCTGCACATGGAGTGCTGTATCTCACCATCTTTATGCGGCGGGACCTCATTTGGTTCTGCTCTGGTAAGCTGCTTGTCCTGTATGGTCGTTGGCTATGCGCAGTTTTGTTTTTAGGTTAGAAAAATCTACTGTGTGTTTCACTTTGGACAGATTTTGAATCAGCACAGACTGATTGTTTGTTTGCTTTCTGGCGACCCTTCTGGGTTGTCGGTGTAGAGGTGGAACATGCCACTGTCACCACTCGTATCATCTCACAGATTAAGACCAAAGGGGCAGTGGGCGTCGGCTTCACTTTCTTTGGGACGTCCTTCCTCTTCATCACATCTCATTTTACCTGTAAGTAAGACAGTTTGTTTTAAATAAAGCAACATGCTTCACAGAATCTTTAAAGGCATGATGATGAAATAATATATTGCATTTTAAAGCAGGAATTTTTCCAGAATTTTTTTTCTCTGGAAATAGAGGAAAGATAGAGGCAGACAGATAAGTGTTTCAGGTAGCCTTCAGGCTGTGATTCAGACAGCTCTGATTTAGAATTTCTACATGAAATGAATACCCATATTACACTTTAGTTCCATGTAATAAGGGGGGGGGGGGGGCATTTCTTTTCCAGCTGGAGATTCCAAGGTGTATGAGAGGATCTTGGACTACAACAAGATAATAGAAGCTTTAGCTCTTCCCAGGTGTCTTCCCGACACCAACCCTTACCGCTCCGTTGCCTGTGAGTTTGTATTTAAGTCCCCTTCAGTGTTGCATGTTGGATCGCTCAGTGACTTAATGTCGCACGGCACCTTTATCCCCAGCGGATGTGACCACCCGGTTCGACGAGGTCTTCTGGTTCGGGGACTTTAACTTCCGCTTAAGTAAAGACCGGCATGGGGTAGATGCCATTTTGAATGAGCACACTGGGACAAACATGGGCTCCCTCCTCCAGCATGATCAGCTGCACAAAGAAATGAAAGATGGTCAGTCTGGACTGATTCTTCATTGATGATTCCTTGGAAAACCAGTACCTTAACTTTATCTTGAGCTTGTCACTTAAACTTCCTTAATACACTGAGTGATGATTCTATAGCCTAGAGGTCATCACTGCTTTTTTGGCCATCTCGGTGTACTCAGAAGTTATCTGACTAGTGGGGACTTGTCTTGTTCACTGGCCAGTTGTGCAGTGAGCTCTTTCATGAATGACCTGACAAGTCATGTTTGGATTCTGTATATGTCTGTATAAGTGTATAGATTGGTCCATGCTGTATTTGCATAAACAGTATTTGCAGAAGTGTACATTATTACAGAATAAATGTATATTAAAAGCATGTAGTTAACAACTACCCTTTGGTCAAAATCAGGCCACACGTGAAAGAGCTGACACTACACACAGAGGGTAAAGTTAGCTGACTTGAGAGTTCATTAGTGGGGTCAGCAGCAGTTGATGATAACTTACAACTGACTCTGAAATGTATGGACGCCTGATAGATAAGTATTCCTAATAGAGTCATCACTCAGGGTGTCAAGCATACATAATGTATGAATACTGTAAGATGGAACAATAGATCTCATGAATATACTTAATTAGTGATTCCTGTTCACAGGCTCCATCTTTAAGGGATTTCAGGAAGCCCCTATCCACTTCCCTCCCACTTACAAGTTTGACATCGGTTGTGATGTTTATGACACCACATCCAAGCAGAGAACGCCCTCATACACAGTAAGGAACCATTATCTTCAGCTCTTCCTTGGAAGTGGTGTTTTTTTTGTTTTGTTTTTTTTTTAACTGTAGATTTCTTAAAAAAAAACCCAACAAATTCCTTTATTATTGTTACTGTAGGATCGAATCCTTTTCAGGAACAGACAAGCTGATGATATCAAAGTGGTTAAGTACACCTCCTGCTCTTCTATCAAAACGTCAGATCACCGGCCCGTGGTTGGCATGTTCCAGGTCAAACTCCGGCCTGGTAGAGACAAGTAAGCACTCTACCAATTCTTCATTTTGGAGGCATTATACACATTTGAGTGTTTATGGATTCGCATAAGGGATGCGTTTAGCCTTGGGTTCCTTACATCTATATTAGGAAAATGCAACTGAAAGCTTAAGACGTACCAATGTTGAAATAGGTTTGAAGGAAGGTTTTAAGATAAAGGTTTTTTTTCCATGAAAGGTCCTCTAGCCGTCACTGACCGTCAATGTCACATGCTTGTGCTCTAGCATTCCCTTGGGTGCGGGCCAGTTCGACAGGATTGTATACCTAGAAGGCATCAGACGGAGGATGACCCGAGAGCTGAAGAGGAGGGAAGTTGTGATGAAGAATCAGAGCGCTGTCTGCTCCATCTCCTGATCCTGGATCAGGATGCCACGAGCCTGACAGTCGTTCCCTCTGTGCCGAGTTACCAACTCAGGAAGCTGGACTTTCAGAACCAAGAGGAAACTCAGAACCAAGAGGAATTATGGGAGATGGAGTGTGTGGCCACCATCCAGACTATTAAGTAGTGTTTACCACACCTTCGTGGGGGCTTGAAAAATGGCTGGATGTTCACGTCTGCCAGCTGCCGTTGCCCATTAGGACACACACTGTTCAGTAAACGGTTTATTTACACAGTGGTACGTAGGACAGGCCATTAGAAATGACGAGGACTCCCATTTCAAGATGGACTTTTATAACCCACTTACCTTGTGTACTGTTTTACCTAACAGCTATGCCTCTGTGACTTGGTTTTTGTATTTGTTTTGTATGCTTATATTTAAGGACAGATGACATTTTATCACTAGCACATTTTTTCAAACTAAAGCAGTGTTCAATGGCCTTGTACAGTTAAATCAGCAGCTCGACTTCAAGATTCTGCGGAACAAATTATGTTTGACTTTTGGATCCCAATTACATGCTTGAAATTAGAGATATTTTTTTGTAATTGTTTTAAACATTCACTGGTACCATCTTTAACACAAATATGTGATCATTTTATGCACCATTTAATTTGTTTTATTCCTGAACTGTCAGTTTAAAATGTAACTTGTACCTGCTAGAGGTGCAGCAGGTGGAAAATGCAAGTAGAAATTGTGCTCATTAAGATTGAACACTGAACACAGACTAAGAGTGGATGCTTGTCCATTGCCTTAACTTTTCATAAAAAAAAAAAAAAAAATCTAATTCACTTGGCGTCTTCCGGCCATGTTTGTATGGTCGCGGCACGGTTTCTTGGGAACAAGGCAGAAGCAAGTAACCGTACTCCTCTTGCATGGACTGGAATGACTATTGTAACAGTGAATCATGTATTCACATCACATTCCTCACTGCTATTAGAAAGTGCCTGAGATTGAGTTTATAACTGCCTCTGGACTCCTCTAATATGTTCCTTTGTTTCAAACCAACTAACAGCATGTTCTAAATGTTTTCAAAATTATTTAAGTAATATAAAACCTATTTCTGACTCACAATTAGTGTTTTAATACATGTCAAAAGAAAGAACATGTGAATTTCTAACAGGATCAGGATTGTTAAAATGTTAAAAACTCAAACACTATACAACCATTGTGAAATGAATCATTAGACTTTTTCCCAGTATGCAAGGCATCTATATGCCACTGAGGAGATGCATCACAGCACTGATATGAACAAACTGACAAATGCCACAGCATTGACAGTATCTTAAATGTATGCCTACAGGACATACAGCTCAACATCAAAATGTTTAGTACAAAATGTTGATGGGCATATTGCCAACACTAGAGCCAAGTTGTGCACTTTCTACAGCATTTAAATGTGCACAGGTTTAGAAGACAACATGATTAGGTTTAAGCCTACAGTTCCAGTTGCTATTCTGATAGTCCCAGATCTAAAATGACCATCATATTTAAAGAAATATGTTTAGAAATTGATATCGGGACATAATCCTGGTTACAGTTTATGGTAACTAATATCTATGCTTAGTTTTACAAGAAACCAACTGAAAGTAGTAATATAAAGCCTCTGTCAACAACAGGGCAAAAACAAGAACTATGGCAAAGGTCTTAATGGTCTGACCAGAATATTTTAAATATCAGTATGTGTTAGATTGTCAACCTCCCAGAATGTAATCTGTTCCCTTTTCTAGTACCTGAGTATTCAATAGCCATTTTTGTCAGGGGTTTGGTGAAACATCTTCTGGACCTGCACCGATCATTTTACATATATAATTTTCTTTCTTACAAAAACCCTACAAGGTTTATATGCCTAAATACACTCATCGGAAATTTGCTTCACTATAAGTTCTTAGAGAGCTTGCACCAGTGTTTTGTATTTAAAAGACTTTAAAGTAAAAGTGACCAAAAATCAAACAAACAGTCATACAAATGCCTCCATCAGTATAACACGCAAAAGCTCTGATAATGAACAAGCAAACCAATTAAATACAGATCAGAATCTCAAATGACTGACTTACTGCAATAGACTGGTAATAAGCACACATTCTTTTGCACATTGCCATGTGACTCTTAGCCCCAGACTGACCTATTGCATCAGTACCTTTCTTTTTTGAGGCCCGTTTTGGGGACATGACGTGGGACTAAAAACAAAACCAAGCAAAATATGAGTCAGAACCAGTCTTTTGGGGGCAAAATTTACATCTTGTATCTTGTCTAGTTGAGTTCTCTCCCAACCCCCGTCAGCAGGCAAAGATTCGTAGCTCTGAGATCACCATACGAAATACTACAAGACGGAGGCCTGACCACAACTTCCGTGCCTGCTCGCACGTGTTGCACCAGTTCCAGTGAAAGTCGTGCTGTGGGTGGGTCCTTGGTGCTGTCAGCAACGCCCTCCTACCGGAAGAGGCGGTACATGCGTGGCAGGCGACCGTCTTTGCTGGAGAGGGCCGCCTGGATGTGCTCGTGTGAAGGGAACTCGGTCAGGTCACCAAGTGCCGCAACGGACGGCTTCCTCCGCAGCATCTTGGTGGTCACTCTCTTGATGTCACTGGCCGTGACGTTGCCTAGCAGAAGAGACAAGCTATTTTCTCAGGATTTTCAATTCCAGTGAAACAGAAACAAAACAGTCAAACAAACAAGAATGCAAAATGTGACCCAATGTGAAGGTACACAGAGAGAGCTGATATGAGCTCTCCCAACTATATTGTCTGCATAAATATTTGTATGTGTATTATTGACTCAGCAAGGGCCAATCTGACCCCAGATCTGCAGTTCTAGTATGAGGAGTGGTATGGAACATTAGTCTTACTGATGAGCTGGCATAGCTCATGGGGAAGCTTCCTTTTGCCTGTGGCCAGAACCTGCCGACCGACATCCTCAAAGATGACGGGCCTGGACTCCAAGTTCATCATCAGCATGGACTTCAACTGGGTCTTCGCTCTTTCCAGCTCCACCTATGCACAAGCCAGAAACGTTGGTGTAAAAATGCATTCGAGTCAGGACCCTTGGTAGACTGAATAGATGCAGAAATCTACAAGCCTACCTCTCCCGTGGTGCTAGCCATCTGGATAAACTCCCTTGTGATAATCTCCACCATTTCCCTCACCTAAGAGAGAGAGCAAGAAAAAAAAAAAAAAAAAACCTTTTTCTAAATGTATCCTTCTGAACCTGAGAAATCAACTTTCTCCTGTCTGAGTGTACCTGTCTTGGGTCAGCACTGGCATGGATACAAAGCAGACCACTGTCCTCATAGCTGTGATGGTAAGAGGTTGCGTTGTACATCCAGTGGTGTCTGGAAAACCACATAAAAATTCATGTGGTTTTATTCAGTAGGGGGTTTTGGGCATTGTTTAAAATGAGATTTTAATACTTTATTTAAGCAATGCTTCGTTCACATATACCAATCAATAAATGCATGATCCAGTTCTCACAATCCTTAATTACTTACTTTATCTTAAGTCCATAACTAAAAATGTTATCATACAACATACCATAGTGTCCAAAAATCTGAGTCTGTTATCAATAACTGATGGATGGAGCACGTGTTACAATTTGAAGGAAAGGACATCATGGAAGTTTTTTAAAAAATGAAACAACTGGTTTGTGATATTCAGGGTATTCAGATATAGTACATTTTGATTTCAGTATAAGATTGGTGAAGGGAGTTGTACCTGTTGAGCACGTTCAGATAGAGGCGCGTAAACATGCCTTTCCCTGGGCCACCTGCTGAGAAAGAGCCACCTCCTCCCATCATCATGTTGAGGACAGCAAAAGGGATGAAGTCGTCCTCCTGCCGAGGGTTGGAAAGAAAATACACAGGGGTTACGTGACAGCCGTCAACAGGACAGCCGAAGTTCTTAAAGGGGTGTCCCAGCTGACTGGTGCGCCAAACCCACCAGGAAGGAGCAGGTCTCCAGGCCGATCATGATGTGCGTAAGCTCTGGGATGGGTGTGGGTCCCAAGCTCACATCAGACATATCCTTCTCCATCTGCAGACACACAGCGCAAACCATCAGCCCACGTCACAGTGCATGCATTGGGTTAAATGCAAATGAAAAGGGAATTAGCTTTTAGATGTAGACTTAGCCAATACATATTTATTTTTTAAAAAAGGGGGGGCAAAAAAAGAAAAAGTAGACCCTGGCAACCCACTGTCTGGAGGATCGCTCAACTTACCTTAACGATGCCCCCTGTATACTGGGCCATGGAGCAGTCCACCTGGCCTGGCGTACTCATGCCCCACACAGGCTTCACGTTCAGCAGGTGCTTCCTGGCACACTCTAACAGTCGCTCGTGCTCCACCCCCACCCCGGCTAGCACCATTCGCTCCGGGCAGTAGTAGCTGCGCAGGTAGGAATGCAGCAGCTTCCTGTCGATCTTCTCCACGCTCTCCACAGGACAGAAACGGGGCAGGCCCACTGTGTTCCCCCAGTACGCTGCCTGAAAGCACCAGAGGACTAAGATGAAATGTCACCACATGCCTCCGAGTTGTGACAGGATTTCTGGGCAGAGATTAACATTTAGTCCTCAATTGAAATAGAATCTTCATTAAAAAGCCCAGAGACATGAAAAAAGAATGACTCAAGGAAAATATCAAAGTGCAATTGTTCTGAGCAATATTGCATTTTAAAGTAGCAATAATGTTAGTTAAGCTCCAAGTGTGTATATGTGATCCCCACAGTATCTAACATTTTACCAAGCATAGTTACAAACTTCTTGTTCCACTATGAAAATCGATGAAACGCTGCTGTTGCCGCTACAATTTAAAACAGCCCTACATGCATTACTGCCATTGTAAAAATAGATTTAAATAATTAACCCCCACCCCCCCAATTTAATATCCTACCTAAACTGAGGGAGCACATTCACTGAGTACTAGGCATAACCTATTTTCACAAAATTGGAGCCAACAACAGAGAGACTGGTGAACACGACAGGCCCCAACTCACAGCATGAATCATTTCTGTCAGTAGCGGTTCAGGATCAGGTCTCATATTCAAATCTTCCAACTCAAACCTCACGGTCATTCGAGTCATTTCGAGCTCTTCATCTATTTAAAAACAACAGAGCCACATGCTTAGAAACAGCCCAAGGAGTAAGAGTGGTACACCCCATCCAGAAAGCACCGCACCTAACAAACGTGGCTGCAGAACAGCATCTGCCAAGAGGCTAACCACAGTATCCAGACCTTTGACTTCAGCTGAAACTGCATACATTGTTGTATCCCTGAAAATGGCAGTAAGGACTACATGAAGAACAGCAGTAGCAGTTTGTTACATCGCCTGACAGTATTTCAATCTGTAGCACAATAAAAAAAATTGTACAGTTGTATACAAAGTTTAAAGAAACTTTATAAAGTTTATATAAGAAAGAAAATGAATTGAAGTCAGTAAAACCTGGATGTTTGACAGTCACAGATTCCTCCATGTTTCTCCAGTGATAGAAGTATTTCATCTTTACTTCCATACTGAGATGTAGACTTAGAAGGAGAATGCAAAACATTAGCAAAATGTTCTTGGGACTACATCTTCCTTTAAAACAAAAACACAGTTAACATTCCATCTACAAAAATAGGTCTACTTACAGAAAAAGCTAGCTTTTCCAAAAAGTGTGCAATTCCACTAGGATATTTGGTTTCATGACGAGATCCTGAATTCACTAAAACTGAAAACAAAATGTAACAGAAAGAGTGTTCCAACATGTAACTGTTTGAACTGCAGCTAGCAAAAACACTAGCAATCAGTAGCACAACCAATAGCACAAGTATCCTACGTTGTACTTACTTCCAACGGTGCAGAACTGGCCAAATTTGTTTTGTGACGCAACTCTAAGGCCGTTCTCTAAAGTGGTTATTTTAGTCTCGTATTTTTCATGGCCATCAACTGAAGCAAATATAGGCTTAGGAATTCCGGGTAACGCCGTGAACAAAGAGACATTAGGATATCCACCGCCGCTGCTGCTGTATTGCCTACACGCAGCAATGCCGAACCTACAGCAGAAACGCATGTGTCATCCAATCATCACAACATGAATCACTTTGTCATGTTATTGGCACGGGAAAAATGGATCAATAGTTAATATATAGACTCCTTCACATGTCAAAAGGCGCAGCAGTGGACATGCACTCAACTCACTAGAAAAGCAATACGTAAATTTGCTAAACTAGGTTAACTTCTGGCGCTTGCTAGTTAGTTAGCGTTCGTTTAGCAAATTTAGCAGCATAGCTTACCACAGTGTCGCTAATTATCTAACAAGATACACAGAGTATTTAAAGAGATATTTTCATTCTTTTGACAATCCTGTGAAGGGCTGATTATCTTCGTCGTTGCTGTAAATTACAAAAGGCACTGTCTCTAAACTATAAAAAAAAAAAATCGAAAGCCAACCTTTGTATACGGCACCAACACCCGAACCTTGACATGTGAACCGCCATATTAGATCTTATAAAGACTCCCGGAAATGATTCAGGAACATTTCCTTAGTTCACTGTTGCCTAGAAACGTCAAAGAATCTATGCCACCCTCGTGCCATTTCGTGGCCAGGGTTCGACGAGCTAAATGATAAGCATAGCTAAGCTTGTAGACTCAGTACCTTTCAATCTACAGGTGTAGCAGATAACCTTAGTTGCAAACAAGGAGATCCAAAGTTCCTAAACTGAAAGGGCTTGAAACAGAAAACAGATACCTGCCTACAGGTATTCCTTGTAGCGTGTGTGTGCATCGTACATATTAACAACCCCAGTTTCTGATAACTGGTGTGCATGCGCAGGACCTTTTTCAGGGAGTTCTGTCTTGAAAAAGGCTTGAAAAGTTGTGTCCAGCTTGGGTAAATAAGAAATGGGAGAATTTGACGCAAAAGTAAAAAGAGAATTTAATGTAGTTGAAGTTAGTCTGTCTTGTTTGTTTGTTTTGGGGTTTTGTTGTTGTTTTGGATTTGTAGTTATTTTTGAGAACTGGAGAAAGTGTCAACTTTTTAATTGTGAATAAACGGGTGCCTTGCATGTTCATTATTTTTCTTCTCAACATACTCTTGCTTCAATACTAGAAAGCCCCTCCTTGCTTGTGCTCAATCAAAGGAGATCTTGAAATATTGCGACATTGTGTAGAGATCACGCAGTATCCAGTAAACTTCGTCTTGATTCCAGAACGCAGTAATGGCAGGACGCCTCTTGAAAAGTGTCAAACACTTCTCAATAAACTACGACCCGATTAATGAAAACAACACGTTTACCAATGGCAGCACTCTTGAGGGACGAGTTGTTCTGGAAATAACCAAAGACCTGAAGATTGATCAACTTTATGTAAAGTGTAAAGGGCAAGCGGACGTGCACTGGACGGAATCCGACAGCAAAAATGACACGGACGACTCCTACAGCGCCCATGAAAGATATTTCAAACTCAAACAAATCCTTATTCAGAACGCATCTAAGAAAGGTAAGCTGTAGGTCCCAATGTGGAAACGTGTACTGATGAAAAATCTACCTATGTCTCGCAAGTTAGCTACTGCTATGTGACCGTATAGCGAATAGTACAGAGATTGGTCGCATTTTTAAAATTCCAAATAATGGCCATCAGACAGACCTAGACATCATGACAGTCCTGGCTGTCATTATGCAATTAATGGTTTTAACTTCTTGATATGGAGAATGTTATTTCTGATATCCAGAATTTATTTCCATTGCATGGCAATCAGATTTTAAAGTGATTAATAAGGACATTTGCTAATCGTTTTGAACACATTTACATTAGGCGTGGACAAAACAAAGCCACAGAAACACAATAATGCATTATTGATACAAAGTGAAAAAGCAATTTTTAAAAGTGCTTGAAGGTCATTAGCTGTGTTTTGGTATTATAATGGACATAAGTGGAAAAGGGGTGGCTCGTGGCAATGTGAGAGTGAGTGGACAAGCGGCATGCCCATACTGACCCTGTACACACCTGGTTGTTTCACCTGGTTGCATCCTGACAACATTTTAAACACATGCATTTACCCTTGGTAGTCAATAGCATTTCAGGTTAAACACTTTGAAATCTGACTGCCAAGTGTTGTTAAAGTGATCTTAGTTATTAGATTTAAGGTTCTTCACTTCTTTGTTTTCTTGTGCATGTACAAAGCAGGTTAGAGCCGTGGAAGCCATGGGCACCTGGAATCCAGTTTTCAACCCATATGGGTCTTGCAAGAGTATACTTCTGCAAAGATACTAACAAATATCTTTAGTCTCTGGCAGTAAGTAACAAACTTTTTATTGTGGTGTCTTTACAGAAAAAAATAATGGAGCAACAGTAACACCTAGGGAAACTTGTGAGTGCAGTGCAATACATTTTTGTTGGTGGATTTTCCTGGATACAGTAAAAGATAACTATAAAAAGAGTAAGACATGGCCTGTTTAGTATACTACTTACAGTAAGGGCTCTCATTTTCAAATGGCCTCTCATTATAACTGACAATCATATTCCATATAATATTACATTGTATTACACCATAAACAAACTTTAATTCTGTGTTGTAAACTTCCAGACAAAAATTTGGTTATAGCAGGAAGCCATGTCTTTCCATTTAGATTTCAACTTCCTGAAGGGTAAGTCATTCTGAAATAACTGACATTTCACTGGAATCATTTTAAAGACTATCCAGAGCAATGTACTATTTTGTTGTGTGTGCACCTTTCATTATTTATTTTTAGTTAATGTCATTTTATGCTATTTTATTGTATTGTGTTTCTTGTGTGTTGGATAGCGCTTCTGTGACACACACAATTCCCTCAGGATGAACAGAGTATTTCTTATTCTCAAAGTCTATGTCTTTTAACTTCTATACCCAAGCCAACTTTGTTCCACACATATAGAATGTTTAAACTAAATGTTAAAGGCACCAAATGTAACGGTGAGCGGTAAGGAGGCAGACGCATGTGCAGAGAAGAGTGAGATTTATTATGGGCAAATCCAAAATCAGAGTTGTTGTAGTAGCCCAGGGTCATAGAGCCAACATAGAGATCATGGAGATACATGATAAACAAGACAAGTGCTAGAATAAACAAAAGCTAGGAAACACAAAGCAAAAGCACATGAAGGCAAACAAGGCAAGCAGGCTATGACAAAGCCTAGGGAAAACCCGTGGCTAAGAAACAGGAAGGCTAGGATACACGGAGTACAACCTTACAGGTATACAGAGACGGGCTTTCAAAAACATTCACTAAATACTAAATAATAAACGCTCAGATTCAAATAAGCAATGAACAGCCAAGACCAAAGCAACAAGGCAGGGTTTAAATACATGAACTAAATGAGGGACAGGTGTGGAAAATCAAAAGAGGGGCGGAGAAAATGAAATTCACCAATACACCAGGTGTTCTGTCCAAATGTGAAACAGATGTGTGATATTGCAGGAATTAATAAGATGTGAAAATTAATTAATTGTATTCAACTCTGTCATAGGAACCTGCCATCATCTTTTAAAGAACAACATGGATCAATTATATATATTCTTGAGGCCAGACTGTGTAGAGCATGGAGGATTACTCGTACTGCAACAGTGGAATTTACATTTGTGTCAAAGGTTTATGAAGATATTCCTTATTTAATGGTATGTGCTCAAAATATTTATAAAGCTATGAGGCCAAAATGGGGTCTTTAATAAGGATGAGCAAAAGGAAATCTCACGAAAATGAAGTCACAGCCAGTTGCAAAAACATTTTTAATTGCATGTAAAACTGAAGAATTGTGATTATTTTTTTTACCTTGCAGCAATTTTTTTGCAATCAAAATAACTTTATCTTCCTCTTTGAGTTCCTCTTTCCCCCCTTTGTATTCCTCTTTTATTTGCACTACTGTTTTTACCTCTTTTTGACATGAGGGCAGGGTAAGGTGGGTGAGGTGTTGCCAGATGGGAAGGCATGTTATGTTCCTGAGACATCATCAGCTGGGACACTGTTGTGATTAGTTTACCCATTTCACTAAATGAAGGTGGCCCCCACTATTCCTTCTGTATCGTGTGTTATATAGTTATGACTAGCTTATAAATAACTCTGTCCCTAAGGTACTAGAAAGGCTATTTCCATTAGAATTTATGCAGATGATTTATTTATTATTTACCCTAAACTTCCACATACACAGAAACCACTTTCTGGTGCCATTGAGAAAAAGATGAAACTTTTCACTTCTGGAAGTGCCTCAGTTAAAGCAGCTACTGACAAAACGGGCTACATGCAAGGTAATTTTCCATCATTACTCAAGCCCAGTGAAGTCCTTGACTACTGGCAAGGAAAACCTAATTCAAGATGTTAAACATTGTGAGCAATTTTGGTGCAGTATTTCTCAATTCTGTAATATTGCAGGTGAGATCATCATAGTTGAATCCGAGATTGAAAACTCGTCATCTCGTGATCTCAAACTGAAGTATAAACTTGAACAAAAGCAGACTTTCACTGCTGGCTCTCATCACAAGCATGAGGATAAAGTTATTTTCAAAGAGGTTGCAGATCCCATCCTGTCTAGATCAAAGAGGACTGTGGCCAGCAAACTGAAGATTCCTCCGGATGTGAGCTTAACCATTGCAAACTGTGACATCATTAAAGTGGAACACGTGCTTAAGGTGCTGATGTTTGATATGCTTTTCTTGATTTTGCCAGCATCCACAGTATCCTCTAACATCATGCTACAGCATTCATTACTATTTTATCTTTTGTTTAAAGGTGTATTTGGATGTGCCTTTTGCCAGGGACCCAGAGATCTTGTTTCCAATCATCATTCTGCCAGGAGACCAGTGCTTTCTTCCACAGCAAAATGAAGCAAATTCCTATGCCAATACAGAGGCAGTGTGGAGTAGTTCCCCATTCCAGCCTGCACTGACACACCTTCTTCCTGCTGCTGCCACCTTTAGACCAATCCCAGAACTATACCCCAGTCTCTACACTCCACAGCCAACCAATCCAGAAGGGCCTCCCCCTTCCTATACAGACATCTTCCCAACTGCAAGTGCAGCAACATTGGGGTTACAGCCATCTCCTCTAACCCCAGTCCTCAGTGCTCCGTCCTGTCCTGCTCAGGGTTATCCAACTGCTGCTCAACACCATCAACCGGAGTCAGAATGTCTCAGTTCCCTCGGATACTGGCAGGGTGCTCTTAATTCAGAATCATATCCTACTACCACAAACAAATAGCCTGCATAACCAAAACTGCTTTCAAGCTCTTCACTAGCTGAATCGTCAGTGAAAAGGGTATAGTAATTATTAACTACTGTATTTCCAAGTGCTTCTAGGTTGTGCCAAGCTAAAAAGGCTAACCACCCTTTGCATATGTCTGTATGTAGCCAACTTTGTGATTTCAATTATTATAATGTGTGTGTAACTGTGTGTAACTGATATTTTTTAGCATTTAAATCTCCAGTTATAACGTTAGGGCATCCTATATTGGAGAACCATCTGCATTACCACTGTTTAAAATTAAATTTTATGAAATGCCTATTTTTTTTTCCATTCAGTTATCTTTTTCAATTAAAAACATTACAGACTTTTACTTATAGTGGTGACGTATGACATGACTAAGGTGATAGGTTAATTGTTGAAGACTTTAGGATGTGATGTTTTAAATATTAATACCTGCATAAAATCTTTTCGTTTTCCTCTGCTCTTTTCGCACCGCATTGGCTGTACCTTAACAAATTATAGTATAAAAAGGACATATAGCATGAATATTACTCACTTCTCAAGTTTGACTCGGTAGCCCCTGCATTGTACGCAGGGGTTAACACTGTACATGCGCAATGCAACTGGGCAGGGCAAAAAACTAAACGGGAAGTGTGAGGCGTTTACATTTATCTACTTTATCCAGTTATTTATTACTACGTGGAATCGAGCGTTCAGCTTTAATGTACAAAAATGTCAGGAACGATCCAAGACCTCTCTGTGAACTACGATCCCGTTAATGAGAACAACACGTTTACGTGTGGCGACGTTATTAATGGTCGAGTTATATTAGAAGTGACCAAAGAAGTCAAAATTGACAGTCTTTACATAAAGTGTAAAGGGGATGCAAACGTTCGCTGGACTGAGAGACGAAACGACGATACGCATGTCTACAGCGCTCATGAAAGATACTTCAAACTTAAACAGGTGTTTATTCAGGACCCATCCAAAAAGGGTAAGGAATATCTTATTGCCATCAAGCCTAACCAAAAAACTCACAAATAAGCAGTCTTCAAATGGTTTTATGTGCTATGCTCTCTTTTGTAGACTAGCTTATGTACGTTTGGCGTGATAGACGACAACGTAAAGTATGCAGATCTCCTAAGTAAGATAAATAAATATGCATCAAAACAGTTGTTTACTTGGGTTCCTTGCGATATTTTTACAGGCAAAAAAGATCCAGGCACCATTATAACAACTGGGGAGACTTGTAAGTGTAGTCACTTTATTGTTTACGCCATTTAGTTATAGTCACTTTAGGAAAATGAAAACAGGTTGCATGGTGTAAAATGAATTTCTATCAGCCATCATGTTGGAACATGTGTATTTTGTTCATTGCTTCTTCTTTTTTTCTTGCTTTTTTTTCTTCTCTGTTTACTTTGACTTATTATCTATTATTTTTTAACTTCCAGACAGTAATGTGGTTAGGCCTGGAAATCATGTTTTTCCATTTAGCTTTCAACTGCCCCACGGGTGAGTAATGACTCTAAATCTTTTTAATACCATATTGGCAGTGTATTGCCCTTCGGAGAAGCTTCACTTTTGTGTGGTAATTCACTTTACTGTAAACACTGTGATGAAATAATGGTTAGTCTGTCCTTTTAGTTTCAGGATTGTTATTCCCCTCTCAGCTAAAGTGGTTCATAAGATATTGTGGCACTAATACCAGAACCCATAATATTACAATGAAGCGCCACTCCCATCAGGCAGTGTTTTAAAGCTTCGGTGAAGCGTTGGTAATAGGCGAGCTCTTGCCAAATGTGCAGCCTTGCACAACAGTAGTGTATTCAAACTGTAGAAATTGGCACATTCTGGTATATGGTGCATTGCACATGCTACCCAGCTTGGACTGAACTAACCCTCTGGTCTGCCACTCTGCTGTGATAATAATTGTCCTATCATTGCAAATGTATCAAACTGGATGACAGTGTCTCTTTTAACCATTTCTCAGATTAGTGATTTTTTAAATTCATGTCTTTCAACCTCTGGGCCTGAAAACTTTATAGAGAGTAAAAAGGTTAACGTTTTAACTTGAGAGAGGCTACTGTGAATATATCAATGTCACATAAGAATAACTGATGAAAAATCCACATAATGAATGAAATGTATGTTTAAATCATCATTGGTCCTGGTCAGTGACTTGTGCTGCCTTCTTCTCTGCAGGAATATGCCAGCATCTTTTTCAGCATACTATGGCTCGGTTAAGTACTTGCTTGAGGTCAGACTGGATCGTTCATGGAAAATGGATCGTACTGCTATCAAAGAAATCACCTTTGTCCCATTGATTAATAATGTTGGTCCCAATTTAATGGTATGTGGCCATGTGAAAAATGTTTATGCACCCTTCTGAGTTCTTCCCTTAATCAGCAGGAGTGTGAGTTCTAGCAGCCAATTCTCAGTGCTGCCACCAGATCACTGAGTGTAGTCTAGTTATTCCAATTGACAGTAATGTGTTGGAAATAACATTACCTCACAAATCTAATGCAGTTCCACTATGCACACTGCATGATTTCACATGAAAGTTGTTTTATGGGAACAGAAGATATTGGATTGTAAATCTAGATTGGATAACTTAATGATGTTTTTTGTGTTTTATGCATTTTTTCTGAATTTTGTATTTTTACTGAAATATTTCGGTCTAACAAGCATCTTTTAAAAACATGTATGCCATTAATGTAAAATTTAATGCTGTCACACCTCTGGTGACACTCAGGCAGAAATCTACCAATCACATGTCACAACCACTCCCCTGTTCCATAATCAACCACATAACTAATTAAGTGTCTAAGATGTTTCTCGGCATACCACAAATGCAATAAAAAGATAACAAGCTGTACACATATGTGTCATATGTGCTGTTTTGTTCTTTTTCATGCAGATGCCACAGAGTGGTGCGACAGACAAAAAGATGAAACTGTTCACCTCAGGAAGTGCCTCAATAAGAGCATCAACAGAAAAAATGGGTTATATGCAAGGTCAGCACACATCATTTCACAAACAGCAGGCATTATATTTACATTTTATGCAATTGGCAAATGATTTTATCCAGAGCAACTTACAATTTCCAGTCACATTATAGAGGGAGGAAAGTATAGTGTTAACAGTCTTGCCCAATGACTCTTATTGATATGGCATAGAACACTTATCCAGCAGGGGATTGAACCCCAGTCCCCCACAGGAGAGGCAGGACTGTTACCCACAACACTATACCAGCCATACTGTGTGCATATATATATTCAAATCATTGAATGGAGTTTCTATTTCTTCATTCTTTCTTTCTGGAAGGAGAGGTTATCAAGGTTTACACCGATATTGATAACTCTTCCTCTCGCAACCTCAAGATGAAGTACAGTCTCGAGGAAAAACAGACCTTCTCTGCTGAGGGTCATCATAAATATGGGAGCAAAATTATATTCAAAGAAGTTGGGGATCCCATTCCTTCTGGATCAAAGCAAACAGTCACCACTCAGGTCACCATCCCATCTGATGTGGACCTGACCATTATAAATTGTGGCATTATCAAAGTGGAATATGTATTAAAGGTACCAATGGCCAATTCCATCAGTTGAACCTGAAATTAATGGCAAAAAGTATTATCCTGGTTACTCAAGTTACTACTGTATTTAGTGTACTGTACTGTACCTAGACAGTAAAATGCCAAGGAAAATGTTTATATTATTGTTATATATTTAAAAAGTACATACTTTAATTTTTTTATACTGTGGTCTTATGCTATAACTTACATTCTTTAAAAACATTTATGAAGTTATTTTTTTCAATTGTGATTTCTTTTATAAAAACATTCATTAATCTTAAACCAAGAACTAAAGTTTAAGATTTTTCTTTGAAACAAACATGTTGTATTTGTTGTACTAATTTGCTGTAATAACCACCTGACTTTTCTCAGGTCTATCTGGATGTTCCCTATGCAAAAGACCCAACGATACATTTTCCAGTGGTCATTTTGCCTGCAGGCCTGTTTCTTGCTCCACTGCAGAGCCAGCCAGGCTTTCAGCCTTATGGAAACCCTGACGCATCAGGATGGAGCAATGTCCCACCCCAGCCTGCATTAGGGCCCGGTCCGTCTGGTGCTGCATATGGACCAGCCCCAGGGCTATACCCCAATATACAACCTTCTCCTATGCATCCACAGCCAGCCAATCCCGAAGCACCGCCTCCTTCTTACCATGACATCTACTCGAACCCCAACCCTCCAGTCCCTGGATACAATCCAGCTCCTTCGGCTCCAACATTCAATCCGCCTCAGTACCCCTTTATGGGTTATCCAAATCCTACACTGCCCCACCCAGCACCAAGTGCCCCAGAGTTCTGCCCAAATCCACCTGCCCCAGGCTATGGGCCTCCAGGGGGTGAACCAGGTTATTGGCCAAGTCCAACCAATGTGATCAATCAACCAGAGCCTTATCCAACCAAAACACCTGAGAAGCAAGAGTAATTAATACTACCTTTTACTGTTTCATTTGATGGGGTTTCACATTATACAAATAACCATACTCATAGAGCATATATTGACATATGGGTGTCATAATGGGTGACATAAGATTATATATAATCTCAGTGGTTGTGTATATATAAATCAGTAGTTGAATACCTCCGAGGTTCCGTTGTCTTAGACACATACTAAGAACAATGGTAAGCCTTCTCAGTACATTAGGGCATCTGTTTTTATTTACACTCCAAACACTACCACTGCAAGGGCTGTATGCACTACAAATCAAAATTATTTAATCAAAAACTAATTACTTGACTGTTAAATGTGCCAGCATATGTGCTTTTATGTACATCTCTATATCTACATGTACTTCTCTATATCTCTATATATTCATTTACTGAATCAATAATTGCATTGTATTGTACTTATATTGGAAAATTCATGAACAATTGCCGTCCAGAATTGCACAGAATTACAGAATTATATGAGTAAAGTTTAACAAACTATGAACACATTTCAAAGGAAAATCTAAAAATATAAACTTTTCTAAGATAAATAAACTTTTTTAAGATAAATTGTTTAACAGAGGTATTTCTACAGGGTGACGGGAACTACATTTCCTTTTTAACACAATGTCCCTCAAGGCCATTTCCCCAACAAACCACACCACAGCAATCATGTTTACTCAATGTAGAAGTGAATTTTAAAAAGACCTGCAAGATGGGACATATACCACCATAACAATTCTAAGCTACAGTGCCATTAATAGCACACTTCTTATTGCACTTAGGCTGCCTGGTCTATGGGAAACTTATTTACCCAAGAGTGAAAGCCATCTTCATAGTCAACTGAACTAAAAAGCCTACTGAAGAGTCATCCATTGATGTATGAAATCTATCGGTATAAGTGGAAATTCATTTAATTATCTGGAGGAGTAGTTACTGTAGCTCAACAAACTGATTGACCACACTAAAATATAGGTAGAGCTTTGTCCATGTGTAACAGGTTAACATAAGCTAATGAATATTTGAAATTCACGATGATGATATAATGAAATTCATCAAAACAAATGTTCCTCACTTTTGCATCTGTATCTCTTACTTGTGTGTATTATGCGGTTTGTGTGTGCGGGCACGTTCGGAGCAGTTACGAGTATATACATTACACTTTTAACTAAAAACAATATTGCTACCTAACCTCAAGCTATATTGTCTCGTTTGTATAGCACGGTCCAGTTATATTCACGTTACCCCTTAGTATAAGTACGGTACATGCTCTCTCAGTGCATTTCACTAATGCTATTTCTGTAATCGGTAACATAATCAGCTATTAGCTAACTTCTTTCTCCTTATTGTATTAGAAGGAAATTTAACTTGATATCGACCGTCTCTCCAAGACAGTATCTCATTTTCCTCAGCAGAATGCACAGTTGCTTTTACTGAAGCTATAGGCTTTTGTTTATTCCTCTTTATCAGTGCTTACAGGATGCCCCTGAAAGAGTCACTGCAACATTTAGTATGATAAATAATACTTAAGCCCATTTGCAAACCCAGTGGCGGCATATTAGCAACCGAGTACGCCGGGCTACAGGCTGCTGCTGAGGTGGAAGAGGACCGTGCGAATGTGAATTGATGCCTAGTTGTAGCTTGTGTGTTAAGTTCCCCCGATGGGATGCCGTGAACTTCCAAAAAGCTGAATCGCGCACTGCCAATGGGAGCAACGCCACGTTGTCGTCGTTATTAATGCACAACGTGCTTACCTGTGAAATAAATCGAGTCCCACTGATACAGCAAGATATAGGTGTACAATTTATAAAAAAAAAAAAAAAAAAAAAAAAAAAAGCTAACACATGTTGCACTCGCAGATTAAACTTTAACAGCACCTAGCTTGTCTGATAAATTGGCAAATGTTCAGTCCAATTTATTGATTTACCTGAAAAATATTATATGTGTGCCCACAGATAACGTATTGGCCGATCTGGGGACGCAGCCTTTGACTGGAAGCAGAGAGATCTGTGAAAACTGAGCAACCGCTTGATTTTCAATCGTATTTCTTTTGTTTTGTAAATGATGAAGAGGACTTAAACAACAAAGGTATTTACTTAACAAGAAATATTTAGGAAAACCCAAAAATGGGATATTGCGCATTTTTTTTTCTGTTTCGTTTAATTTAAAACTAAATAGAGAGTCTTGTATTTAAATTTTAAATACATGGTGGTCTGGCGTTTTCTTATTTAATTCGTATAGTTCTTATACTTTGAACACTTTTAAATTGAAACAACATGTATCCGGAAGTACATGCGGCTTTGGATTTTTTGAGAGCTTTTTGGACACGGAAACGTGTTTGTTGCTCTATACGCTTTAGTTGAAATACAATATAAGTAATGTTTTATCATGTACGTTACCTATTATTTCACCGAAATTTAGACATGTTTTACTATCCAAATAATTGTATTTTGCGGTCTAAACAGCTAACCCCGGCGCACCAATGAGTTTGTGTGTTGCTTGTAGCGTTATACAGCAAGCTAGCTAGCTAGCTAGCTAGGCAGCTAGCAGAAAGAGGTTGCGGTTTAATATTAAGTAGTGTAAACATTACGCTTTAACATTAAGTTTTTGTAAATTAGGTAACTAGCTAGATAGCCCGCTAGATGTTTGCATAATCTACAATAATAATTAGGTTACTGAACATTATGGAAGCTAATGCTTTCTTTACAGTAGCTGTCTTAAGTACGTTGCACTAAGATGACTAGCTAGTTAGCTAATTCACAGCTATCGATAGGCGGCTTTAATCAGCCGGATTTGGCTGGCTAGCTAGTTTAATATCAGTATAATTTAATGCTTTAGTGTTTGGTAGATTCTATTTGTCTTCCTAATCGGAATTTGTCTGCCTTGGATTTGATAGATCTCTCTGGAACATGAGATTCTCCTCCACCCTCGATACTTTGGCCCCAACCTTTTGAACACAGTCAAACAGAAGCTCTTCACAGAGGTGGAAGGCACTTGTACTGGAAAGTAAGTCCAGTCGGAATGTGATCTTCAGTAACAAATAACTGTCAACACTCTGTGACTTACCTGTGACTCGTCCATTTTGTAGATATGGCTTTGTCATCGCAGTGACCACAATTGATAATATTGGGGCAGGTGTTATACAGCCAGGCAGAGGTTTTGTCTTGTACCCTGTCAAATACAAGGCCATTGTATTCAGACCTTTCAAAGGGGAAGTGGTGGATGCAGTTGTTACTCAGGTTAATAAGGTATGGAAATGGTCTCTCATTAATTTATCACTGATTCTTATAATTTTGGTTTTACTTATAGATACATTTATTTTTGCAACTATATGCTTTGTTTGTCTGGACTACTTTAAGCTTTCTTAATGTTTTTTTCACTTCTTGCCACCTCTTATTGTTGTGGTTGTCTTTTACAGGTTGGGCTGTTCACAGAAATTGGCCCTATGTCTTGTTTCATCTCACGTCATGTAAGTTTTAGTAGTCTGATTGCTGAGAGTGTAATTTTGTAGTTGACATAGTAATTTATTTTGAGGTTGTCAGCAAATATCCACAGAGATTGGTATGGTACATGCAAGAAAACTGACTGACTTCACCTCTTTATACATATAAATGATTCAGCTGGTTTGGAAGTTGTGATATTTTAATTAATTGTCCATATCAATAACAGAAGAAAAAGGAAAGGAATCATTAAAATTCACTGTTGGAGGACTATGTTTTGTTCAAGTGTAGAGTTAAAACTCCATCTTTTTTTTTCTTCTTTTTTTAAATTACACATTGCCAATGGTTATTAGGTTATTACACTGTTTGTGAAGCCTATGTGTACTCCTTGACTCCATTTTGGATAAAATTGAATAAAACCATAGATATTCCTTTACAGTACAAATTGTATGTGTTTGCTGATGGTTTTGATCTTCCCCATCCCTTTCTGTTTTGTGGCTAGTCTATACCCTCGGAGATGGAGTTTGACCCAAACTCCAATCCCCCCTGCTACAAGACAGTGGATGAGGTAAGCTGCTTGCAGTCTCATTCAGGACTGTGTCTTTCATGGTAATGAATGATTTTATTGTTCTTGTTGTTTTGTTTACTTTGAATATGCTAAGGTGCTGTGTACTTCATGACTTCTCTGTAGGATATTGTTATCCAGCAAGATGATGAAATTCGGTTGAAGATTGTGGGTACTCGAGTGGACAAGAATGATATTGTAAGCTTGTAGTTGTGTGTTCTTTCTTTGTTGTTTTTGTTGTTGTTAACATGTCAGATTTCAGTGAAAATCATGGATAAGCCATTATTTTAAATGCTTCCTTTTGCATAGCCATTATTTATAATGATTACATTTTTTTTCTTAGTTTGCCATTGGATCTCTCATGGATGACTACCTGGGTGAGTATTGTTGACAATATTCCTGCTTTTTGTATGTGCGCAAGAAAATTCTTTTTTTCGAACAATGTGAGGGGGGAAAAATGACCTTTATATATTCCATGCCACAAGCATTTAGATTTGCTAAACCTGTCAAAATATGCCTTTGGAGAGGAAAATTAGGAAAATTTCATTCAACATTTTTTGTAAACATTTATTAGAAAATGTCTCACTTTTTGTCTTGCCAGGTCTTGTTAGTTGATCCATTTGCCAAAGAAGTTGCAGCAGTCACCTTAGGCAATGTTTGTACATAGAATTTCCCAATTTCTTGGATGGAATATTTCTTATATTAGGTTTTGTTTTTTTTGTTAGAATGTGATATTTTATTGCCATAGTTTTGAGACTGTATAGACCCAGTTGTGTGTGATTTAGTGTGTCTCTTTTATAACTGGTCAACATAAACATTTTGTAAATACTTTTCATGAGAAGAGCTGCTGTAAAAGCCTGATTTATCTGATAAGCTCTTGGCCTATTAAAGAAATTTGGCTTAATTATTTTTGGTTTAAAGGCCCATCTAGATTGCCTGCTTGCTTGTCAGTGGTGGAGTTTGTGTCACTGTCTTTGCAGCACCAAAACTGATGTAATTATACTTCATTACACAGATATTTGTGACTATGTATTCTATATATCCTGTTTATTTTATTTTCCAGTAAAACAGTAGTATTTGTTAACTACAAAATTGCTGAAGTCTTTTTTTGTATATATTTTTAAATAATAAATATTGTGAATTAAACAAATGTACATTGTTTTTAATTAGTTTTATGAATTGCTTCCATATATATAGTTCTTGCAAAACAATGAGATGTTTATTACCGGGTGATACTAAATGTGACAGAAATAAATTCAACAGTGAGCAGGTTAATATTGCTAACTACTTGGCATGTGAATGATGATGATGTAGGAAGCAAGATCTTTGATCAGCGATCAATTACGGGATCATTTTTGTTGTTTGCTTGTATACTCTAGCGTGTTGGGTTGGTAATTAAAAAACAGCTATACGACCAATCATTAGCGCAGTCCCAAATAGTGCCCTAAGCCCTGAGGTCCTCCTTAAAGTCCACAATTTGGTGATGTCAACACAGATCTGTGCTCTGCATATCCTCAGGAGCTCTCAGATTAAAAGCGTGCGTATGGGACAGACTCAAATATCACAATGACATGATGTCGCCTATTGTTTTCACTGCAGTGCTTGCGCTTCTGTAATACTTAATAATTAATAACAACAATCCTTAATAACTTACATGATTAAAATGCCTCCTTATTTAGTTTTTTTTAAATTAGCTCTAGTGGCAGCACAATTTTCCAGAGTGTCCAAGATAATATTGAGGAGCTTTTACTCATATCTGAGAAGCTGGGATCAAATCAAAGCGTCTTTGCTGATGTAGCCAGCAGCACTAAAGCCAATAAGTTTTAGGCAAAAACCATGAAAGAGGCCTTTATGTGTGATAATAAAGGTAAGTGAATTAACAGTAGAAAGTTACTTTATATTTTAAATCCGTATTGATCGTTGGGTGTTTATTTCAAAGTGCATACTTTAGGCTAAAGAAAATGAATGTTACTGCGTTTATCAAACTAAAAGTATTTACTGGAGCCATGCGGTAAATGATCCAGTGTGACCAGCATATCGACGAAAAGTAGTTTAACTAGCTAATATTTTGTAATGTAAGGCCATGTTGAGTTTAACTAGCTAATATTTTGTAATGTAAGGCCATGTTAAAGCCTAGTATAGCTAATAGGTTAGTACAGACACACGCGTCTCATTCACGCTATTAACGCCATCAGTTTAGCGTCCGATTAAATATTTTGAAAGAACGTAAACTGTTCCGTAACAAGCAATTTCTCATTGATCTCTATTGATCATTTTAGTTGGTCGACAGTCGCCCGGCACTGTTGAATTGCTGGTTCATTTTGGAAAACTTTTATAATTTGTGTGGTTAGATCATTTAGTTAAATAATTACGTTTTTATTTTGATACAGCGATTTTTAACGGATCTTTTTAAGACGATTTATTCTTTATATTAGCATTTTCATTTACTACTTTCGACAGCGATTTCCGAAAAGACTGACGACGTCCCTCACGAAAATGAGTCCAAGTGCTCCAAGTTATCCGCTGGCCTCGTACGTCGGTGACCTTCATCCAGATGTTACAGAGGCCATGCTATACGAGAAATGCAGCCCTGCTGGCCCTGTTCTCTCCATAAGCGTTTGCAGGGACATGATGACCTGTAGCTCACTTGGATATGTATACGTGAACTTTCAGGATACTGAGTGAACTTTGGACACAGTGAACTTTGACATCATCAAAGGCATGCCTGTGCGCATTATGTGGTTCCAGAGAGAGCCCTCTGTGAGGAAGAGTGGAGTTGGCAACATCTTCATCAAGAACTGAACAAGTCTATTGACAGCTAAGCTCTTTACGACACATTGTCTACCTTTGGAAACATTGTTTCATGCAAGGTGGTGTGTGATGAGAATGGCTCTAAAGGTTGTGGCTTTGTGCACTTTGAGAACTACGAGGCTGCGGAGAGAGCCATTGAGAAAATGAACGGCATGTTGCTCAATGACCGGAAAGTATTCGTTGGCTACTTCAAGTCTCACAAGGAGCGTGAGGCTGAGATGGGGGCCAGGGCCAAAAAGTTCACCAATGTATACATCAAAAACTTTGGAGAGGACATGGACGATGATAAGCTGAAGGAGATCTTCAGCAAGTTCGGCCCAATGCTTAGTAATCGTGTCATGACTGATGAGAGCGACAAGTCCAAGGGCTTTGGCTTTGTGCTCTTCGAGAGGTATGAGGATGGCCAAAGGGCTGTGGGAAGGAGCTGAATGGGAAGCAGGTGAATGTGGGTCATGCCCAGAAGAAAGGTGAGAGGCAGACAGAGCCCAAACGCAAGTTTGAGCAGATGAAGCAGGACGGCATGACACGTGAGGAGTTCTCTGCATTCGGGACCATCACAAGTGCCAAGGTGAAGATGGAGGGTGGCTGCTCCAAAGGATTTGGCTTCATGTGTTTTTCCTCAACGGAGGAGGCTGGTGATAGAGATGAATGGGCGCATCGTAGCCACCAAGCCACTGTACTCGGCCCTGGTACAATGCAAGGAGGAGCAGCAGGCCCACCTCGCCAACCAGTACATGCAGCGCATGGCCAGCATGAGTGCCGTGCCCAACCCCGTGCTCAACCCCTTCCAGCCTGCCCCGCCCTCCGGCTAATTCATGGCGGCCATTCCACAGGCTCAGAGCTGGGCTACCTACTACCCGAGCAGCCAGCTGGCACAGCTCTACCCCAGCCCCCCAGGCCACGCAGACCATCTGCCCACAGCATTTCCAGAACATGCCGAGTGCCATCATGCCCACCGCACCCCAATCACAGACCTTCAGCACCATCAAACCCACCACCATCTCCCAGGTCCCACACATGATGGCCTCTCAGTGCATGGCGTGTCAGCATCTGGGGCCGTGGCCAACCAGCGTGGGATCTGCCACCGTGGTGGCACTACCGCAGTACATCTACACAATAGGGGTTCTCAACCCTTAGCAGCAACTAGACACAGAGTCCCAGGTGCCTATGCAGCAGGTTGCAGTCCATATGCAGGGTCAGGAGCTTTTCACTGCCTCTATGCTGCCTTCTGAACTTCCACAGGAGCAGAAGCAGATGTTGGGTGAGCATCTGTTCCCTCTGATTCAGAACATGCACCCCACCCTCGCAGGGAAGATCATGGGTATGCTCCAGGAGACTGACAACTCAGAGCTACTGCATATGCTGGAGTCTCCTGAGTCTCTGCACTTTAAGGTGGATGAGGCATTCACTGTGCTCTAGGCCCACTGGATGAAGGAAGCCACTCAAAAATCTGTAACCAGTGCCGCGGTCTGCTGGAAGAATGACTAAACCTGCAAGTCTGGAAAGGAAAAATATAAACAATGAAACTGAATAAATAAAAACCATTCTAAAATATTTTTGCCAGGTCTGTAGACTCCAAGTCCAGGCCTTGTTTATAGTAAACAAACAAACAAACAAACAAACTATATATATATATATATATATATATATATATATATATATATATATATATATATAAATGTCAGAAGTGTGTGTATTTGTGATGTGATATTTGGGTATACTAAACACGATGGTCAGACTGGCAGGCAGAGAGTGAGAACACAAGCCCCCAAACTCACTTGGCACTTGGCCATTGATGTGATGGGATGACAACATGGATATTGTGTCATAGTAAAAATGTACTAAAAAAAAAAGTAAAAATGAACCAACCAGCTAAAGAAAACATGTTATAATGTAACCTCTCCAACAGCTGTAGCCAGGGACAACTCAAGATGCTCATCATCCTGACCGTCCTCTTCATCATCTCATGCTCTGAACGTATCATTTGTACACTTTGTAATTCATGTCTTTCGACCCCTGGACCTAAAAGCTTTATAGAGAGAAAATTATGAGTTAACATTTTTTAGAGTGGAGGTTTAAAAAGTCATTAGTATGCTTATACAAATTTGAAAATACTGGTTATAGTGACAGACGCTGCCTTCTTCTCTGCAGGTATATGCAAGTATTTTTAAACTAAACTATTGCTTGATTAAGTACATTCTTGAAGTCAGACTGGACTGTTCACTGAAGATAGATCATTGCTGTTACCAAAGAAATCACCTTTGTCCCATGCATTGATAATGCTGGTCCCAGTTTAATGGTATGTGGCTATATGAAAAATGTTTATGCACCCTTCTGAGTTCTTCTCCTAATCAGCAGGAGTGTGAGTTCTGTCAGCCACTTCTCAGTACTGCCACCACAGCACTGACTGTATCCTCGTTATTTCAGTGGACAATAAAGTGTTGGAAATAACATTACCTCAGGAATCTTATGCAGTTCAACTCTGCACACTGCATGCTGACGTGAAAGTTTAGTTTTATGAGAGTGGGTGCGATTGGAACGTAATCTAGTTTAGATAACTCCATGCTATTTTGACAATTTCATGAGAATTTTATTCAGAATTTATTTATTTTTTCCTCTGAAATATTTAGGTCTATCAAGCATCTGTTAAAAACATGTATGCTATTAATGTAATATTTAATACTGTCACGCTTCAGTTGACACAGCCACGAATCCGCCAATCACCAGAAAAAAAGGGTTATATGCAAGGTCAGCGCACATCATTTCACAAGCAGCATATACCGCCAAAGCATAATTCAACCTGTTTCAGCCCACTGTATGGCATTTCTGACTATTTCTTGATTATATATATAGAAGCCTTGCACCACTTATATGACTAACCATTCTGTTCAAATGCATGATTATGTAAGCCTAGTTCAACCACGTTGTAAAAACAATTTTGGTCCAGAGGAAAACAATTTTAATATTTTAAAAATATAAAAACAGTTTATATAAATGTTTCATGTGAATGTTCTTTAATCTATTGATTTGAATGATTTCAGATTTTTGGGATATTCTTTAATCCATTCGCTAGATGGCGTTAGAAGTCTATGTTCTATCAGAATCAAAGCCTTGTACGAGCGTACTTTGAAATAAAATTGCTTCATAAAACAGGGCAAGCTTTCTATTACCAGCGCCCTTGCAGAAATATCCTGAGCAACATTTTCGTTTTATGCGTGTAATTAGGTCTACGACACATTATGTTTGTTAATTATGTTTGATATTTTGGCGTCGATTAAGTAATGACAGCTAAGAGACATGTTTGGTTGAATGTAGCTCTACACCATGTGAGTTGGCTTTGTTTACCTCGCAAATCTGTGTCCTAAGGGGTTCTGAGCACCTTCTAACGCAACAGGTAGGTACACAGACCAGCAGCCTCTGGCCACGGGGCGGCGTATTGAGGTAGCTCTACTTTATTGCTACACGCAGCGAGTACAGCAGGCGAGCCTGTACTCAATAATAAAGTGAAGAAGAGACAACAATCTTAGTAGAGTAATTCATCATCATCATCATCATCATCCCTAAGTGCGTTATTTAAACTTTTTGGTGATGTCATACCAAAACCTCCACAACACGTTCACATAAGTTACAACATAAAACACAGTTCTATAACTTGTATCAAACCTGATTTAGACCTATTTTATTCATGTTAAGAGAAATAGGATAACGTAAACAGCAAAGAAATGTGCTAACATAAGGCAATCAGTAACTTTCAAACAAAGGCCTTGAGTTACTTTATAACCACACGGGTGAAACAGAAATGTGTAGCACAAAGTGTGAATAATTTCTAACTCCGTAGGCTTCTCTCTCACATCTCACATTGCTCAGCTGTTCATTGTAATTTGTCACCGAGAAACTGGTTACGGAACTGCCCCTACCCTTCCAGGAGGCGGAGAGAAAGGTCTGCACATGCGCAATAGGTTGTTTTTCACAAACCCGTCGCTTAAAGTGAGCCGGGCGACGAAACTTCGCTGTCTTTCTTAGCAGACCACCAGTCCGGTCCTCTCCACGAGCCGTGATAACAGCATCATTTGCTGTTATTCAGCTCGCGCACATCAATGACACTAAACAGTGTTAAAACTCGCTTTTTTCATAAGAGATTATTTTCATAGACCTTTTTTTCTATAAATTTTGTACATTGCCGTTTTCTTGCCACCATGGTGCTAGGCAAGGTGAAGAGCTTCGTTGTAAGCTACGACTGTCTCAATGACAGTAATGTTCCCGTTTACTCAAGCGGGGACTGTGTCTCAGGAAGGGTCATCGTCGAAGTCACCGGGGAAATTCGTGTCAAGTCGCTCAAAATCCACGCAAAAGGATTTGCGAAAGTTCGTTGGACAGAATCACGAAATGCTGGATCCAACACTGCCTATACACAAAATTATACAGAAGAAGTGGAGTATATGAATCATAGAGACATCCTTATTGGTCACGAAAGAGGTAAGATCACAAGCAAAGGGGGTTTTAAATTTAATCTTTTGAAGGACATTATTCTATTGCTCAGGTTCTGAATACCATGGTTACTGTAGATGCGCAGAGTTGGTTTACCTGTGGATGCAGATTATACAATGTCTGATCATGCACACGAGAACCCCAACGGTTTAGATCAGTTTCTTTTAAAAAGAAACATCAGCAGCATTTATAATTAGTGAAACTGTATGTTTAGTCTCTTCTTTAGGCTACTGCTCTGACTCAACTGTCAGAAGTAGGGTAGATGAAGTGAATGGAAGCGAACAACCAACAAGGCTATTTGCCGGTTACAGTTTGATTTTATTTAAGAAAAACAACCCTGCGACAAGGACAGTAGAACGAATTTGAAATTTTCACCCCAGTAACTTAACATTTGAGTCACCGATGGGTGCTTTAATCCAATTTGTCGTCAGTTTCCAGCCATTGTTAAAAGCGGTTCAATCCTGTTCTGATGCAGTCTCAGTTCGCTCTCTTCTCTGATTGGTTAATGCCAAAACGTGTCTTCGATGACTTCACGCTTTTGCCGAAAGAGTTAGAAATAGCTGCAACTTCTGCACCGTTGATATCTTTGCAGTGTTTTGTCGGGATTTTCTGAATACATTGAAAGTGTGCAATGAAGATTTGTCATGCAGCTAAAACAAGGTTTTACTGCGGTTTGCACAGCGTTCGCCCAGTGTCTGGGCTGTTGCATCTCTGCAACACAAGCTCTCGGACAAGGAATTTGTAGCTAAACCCTGGCAATGTCGACTCAGACATAAGGACTGCCGTCTGTAAAAAAACCAAAACATTTAGCAATCAATTTTTGTACTGATGTACTTTAACCTCACGGGGACTCTTCATTGTCAAGTGAATAACTAGAGAAAATGAATGTTAGACTAACTTGCGTGTTACATTCTGTATGGAATAGCTTTCATTGTGTGAATGATTATATAATTTTATGCATTTCGTATTTTTATTGTTTTATTCTGTAATTTTCTTTCTTCTGTAATATAGTAACTATCTATATCTTGCAATAATTTCTCCAGCTTTGTATAGTCTGTAACGTATGAAATACTAACAATAAAGATGAAATGTAGAATCTAGTCGGGTTTCAGTCTTGTCATTGTTGGTGTCTGCCTCGTCATATTTTTTCTCACGTGAAATTTGAAATGCGTGAATCCCATTTCATATCCACAACGCAGTACACGCACAAAGCCAATAGGGGCTTATCCGTTGTGAGCGAGACTGTTGCCCCGACTGAATGCTGCACAATGAATGCGTAATGAGCATCAGGCATGGGGAAGCAGCCCGCTCCGGTTTAGGCCGGTCTTCTCTCGCTTGAGTCTGCCTTTGATTGACAGCTCCGCGCTTGTTTACCACAACGCTGCCTCCGCTACGCAGATGGAGCATGCTGAGCTGGCGAAACGGAAGCTTACTATAGCCCTTTACCATGAGACTATATATTTTTAACTTATAAGATTTATTGCGGAACATTTGCTTTTTTTTGTCCTCTGAAACAAACAATTTTTTTTAAAATGTGGATTTATACTAGTTTTGTGGACGCTTTGTCACATTTTGAACGAAACAAAGCACATAAAACATACATCAGCTATAAACTGTTAAAATAGGAAACTCACCCACCCACCCTCCAACAGAAAATTAAATGCATGAATGTACATCGATTTGTAACGAAGATACCCCAAAAAGGGGTTTAGGGGTTCCATTTACAAGTTATTCCTTTTACAAGTTATTCCTTTTACAATGTTCTGTACACTTTAAACTGGGTATTCCACATAGTTTAACATTTTAAATTTGATCATGCTGATTTTTGGTATTACTTTTACTGTTTCAGGTAAGGTATACATGTATTTGGAATATCGTTCTCTTTTTCAGATGATGATAACTCTGAGGAAGGCCTCAGTACGATTCATTCAGGAAGACATGAGTATGCATTTAGCTTTGAGCTTCCACAAACGTGAGTTATTTCTTGTCTTACGATAACAGCATGACTCTTTACACATACGCTTCCTTTAACAGTGACCTTCCAGAGAGCTTTCGGTTTGATCATGCCCGTTCTCCATCTGTAGACCTTTGGCTACCTCCTTTGAAGGGAAGCATGGCAGTGTGCGCTACTGGGTGAAGGCAGAGCTGCACAGACCCTGGCTTCTGCCATTGAAGACCAAGAAAGAGTTCACCGTCTTTGAACACATCGACATCAACACTCCCCTCCTACTGGTGAGTGTCGGCCTCTCTCCAAGGCGCATTTGTATTCTCACTCAGTGTTCAGCTCTCTTTGATTTTGATATTTTGGACCCACAGAGGATGCATTTTTGTAAAACTTCGGGTTCTCTTGAAACGATAGTTAACAATTCTCCCACACTAAGGTTGTCTCACCTCTCTTTGCTGCAGTCTCCCCAGGCCGGCACGAAAGACAAGACGCTCTGCTGCTGGTTCTGCACCTCAGGTCCTATCTCCCTAAGTGCCAAAATCGAAAGGAAGGGTTACACACCAGGTACCTTATCATTTCTCACCACAGCTACGTTTGCAATCCCTAGTCCCAATAATACCGGCTCCATCATTGTGATGTCTCCTTGGAATTGTCACGCCAGCTTAGCCGCGTGCCTGCTCCCTGCAGGAGAGTCCGTCCAGATCTTTGCCGAGATCGAGAACTGCTCCTCACGCATGGTGGTGCCGAAGGCGGCCATCTACCAAACACAGACCTTCTACGCCAAGGGGAAGATGAAGGAGGTCAAGCAGCTGGTGGCGAACCTCAGAGGGGAGTCGCTGTCTTCCGGCAAAACGGAGACGTGGAACGGGAAGATGCTGAAGATTCCCCCGGTGTCGCCGTCCATCCTGGACTGCAGCATCATTCGGGTGGAGTACTCCCTAATGGTGAGTGAGGAACGCTTCCTGGATCACTTGTTTTCTGTCCAGCACTTTTTCTATTCTTTTTCACTGGCTCTTGGAGGATGTTATTCCTTACCAAGCATGTGTGGTCTGGTCTTTCTGAACAATTTCAGACTGATCTTTCAGTCTCATTAAAGCAAGTCATATAAGTTCAAATGCTTTGAAAGGAAGAAGTCTTTAAAAGCCTTTCTCCTTCAGACTAATAGGACCTTGCCATAAACGGCAGGATAATCCCCGGTGTTGCTACTTCCCAGTCATAAGAGGATTAGCTTCTTTTATTTGCTGAAATTCAAGCTAGTGCGTAATAATGACCCCTTAACCCCAGGAACCAGTCTGACCTTGAGTGATGTGGATGTATTGTATATTTCAATTTGGCCTGGAACCATATCTGCTGCCCATGCAGCTGTGCTACAACTAGCACGTTAACACGTCAGTGATGCCATCAGAAGCCCATACAGTGTTGGACATAAAATTAAAAGACTTGAACATCACAACAGCCGGCACGTCTGTAGGTGTCCATGGTTGACCCGTGCCCACTGCTTTGCTCTCCGTAGGTATACGTGGACATTCCTGGAGCCATGAACCTGTCTCTCAACCTGCCTCTGGTGATCGGCACCATCCCCCTGCACCCTTTCGGCAGCCGCACATCCTCAGTCAGCAGCCAGTGCAGCATGACCATGAGCTGGCTAGGCATGGCCCTGCCGGAGAGGCCCGAGGGTGAGTTCCCATCTCAGGGGTCTGTCTGGGGCTCTACGCCACTGGCGGTTCCGCTGTAGTGGACGTCTCACTGTGATATTCGCCGTCCTGTGCAATTCAGTTTTCAAGCTCCCGGTTACTTGGCGGTCTAGCAGAAGATTTATTTCGGTCATCATATAGAGCAGGGGTATTCAAAGCCTAGCCCTGTAGGGCCCCCCACCCATTTACCTAGGAGTCCAAGTGTGAGGTAGTGACAATGTCAGCCCACTGACATGGTGCACTGTACGGCTGTTTGCAGCTCCCCCAGAGTATGCAGAGGTGGTCACGGAGGAACAGCGGCAGAGCTGTCTGGAGGAGTCCTCGGGCCGTGAAAACTTCGATGGCCCGCTGTTTGCCTACATCCAAGAGTTTCGCTTCCAGCCTCCTCCTCCCTACTCTGAGGTAAATACTAATAACACCTTTGATGTGCTTTGTTTCAGAAATTGTGACGAGAAGAAACAAACAAGCTCTAAATTCGTATTTCATTAATTCTGTCAATTCAAGATTGTAAACTGTGTAGGTTAATATAACACATTAAAGTGTTTCATCAGGACTGTATGTTGTTTGTAGATTGCTTGGTAACTGATATAGATTTTTACTATGCTCAATAAAGTCCTAGAATAACAGTAAAAAGCTATATTCATCTGCCCTTTGAAATGTCGTGCATGTATATGAGGAGTTTAAACTCTAGGTGTGTCCCTTGTGTTCTTCCACACTAGATTGACCCAAACCCGGATCAAGTCAGACAGGTGGAGCAGCGGAGGCCAGATGTGTGTCCATCGCGCTGAGCAGCCCATGCCGCCGGCCCCAAGCGCCCGGGCCCTCCAAACTCTCCCCTTCTTTGTTTTTTCTCCCGGCGACGACGAGTCCACTTGCGCCGTCGTCGACGTTGAGAGAAAAGGAGACGCGCACAGGAGAAAGGAAGGCAGCGCGCAGGAAGCCGCCGCTGCATCACTTCTTATCCGGTCCACGGGAACGTGTGAGAGCACCGCTCGTCCCTGTCGGCCCCTGTGGACGGACAGGCCTGGTCGCACCGTGCCACCAGGATTACGTCACCCTAGTTTTTATTGTCCTCATGCTTCTTTTTGTAACCGTGGCACAAACGCATCTCTGTAGTGCAGAACTGTCTAGAGACTTGATCAGAAAACCCACAGCATAAAACACTATAGCCACCGTCTGCAGCCTAACAGAGAGAAGACTGCCATCCTCTTGCCTCTTGTGGATTTTTGCACATTTTTCCTTTTGAGTTACATGGCTCAGATTTAAAATCACTGACTTTTTTTTTTTTTTTTTTTTTCCCTGTATCTTGCTATGATATGACTAAGTGCTTGCAGGCTTCTAACTCGATTCGCACAACTACGAACAACAGCAAGCACAGATTCAGAGACGGACGCAGAACCGGACTGAAAAGTACTCTAGCCGTGCTCTGATCCAGTTTCAGCCATCCTTAGCTGCTGCTGTTTCTCGCCCTCGCGCTTCCTCACACGGGAACGCAGGCGACGGACTGCCCGAGCGGCACAGCCCCCTCGGTGGCTTGCGGCTGCCCCACCCGTAATATGTTTAGTTTGTTTTTTTTTTTCTTTGTTTTTTTTTTCGTTTCTTCTTCCCTTCTGTTCATGTGGACGCCATGTATACTTTCTAAACATGGAATGCCTTTAAGTCAACCGTTGTTCGCTCGGCATTTTTATGTTGGTAGCGCATGTTCCGTGGCAGACAGACGGCAGACAAGCACCTGCCCCCTTGCATGCCTATGCAGGGAGGAGAACCGAAAAGGGCGGGACGTGCAGGTGATGGACACCCGCACCGGCTTCCATACAGCACTGCCTGAATGAAACTTAAAAGCACTCAGTCTCAGGAGAACTTCTCACTTGCCAAATGGATGGAAACAAAATATATTGAAATATATATACGTATGAAAAAGACTGTTTAAATTGCACTGTTTGAAAGTGTGAAAGCGTGTAGTCGAAACAAAAATAGTACGCTAGACAAAACAGTAAGAGGAGATGCAAGGCAGATGTCTAAGGTGATTGACATTCCCCTTTTTACCTGTTGTACTCGCAGGCTTCATTTGTCACAGAGTTCCTCCAAGGCCAGTGATGGGAGATGTGTGTAAACAAAATCAAGAGAACAGGAAATGGAAAAGGACCCCAAAGCAGTGGGGGAGCTGTCCGAAGCCTCGCTGCGTAGGAAGAGAAAGGGGATGCCCTGTGGCTGAGCTGCTGCTCAGATTGTGGCCTGGTGGCCGTGGAAAGGCGTCCCACGTTGAAATGAGTCATACATTTGTTTTTAAAACTCATTCAACAACTAAACCAGTTTTAGCTACGGCTTCCATGCAGCCTTAATCATGAAGCACTTTTTTTTTTTTTTTTTTTTTGAACGAGAAACACAAAGCCTGATCACATCTCGTTGAGGTCTAGAGGAAGTTTACTATCCATGTCCCAGTGAAAATTGTTTAAGATGTGTTCAGCGTGTCACTAAAATTCAAGCTTTGAAAGGTGGTATGGATGATCGCAGTCATGTTGCTGGCGTGCGCGTGTACGTGCTGTTTATGGCTCAGGTGAGGTAGGGTAAAATCCAGCAGGTCTTTTGACTACTGCTTTGAACATGGACAGACTAATCAAAAATGGTTTAGTTGTCCTGACCCTGAAGATTTAACGTGAATAATGCTTCATCTTTCATATTCGTTACAACTGAAAACCTTCTGGCTTTCGTCTGAGCTGTGTTTTTGTTTAAAAGCACAAAAAGGGAAAACCAAATAGTCCTTCAAAGCTAGCACTGATTCCTAGACATGCCACTCTGATTTGCTATGGCTTCAATCCCATTTTGCATCGACTAGTTTTGATAATTATTGTCATGGGCATTCAAGGTTTGTTTCCTGGTCAAACAACCTGTTACTGTTCAGTTTCTCCCACCTCTCTTTATTTTGGGAACAATGGCTGTAGTTTCACACATCTATATAGATCTGGGTCATCAATGAACCAAACATGACTATTCTAAGACAAAGCAGACCACTTCTTTTGTTGCACATGCGGTTTTTGTTTTTGTCTTTTTGTTTTGCTTTGCGTTATCCACACCTGGCAAAATCACAACCTGCACGTGATTTGGGCCTTAGGTAAAACAAAAAAGGGAATGCTTCTTTGTGGTTGGTCAGTTCCAGCATCCAAGCGCTTGTCCTTCCATGCAGTACAGTGTTAAAAGCTAAACTTACACCTCCCTGCAAAGAAAGAAGTAGAAATATGGGTGAGGATTTGGTTTAGATACTAAGTGCAATAGGACCTGTTTGAGTTAATTCTGTCACATTGGTATGCCCCCCCCCCCATTGTCCATTGCAACACTACATAATGTTAATCTGCAAATCGGAATGGTTTTGATCTTTCATATAAGTTCTTCCTTGAAGCTCAATAAACCTTTTTTTCAAGCATTAAACACTTGTTGTGATTATATTTATACTGTACATTAATGCAAATCTGAAATATTTAGCCACGGGAACGTGTGAGAACACCGCTCGTCCCTGTCGACCCTTGTGGACAGACAGGCCTGGTCGGACCGTGCCGCCAGGATTACGTCACTGTAGTTTTTATTGTCCTCGTGCTTCTTTTTGTAATCATGGCACAAAAATGCATCTCTGTAGCGCAGAGCTGTCTAGAGACTTGATCAGAAACCCACAGCATAAAACACTAGCCACCGTCTGCAGCCTAACAGAGAGAAGACTGCCATCCTCTTGCCTCATTTGTGGATTTTTGCACATCTTTCCTTTTGAGTGTTACACAGCTCAGATTTAAAATCACTGACAGTTTTGTTTCATTTTGTTCATTGCAACACTACATAATGTTCATCTGCAAATAGGAATGGTTTTGACCTTTTATATAAGTTCTTCCTTGAAGCTCAGTGAACCTTTTTTGAAGCATTAAACACTTGTTGTGATTATATTTATACTGTACATTAATGCAAATCTGAAATATATAGCCAGGAACTCCCTTCACCAGAAGGATCCATATTACTAGTATTTACCTGCTGATGTCAACAACATAAAGTATAATATATAATATAATGCACGACATGGAGGTATATCAGGTACAAATTAATTAACAAGGATCAATTGATCAAGTCGTTATATTAAACAAAAATCATATAAACATGTAGCAGACCAAAATAATTTAATTATACATGCTGTATAAGATTCTGATACTTTGCAGAATACATGCAGTGGATACATGTGAATACAAGTGACTGCAGCTGAGATGCTACGTTTAAGATGGTAATGTGAAACCACACCCATATAGTCCCCTCAGATATTTGATGGGTCACCCAGCAGTCATTCAGAAGAGCGCTTTGCGCTGGGTACCTTCCAGCTACTCTAGTGTGAAAGCAATAAAATTCGAAGACATTTTACAGTATATAATTACCCTTAATGCAGCATAAGGAGGTGTTTTCATTTGTGTGAAATGTCCCTAAATGCAGTTTTCTTTCCTAATTCTTGCTTACTTTGCATAAAACCTAAAAATACTGATGCAAGAGATATACAGTGTTCACAAATTCTCTGCGTTCTCGTTTATTTGCGATCTAGAGATAAGGCCGAGACACTTTCGAGGTGTCAGACACAAAGACGCCAGGACCAGTTATTAGTGTTCACCTCATGACCTCATGTCATTTGGGGACACAGGTCAACAGTGGCCCTAGGAGGGGTTGTAAATGCCTGGCAGTGAAGACTGGACAAACTGGACATGGAGCCCAGAAATCACCATTGTCCTGCAGTGAAACAGTCCAATATCCATCCCTAGGCACACCATAGGACAACAGCTAGAATTTACACTCTAGTCAGAAGGAACCGAGAAAGAAGCCTCAGGCTAGCCATCCTGAGAAAGTCCCAAGAAAGTCCTGAGAAAGTTTTGAGTAGTTGAAAAGTTCTCATCCTTTTTCTTATAACCTTGTGATTTATTTACACAGAACTCTAAAATAACTAATCTTTGCTTTTGACTTTAATTTAAGGAGCATGCATGTTTCATAACAAAAGGCTATCTATGTACGTCAAAGGCATGTAGCTATTCATACATTAACTTCATAAGTCATTCCACTCTGTAACATAAACATTACTGTGAAGAGACATTTCTTTCTGAAATTGCGAATGCTATCACTCCACATTCATCAAGTGATACCGTGCTTAGATGACACATTTAGGAAATCCACTAGTTTACATAAGACAAGTGTTTGTGGTCAGTGGCTGGACAAGCGCGGGAACAGTACGCAGAGGGCCTGAAGAGATTCCCAGACGTCCCCGTCAGAGCTACAGATCCGATCATGCGTTGGAGTCGTGGCGCGAGCACACGGTACACTGCCTGAAAGCGCGTATCACTGTGCTGTGACACTATGGAGTCTCTGCCGTGGCCTTGACTCTCTCCTTTTCGCTTCAAAGCAGGTTCTCTACAGCTTTTGATAAGATAGTTTATCAGCTGAATGAATGTGCAGTCTGGTACTTCTATTCTTTTTTAAAAAAAACCCCAACACACCAGAAGAGAACTGCATGGTCACATAACCCAGCTTTCATCTCGGTGGGGAGAGGGCTGATCAAAGAGGCATGGCCAAGGCCTTGATATCTGAGCCATTATCAAACAAATATTTGTTGAGGCTTCATCTGTGCATATACCCAGCTATTCTGACAGGTTAATAAATGCTAATTTGGAGCATGCTGAGTAAAGGTTATTCGTATGTGACCTGGCAGCGGTTTAGATGTCTTTATTGGCTCAGGTGGGCGATGACCAGCTTTTTGCAATGCCACAAAGGCAAAGGATGCACCCTTGCAGTGTTCTTCACACATTCTTGCTCAAGCCTAATTTGGGCCACGGGCTAGTCAGCAAAGTTCCCTCCGAGTGCACGAGAGCAGGGTGCGATAGTGCTGCCAGGTTGTTTTTGGTCTGGGTTCGGACCAACTCAGCTTTGACCAGCGCCTTTGGGGCACCCCCTTGAACCCCTGTGCCACTAATCCATACGGGTCGGGGCCTCTGTGCCGAGCCAAGCCCTGGGGTTCGCAGCATAAAAACTGGCAGGATTACCGGCAACTCCGGCTGCTGGTGAACTCCTGCTGATGCCATCCAGGGCCTCTGCTCCCTCTCGGCGGTTAATACTCAGGAAGAGTTGCTCCCTGCCTCAGCAGAGTCAGCTGCAGTGCGGTGAGACATTCTAGATGTTTCCATAATGTGGGGCTAAAGAACACTTCCACATAATAGAAAACCTATGTGCTTAGCAGAAGCCAAGGTAATGTCATAGAGCAAGGCAGTCTTAGATTGCCGAATTCACAGATTATCACTTTTAATATCAGTAAAACAAAATGTAATATACCCTGTCATTCAATCTGCTTAAACATAGAACTGGTCACCGTGTTTTAGGAGGGCCTGCATTTCTTCTTATGTATTTTCCAAATAAATCTCCAAATAAATCAATATTTGAGGATATCAGAGGTTTAGAAGTAAATAAATGTTTCCTTAGATATGTAGTAAAGGATATCTCACCAACCAAAGAGAATAGGGTAGCAATGAAAAATTACTTTGACCTTGTAAAAAAATCCTGTTCTTTTTGCCTGTATGCTCATTATATTTGAAAATTATCTTCATCCATAAATGGAGTGGTTCTCAGCACTGGTAAACACTCCAATTACTGGGACCAATATCCAATGCAAACACTCTGTGTATATGCCCAATTTATTGGACTTTCTAAACAGCCCCTTGAAAACACATTCTGAAACTCAATAAGGAGTTAGCGGTCTGTCCTTCTGAGTCCTTTTGCATAGAGAGAACTGTTTTCTCCATTAGGCTAAAGCCTAATGTGATGGCAGCACCTTTAGTCATTGTTGGCCTTTGATCATCTCCTTAAAAAATGTTGATTTCAGTCAAAACGGAGTGCTATATGCTGCCAGAAATTCTACATAAAGCTAAAATTCTACATAAAACTTTTTCTCACCACCATCATCTAAAACTAGATTAATTTAGTATGTTTACATCGGTATGGGTTTGTACACCACGTGATCCTCACTTTACTCCTTGGCGTGTTCTCAGTCTGTCAGTGAGTAAGTTTTCTGTTCTGTTTTTTCTTAGGGATGTTACATCTCTTGTTTTCCACATGCTTTTCTGCAGAAGTGCCATCGTTCAGCTGCAGAGGGTCTGTGACCACGGCATTCCCCTCTAGAGCAACAAATGCACGAGGCACCTCAGTAGCACAGCGGACGTTTAAAAGAGTGGCTCTGTTCGGCAGGAGCCCTGCTGGAGACCCTCAGCACCTCCATGTGAAGCTGAACAGGTGTCAGAGGGTTTCTCACCAGGAGAAAAAAAGGAGACACGGAGAACTTGGAATGACATAGCGGGAGTTTTAAACTACCCCCCCCCCACCACCTCTCTTCAGACAGGCATATTTCAGGTGGTGGGGCTGAATGAATAGGTCCTAAGAATTAACCCAGCTGTGAAATGCTGAAGAAGCAGGCAGCAAATTTACAAGCCCCTGAAGTTCACCGTGGCCCCACCACACAGACTCCCACGCCCTTGTAGCCATGGTGATAGACAATGCAAACATCCCCAGTGAAGTGGACAGCTGCATGCTATTGACATGCAAAGGCCAGTTGCCACGCAGCCTCTGCACGGGTACTCAGCTATTGGAGGGGAGGAATAGGGAAGCCATGAACTCAGTCTGCATAGCTTGTGGGTGAAAGGGGGGGAGGGGCCCGTTCGGAGGGCGGATGGGGGGACACCTGACCTTGCCTCAGCTACAGAAACGAGAGTTCAAGTTCCTGCCGATTTAGAGAGTGCAGAGTCATTATCAGCGCAGCTGGGCCGGTTTGCAGCCCCCCCGTTCCCCCAGCTGGCGGTGCTGACAGGAGCATGTGACATCAGCTCGCCTGCTGGATTGGCGGTTTTTGAAACGCCTTCTTCGCCACAGCGTTTTCTGAGCAGGTTTAGACGTTGTGTTGGGCAGGTTTAGACGTTACGGCCATCGACCCGTCCGGGGGAACCAGCTCGGCGCCTCGGCCTTCCTACCCCTCCGCTGGGGCAGCGCAGTGTTGCGGTTCCGCGTGCAAAAAGAGTGTTTGAGCTTGCTGCTCATGTTTACAGATTAAGAGGTTGTGTCAACTGCAGCCCACAGCTCTATGGCTGTCCAGCTCTGCCTCGGGCTGGTAAACAAAAGTCCACAAGACCACTTAATCCCTCCTGGGTTCACTCCTGTCAGCGAAGGATCGGATTTGATGTGGACAGCTTGTGCCATGTTCAACTGCTACTGGAAGTTCCCTTTCAAACTTTTACACTCCTCTATAAGGTTTTAAGCTACAGTGCAATTCCCATACAGCCAGTGTTTATATAAGACAGGCAGTAGAGAGACAGACAGATATACTTTATATTATTTATTAGTCAACAAAGTGGAATGACCCTAGGTATGAACTAGGTAATGTATATATAACCCCCTGTTATAAAAGAAGCAAAAAGGTAGCTTCATATACATGTAGGGAAAAGTTGTAATACACTTGTTTGCCATGTAATATGTCAAATTAACACAAATTAACAAATTAAAAATCTGTGTTTTCCATGCCATCTAAGATGCTGTTTACATGTTTTTAATAAGTGTCAAGTGAACTTTATGACCCTGCGAGTATGTAGGATTTCTATTTTTGGACAAAACAAACAAAGTGCACACAGTTCCAAATAGGGCATGGGTCATTCTTTTAGCTCTCTCTCTCTCTCTCTCTCTCTCTCTCTGTTCCTCATTTTGTATTTCTCTTTCTCCCTCACACACACACACACACACACACACACACACACACACACACACACACACACACACACTCACTCACTCACTCTCTCTCTTTCTCTCCCTCACACATGCACACACGCACACACGCTCACCCACACACTCTCTCTCTCTCTGCCTCTCTCTCTCTCTCTCTCTGAAGGTAGAGGAGGGGTGATCTTTTTCAACAGAGCCAGGCAGCTTCCTTCTTTAGGCTGCTTGATGCATGTTGCTCTGCTCTCTCGGTTTCTCCTTAGTCATGGCGAGTCTTAACCCCCTCCCCTCCCCGGCTCTTCCCCCACATATGAGCGGAAGCGACACACCTACACACACAAAAACACCCTCTACTGCTATCTAACCAGATTCCTACTACCTAAAATCGCATGTACTATTACAAATATAGAATTTTGATTTCCCTCCTTTTTTTGTTATCTCGCTCATGGATACCAGACTTATGTAGAATATAACAGTGTAGTGCATTCATTGACAGGAAACATGTAGCCCCTGGGTGAATTCCTTGCCTACTGTTAGGGTAACGCCTTCAGCCCAGTTGCTGCACAGAGGCCACCGATCATTAGGCACACGTTAGGCACACAGTTAGGGTGGGCTGTCCCTTTGTCTGCCGTGACGGCTATTTCTGCCCCAGGACAGGCATTGCACAGGCATTTGGTGCTGGCTTCTGTTTCAGTAAACTCTTATTTAATCTCCAAGTGCATTACATTACATTTACATTTATGACATTTGGCAGTGTGCCTTTTGCTTCTCACCCAAATGACTTGCATGCTGTTCCTGATCAGTGTATATCTATGTATTCTGGATGACTAATCTGAGATTTGTTCCAAGTCTTGTGCTTCTTTAAGTCTAAGAAGCTCTTCATAAGCCCAGAGAATGATGGAAAAAGGAACTGTTGCGAATACGAGACATTTTCAACAAGAAGCAAATTTCCTTCAGTGAAAAATCAGACAAAAGTGCACAAAGGCCGATTTCCTCCCGTTTTAGAGGTGAGGCGAAGGTATTTCTAAGCCTTAGCATGCTTAGTCATTTGTTTTGCATTCTCATTTACTTGGCATACTTAGAGAACACGCTGTTACTGCTTTTGACAGTAAACAGACAGAAAGGGCATAACTGAAACCACAAAATCTGTTGTTTGCCCCAGGCATTCAGGAGTGCTTAGCTGCACTTCATTAGCTGTGGTCAAGAGAAGCGCCATGGCTGTGTTTGCCCTGTTTCCTTGCCTCTGCGATCCCTGCATGTGAACACTGTGTACCAACCTGCACTGTCACGCTGGGCACACCTGTCTGCGCTGGAGGTCATCATCCTGATGAGGGCCGCCCAAGCTGATTGTACAGCCTAGTCCAGGCCATAGCGGAGCCAAAGGCAGAGAGATGCGCATCCAACAAGGCCCAGCGTGGTTTCAGGATGGCACATGGTTTGGCGCTATACCCATAATGCCGAACAGCGAGCAGAACAGGAACAGTCCCTGTCAGTGTCCAAATAAACACACAGAAGGCATGAGCTCTGCTGAAGACAAGAAGATATCATGATGAACGGAGTAGGCATTATTTCTGCTTTGTTTAATATTCCCGAGTGAGAGGGAGGCACTTGTTACTCTTTAGCACGACATGTATATAGAGGTAAAAGTTGTTTTTTTGAAATGACAAAACCTGCAGTGGTTGTGACGGAGTTCCTCTTGGCTTCTTTCTAAATAAATTCTTAAAACATCAAATATACAGCCAACAGGGCAACTAGCCTATGTAGCAATTAAAAATTAGCATAAAGATCCAAATTTTGAGAAAATCAGAAAGGCTCCAAAAAGCCTGCTTCCGTACAGTTTCTTTGAAGTATGCCTACTAGTGTACCTATATAAGTATTTATAGACACATGACTATTTCAGCTGTAACCTTAACACACACTCATGAGCCTCTCCTCCCTACTCAAATGAAATGATGACATGGGTTTGGGTTCAGTCTCTTTTCCATAACATCCGATAGCTTTAGAATGCCCTTGCCTCATTGGAAAATTAATTCGTTTACAGCAACTCACACAGAGAGGTGACAGCCACAGTGAGCGTATCATAACCAGCAACCTTATTTGATTCCTGACATTAGGTTTGTGAAAACACCTCCATATAGCCAGCAGTGCTCTGGGTGGCATGCTCCAGCTGTATACTTGAATCATTGCCGACTCAGTCATCTGGGTCTGGACACTATCAGGGGAGTTCGTCATCGCCAAGTGTCTGTTGCTGGCTGCGTGGTCGGCATGGCGCTGAAAGGGCGACAAGGTTGAAAGTTACACCGAGCCAGTCTGTCATAACAAAGTATGGTTATGTAACACGATGAGTGTTTTCGCTCTGGGATCACAGTTGTGTTTGCCCTGTTCCTTCAGCGTGGGTTTTGCTGGTTAGCAAAACTAAAACCGTTTTGGTGCATTTCCAGAAGCACAGTGAGAGTTCTTTTTTTTTTTTTTTTCGCTCAAAGGAAAATTGTGACAACAGTAAATATTTGTATGTTTGTGTATGTGTATGATGAGTGGAGGAGAAAGAGCCAGACTGTCGGGCAAGTGAACTGAAATCAGGGCAAACTTCCCTCTGGTTAAGCCTGCTGATTTGGTCTGTCCCTGTGTCCCATTCACTCTTCAGGTGGCTACGGACAGGGTTTTGTAGTTGAGTGGAAAACACTCCAGTCAAAATAATTGTCATGCAAGGAGGAATAATTTGATATGTGTAGACGTTTGGGCTTGCGCTCAGCATGTGGCTTCTGGTTCCCTGGCTTCTCTCCTGCTTTCCTACTCTCTCTCTCTCTTCACTTCCCTCTCTCTGTTCCCTCCCTCCTTCTCCCAGCTAGGCCCATGATTCAGCAGTCTGAGCTCGACAACACTGCTGTGCCCAAATTCAGAAGTCTAGCCAATAGGCAGTGCTCAGAAGACACACCCACACCATGCTGCTCTTTTCCTTAATCCTCCAGCCCCCTCCAGACCCCAGAGCTCTGTGAGCAGTGCCTGATCAAGGGAATGATGCACCCATATCTTAACACAGGCATGTGAGCTAAGGTGCACGTGACAATCTCTTGCACTTGGATTTTCCTTATTTCTCACTTAATCCTTTCTGTTTCTCTCTGTCTCGCTTTTCTTGCTAAATTTCTTCCTGTTCACTTTGTCTTGTCATTTCTTGGCCACTCCCTCCCCACCCATGCCCCTCCGCCCCATGTCCCATTTCCAAGTCTCTGTCCAGTTCATGCTGTGCTCCTCACCATTCCAAGAGGGTGAGCCCTCCTCCCCTGACTCATTTCTCTAATGCACCCTGCCAGAAGATGTTCCAAATGGCGGGTCCCTTTGCCACTTGGCCGGGGTGCATGTGTCCCGTGCGCCCTGCCTGTGGCATGGCCACTGTCGCGAGGAGCTTGAAATGGGTTGAGTCAGGGCGACAAGCGCCACACGAGGAATGTATAGCGCACGCGGGCTCTCACACTTCCCCCATCTGCGTGCTGAGCCTCCCGCCAAAGCTATGCTAGGAGGGCAACTGAGAGAACAGTCCAGGAGGCTACAGAGCCGTTGCTCTCTGCCAGTGCACTTCAGTTGTTCATTTTCTAGATATGTTACAAATTTGAATCTCTTTGAACAGACTGAAGTTTGGATAGAAAAGGCAACCGAACACTCAGCTACTGTGTAGTGATTACAGGAGCCAGAGTAAGATAAATAAGGTTGGATAGCTTAGCTGAAAGGCTTACTGCATGACTTTAGAGTAAGGTAGTGGGACAGCTTCAGCTTGAAAGCTAGAGTAAGAGCTTGAAGGAAAGTTGTGCTCAACAATCATAAAAAATATAAAGAAAGGATAGAATTGAAGTGATGTTAAAGCAATAGTGGGATTCTCTGGCATTTATTAAAGGAGTCCTTTTAATGAATAAATAGATCTGTAGTATTAACTTAATACAACTGAAGGTTAAGGGTCTTGCTCAGGGGCCCAACAGTGGTAACTTGACATGGGTGGGACTTGAACTGGCAACCTTCTGATTACTAGTTCAATACTTCAACCAATCCTTTTAGAGAAGCCACATTTACATCTCAGGAAAATTCAAGACACCACACGTAACCCTTTCAAACAGGGACCTATTCTGTAGAATGCCCCAAGGTTGTCTGTCTCAGCATGGCCAAAAACAAGAAGCAGCGAATGAGTTCCAGGTGGAACTGTGGGTACCGCAGCCTGTGGGCAGACCGATCTTTCCTGGGCTATGGGTTCTATGTCTGCATTTTCCAGCACATCACTGGCACAGAGGAAGGGATGCTACATTTTCATGTGCTAAAGCACGCACAACAATTGCCCATAACCGAGGTCCCTTGTAACGTGGAGAAAGCTGTGATGTGACTTGGTACGCCGTAAGGGCAGCACCTGCCGTGTGATACAGAGGTGCACAGTGCTCATGCTGTTGTTTAACTGCTTTCAAGTTTTACATGCACATGTGCAGAGTGTTAGGTTTGCTGCATAAGAGAAGTGTGAAACAGGTGTTGCCAGTTCTGGGGATTGACCTAGTTGGTATGCAATATAGACAGTGAAGGTCTGTCAATTCTTGGCAAAGGCTTTACTGGGACGCTCTCTTCCCATAACAGTTTTTATCATTTTGTTAATAGCTGTAAAGCTGTAAAGTCATATTTCATTTACGTATCGATGCCGTAAAGCGTCAATCCATCATTGAACTGATTGTATAATAAAATAATAACATACAGTGCATGATGGTGTGGTTCTTTTTTTGGTTGCAGCCAGGTTGGTCTAAATGAACTGAACTGAATTATACCAACATTCATCTTCAAATAAACAACTGAGTTATGTGCCGTAAACAATCCCATGTGAACTTTACCAAGCACTCAGCCTTTCTGCTAGCACAAGGCACGTCTCCTTCTACTCTTTGTTCTGTGTAGCTCTCTTTTCCTCAACATGGATGTCTGCAGACATTCCACCTCTTGCCCAATGCATGTGAAATCAGTTTGGGTCAGAAGCTGCACTTTATCACTGGCTCAGGACCAGTCCGAATCTGAGCCACCATATTATATGTTCATTGTAACGTCAGCTGCACATCCTGATCTCAGATGGGCTAGAAATGGCTACAGCTCCTAACTGACACTGGATCTGTCTGGTTCTTAATATGATAAAGGAGCATTGTCTGAACAGTTCTTTGATGTGTGCTGCCGTCAGAAACATCTGTGACCTGCCACCTTTTCTTGCCCTCTCATGTTTTGCCCCACTAGCACTGGGGCAGCCGCTTCATCACCCCTCCCCTCTTCCCACATGCTTACAGAGGCAGTGCAACAGACATAGTTCTTTTATATCAACCTGGGGCACCCACGTAAAACCCTCGGGCCGTGTTCAGAAGCTGTACATGGCTTAGCAGGTTATAGCTATTGTCCCCAGCGATCCTGGCAAATTCCTCCCTGCAAGTCACGCAAGAGCTGCAGAAGTGGAAAAACGCTGAACAAAACCGGTTTAGGCCGGCTCGGGCAACTCAATGAGAGATGTAGAGGTTGGAGATAGAGTGAGATGGAGCAGGGGAGCATGGGGAGGAGAGAGAGAGAGAGAGAGAGAGAGAGAGAGAGGGGAACAGAGAGATAGAGGCCACTCTGCACTGTTTCCGTGACTTGCTGGTGCAGCTTCTTGGGTGGGGAGATAGGCCTTATCTTGGCCGTTGTGTGTCATCTGTCAGCTCTGTTTTGCTGCCAACTCGCAGAGGGCTGCATAGAGACAAAGTGGCCTAAGACTGCTGAGGAGGTTGGTGACAGAAAGCAAAGAGAGTCTTTCTTTTGAGTCTTTCCAGCTCCAAGATACACGTGTGCAAAGAAGGAATGCAACTTTTGTAACTTTTCATCTTGGAACTCCTGTCTTCATGAAAACCACTAATAAATAATTATAGTCCCTCTATGTCCTGCTTGGCAACGTTTGAATATGTACTGACCAAAAAAAACCTGTAAGCATTTATACTGTATGTAGATAACTATGAATTATAAAATAAAAGTCCTTGTTCAGCAAACTAGCAGAAAGTCCAGAACTTTGAGAACTCAAGTTTCATTGGCTCATCATACACAACAACTAGATATACAAACCCCACCCTTTTAAATTAGCTTTTACTAACACAAATGGTTTTTACAACCTAGAGAACTGTGACTACACGTTGATTAGTCCCATGCTAGTCCATAAGAAAGGCCTAAAGGTTTCTGTAGCAACATTCACTGGTTATTTGTATGGGTGATATCTTCAAATGACCTCTCCCGTATTTGCTGACAAACTGCCCCTGTCCTGTGTGGGTGTCACCACCAGTGTGATCGTCTGGACATCTTGGCAAGCTGGCTGAAAGACACATTAGTGACCATGAGTTATGCTTGATAGCAAAGCTAGACAGAGGGCTAGGATTCCTCCCTCACATATCATGGAGCACTAAAAAGAGTTTACAACTTGACAGAAGTAGACCAGTGTATTCTACTACAGAAATGAGACAAACATATTGACATTATTAATTATTGTAGGCCAAGGATTTTCAACTCTGCTGGAAAATGTAATATAATTGTAGTAAACTCTCAACAAACATGTAATACATAAAATATTAATATACTAGTTGAAAATAACTTTATAACTTTCTTCAAATCCCTGGTAACTAAGTAACTGAAAAATAAGAAAATGTCATGGTCATTCATGTGAGCAAAATATGTAAAAATGAACCAGAAGAAAGTTTAGAAGGCACCAACCAATCCAAACCTGAGACCACAGAAGTGCCATCAAACTGAATAATCAGACTTTATGTAGAAACAAGTGCATATCTCTTTTATTTAGCTAAAAACCTTGATCTGTCAGTACTTCGGCAAGCCTAAAGACACATGAAAATTGTTCAGCACTCTTAGTCAGAACTTCATATATTTAATCAGTGACAAAAAATGTCAGCATAAACAATGACTACACTTTGAAAACTACTTTTTGGTCAAATTCAGCAACTGGCACTAGTTTAATTAAGTCTCCTCCAAGCTCACCACAGCCCCCAGAACAAATGTCCAGCCTCCACTTCCGTGTTCATCCAGTCTGTCCAGCTGAGCGTCTGTACCTCACCTCGCTTCTGCATCAGCACTTCCCGTTTCAGTGTCAGTCCGAGTCCTTCAGGTGCAGACCACCTGCTGGCTTGCTCGAAATTCTCTGGAACCGATCCATCCTTGAGTGTGCCCGATTCCCAAGGGTCACGGCCCTCTGACCCTACTGGCAACTTGTTTGCTTAGGGCAGCGTAACAGCATTCCCAGAGGCCTCTGGGGATCCATCTCCCAGAAGGGGACAGCGTGGGGGTAGGGGCTGCATTATGAGAGGGGTTATGTGATTTACAGAAGGGATCAAACACTTGACTCTGGTTTAGCAACAATATGGAGTAAATGAGCTTTTCAGTGATTTCTGGGTGGACTAGGCTACTGGATATTCACCACTGGATATTTACTACTGGTGCATTTATGGCCATAGCTGAGGAAGTCAGGAATCTTACAGTGTGCATATACTACACACAAATAAAGGAAACCATAAACTGCATAAACACCTATTTGGTCAGCACTTGAACCCAGCCAGTCTAATTTGACAAAAATGATGCAAATAGTAAAGTTCAGGTCATGTGTAAAGTGAGAATGGTATTACAGAATAACCTGATAGCATAGTCTTCATGGTCTGACATGAGGCTAATTGTCTGTTGGTGTTATCACAAGCAGATTCTAATCCATGGATTCTAAGTGATGCTTGAACTACTGAGTTGCGAACTAAAGCAGACAGGCCGCTCCATTCATCTGAAAGAGAAAGGGTGTGTTCCATAAAGCTATTTGACTAGCACATAGAAGAGAAGAGAAGAGAAGAGAAGAGAAGAGAAGAGAAGAGAAGAGAAGAGAAGGCTTTTATTTGGCTTGGGTTAGACCCAGGTTTCTGGAGAAGTCAGGATTCAAAACAAAGTGATTCGATGTGCAACGAGTCACATTACAAAACTGTTGAGTGGCTGCCAAAAATCAGACAGCACAACACGAGAGAAAGAGAAGGAGTGAGAGAGACAGAGAGAGAAAGAGAATGATAGTCAGACAAATGTAAACTGAATTATTTAAGACAAGTGCTGAGCAGTAATCATGACTTTTGGGAGCTTTGATTAAAACACAATGATAACGTCCAGGCACTCTGTATATACACCAAATAATACAGAAGGCCGCTAATGACAGGTTTAAACAGTACAGTAGATTGTGGGAATGAAACAATGAGTGAAGAGTCTAGAAAAGTGCATGAACTGGGCAGATCTGTCACTTTTCTTGGCATGAGCATCTCTGTGCATTCATTTAGTCACGAACAGCACCAGAGTCTGATTCCAGGACTGGCCTACTGAGTCCTGGCTAATTCCACATTTGGAACACTCAGCCGACACACATTTTCCTAACTAAAAAGGAAAATGCCACATTTACCTCACTAGGCTCTTCCAAATAGTAGCCTAGAATTTCAGTGTAGGCAAAATAAATTTCCTTCCATTTGCTCCTCCCGTCTGGATACTAATAGAGCTGATGCATGATCTTCCATTAATAGAAGAACAGCATGCTTATTTCCCCAAAGCACACAACTTAGACTGCAGGGACAGATTCAGAGGCTATATCTGTCCTTTTCACACATCTAAGTGTCCAAGTGGTTGTTGACAGTCCCTCAGTTCTGGGATTACCATTGCCCTACTGCTTCCAGATGAGGCCGATTCACCTCACTTCAACATCGCCGAGAGGGGTGTTTACCTTATATATTGCCTTCTCTCTCTCTCTCTCTCTCCCTCTCACACACACAGAGTTCTTTTTTACCCTATTCTTCTCTTCACTTCTCGTTTCTATCTTCGCTCCTTATTTCATGAAAAGCTATGAAAGCATAACTCACAGAAAGGGAGTTGCCCACTAGACTCTCCAATCACAAGGTGTTGTGCCTCTATATACGGCAAACGTTAGCTCACTTCTTTGTCTTACTGAGGGTCAACCTGAAGTTGCCCTGCTCTTCAAACAGGGTTTCTTTTCCTCTAAGAGAGGTGGTGTCTACTCCCGTACAGGAGTTTACTTAGTATTTATGTGTAATCTGAACGTGTGACCAGGAGGGAACAGAACATGGTTAGAAAGACGGGAGAAAAGAGAGAGAGAGAGAGAGAGAGAGAGAGAGAGAGACAGTAAAGGGAATATCTTCTTTCATCCTCCCGTGGGCGGCCAAAAAGCAAACCCAGACACATGATACTGCACTCAGAGCACGGCTTGCATTATGGAGTTGTTGACTTTGAAAACTCAAGTCAGTGCAAGGTCAGAGGCAAGCACAGGCCAGCTATACATAACCCAGTGTTTCATGAGACTGGGTGTATGTAATGTGCTGTGTGGAATTACAAGAAGAGGCTCACATTTAAAACTGACTGTTAAATGGTCAGTATCTGAATGTATGACAGGCAGATTTGGAGGATTTGGTGTCAGAGATGACTGCGACTGTATCCGGTTAGGGTTTGTGCAAACATGCTTCAGCCTGTGCTTGTAGTGTTCCAGAATTTGTCCGTGTATTAGTCGACACTGCAATGCCTATCTGTGCGTAAGTAAGGCAGACTTAACAGCGGTGCATCATTCTGCTGCTAAAACAATACATCTTTTTCAACCAGTCACCACTACCATCATGGAGCCCTCATTTTTACTAGTAGATTGAACAATCTTGCTAAACCTGTTGGTCAAACTACAGAAATCAGCACACACGACACAATCTGGTCAGCTACAGAACTTCATCAGGCAAAAAGGTGTAATACTGAGTGGAGGCTGGTAATGTTAGGTGAAGATAGTGGTGAAAAAAAACCCCATATAACCTACACACGATACAGCACATGTCCTTTATTATTCATGTTGCTAAATGCTAGCAGTTTTCAGCGACATTTTCACACGTGAAAACGTAACCCTGTAACACTTGCATGCAGAGCTATAAAAGCACCTTAGTATCAGCAAGACTATGAGAGCAGACCTATAACCCGAAGCTAACAATAGCAAAGTGCCTGGAGATGTGGAACTTGTTTGCTGACTTGCGTGAATTTTTTTTCCAGCTTAAACCTAGAACAAACGGCGATATCTTTTGGCACGTGACTGCCCGCCAGCCACTTTTGACTCTCCAAATCACAGCCAAAGGGTAGAGAAGCACTCGCAGACAAGCTGACTAAAATAGTTGTTGTATTCTTTATTGATCTGTGTTACATGTATTAAGCAGCTGAGCTCCCGGATCAGCATGCCTGAGCACTTCTTAACCTACAATGCAGGATATTTACATCTCGGTACGTTAAGAACTTCACTTGAATGTAGTCACAATTATACTGCATATTCACATGATATATCTCAGAAGAAATATCAAGAAATTCCAGGTATAAAAAAAGATTAAAAACTAAAAGACTAAGAAAACGGCAAATTTAGTGCAAAGGTGGTAAAGGTACAAAAAAAAATACTGTTGACTGGTTCATCCATGCATGGACAGTGGTCAGGAAGTGAGGTCACAGGTCACAGATGTGTGTCGGCAATGGGGATGCGGCGCAGCTCGACGATCTGGGAGTTTGCAGCGCTTCCACCGTCGTGACTACCGTGGGTGGACCCATTGTCACTCACATTAAGGCCAGACCCTGTGGAGCACATAACACCAACGCCCTCAAGAGTTCATCATGAGACATCATAATACACTGCATACTAGATCTGCATTTAAGGTTTACTGCCAATCATCAACAGTGCAGTCTATACGTAACTGGATAGCAATACAAACTTTGATAAGTTTTGCTGTTTCGGCTCCCTCAGATGTGAAATACAACAATGTATTTCAAGGATATTTATGTTGGTACTGGATGAACCATACATGAAATCCGTGTTTACACATAATTCCCCCATTTGCAGGTATAATAAGTAAGTGGGCAGTACTTTTAAATTGCAGTGCTTAGTACTGCAGATCCACTATAGCTGATGACTGCTATTAGTCTAAATCCAGCCTCAGTGAGTTTCTCTGGGATGTCTGATTCCTAAAAAATGTTATGGTGTTATTGAAAATAGTGATGAGCTCTGATGGGCTATGATTCCATGACACTCGTCTGGCAGCAGAAAGTCCTGCCTAACCACCTAGAAGGTCTGTCCCTCAGAAAGGCTCCTGTAGCATGCAGTGTGAGCTAATCCGGATAACAGTAACGAATATTTAAAGGTCCTGTCCTCTGTGAGGCATGTCAGATTAATTTGATTAATAAGAGATCCGGCACCTTTTTAAAGGTTGCTGATTTCAGCAACAGATTATAGCAGAAGCCTGTTTCATCATGCCTGACCCATGAGGCTTATGATCAACGTCTTGGTTGTGGACTAGGAATTCCAGCCCTACGTGGCTCTGATTTGCTAGAAATGAAATGACGTCATTCTGGGCCACAGTCCTGCTCTCCACTGGTCTTCGCTGAGGACTGAGTCATTCGATTTCGAAATTCGAAAACACAGAAGACTCGGATGCTTCTCCACCCGCCAACAGTCACATCAACATGAAAGACCAGTGCGCCAGTTCTGTTGGCAGCCATGCATGCCCCCATGTCCCACAGATAAGAAGGAATGCCATGGACCACAACCAGTTTCTTTTTCTCTCTCCACACTCATTTCACCACTATGATACAGGTTAATCTAAGTTTCATCTGTTCTTCATTCCAGACATCTACATGCTGACGTGCAGATCCGAAACAAGTTTGTCACTGTCCACTTATTTATAGATTGTATCATATGCTACCGTGTCCGACACGAGACATAAACCCTGACCACAGCCACCTGGATGAAAATATGCAAATGACAATGTTATGTAATCATAAATGTTGATAACTAATGGTCTCAAACTGGACGATTTAGTATTTCACCCAGCTAGGACTGTTGGGTCAGAGATGACATAGGACTGATAACAGTGAGATCTAGCTTAAAGATACTGCCTGAACTCTCGCTGAGCTCAGTCAGGCTCATCGGTGGGTAGACTCAAGAGTCCCTCATTGAGAGAGATGCATATAAGACATGACAAATTCAGAAGCGCAGAGAAGACCTAGTGTTTCTTGAATATTAACCATTGTCTTACATTTGTAATAGGCCTACCGTGTATGGTCCAGTTTTGTAAAAATGGGTTTATTTCAAACTAGACTCAGTAGTCTGGCTTTTATCTTGATGCCTTTCAAACCCTGGCACATAGGACTGACATTTATTTAAGGCTTGCAAAAAAAAAAAGAAGCTTTTTCTAGGGACAAACCTTCATCACATATCCAGCACAGTCCTGGTAGAGTGAGGTAGCTGGATTGACGTATTGAAACTGAGCCCAGCCCTACTCCTTGAGGGCTAATATCCAGTGCAGTTTAGCTATTTCCCTGCTTAAACACCTCTGCTACACCTGGTCATTCACCTATGTGTTGAATCAAGTGACCAGAGATGGGAACATTGTTTAAAAGGCTAAAACCCACCTACCATCAGGCTCCTTAATCAACAGCCTATCTGCCATCAGGGATGTAAACGTGCATGAGGTTTTCTCAGGTTCCTGAGACAGACTCACAAAGGAATACCCATGTCCCTGACTGGCTGGCTGTTTCAAATGGGACTATAAAGAGCATTTTATAGAAGGAAGACACTAAGTGGGAACTTACCCATGTTTCCAATATTCAGTCCTACTGAATCTAAATTACACCCACGTGCGAACGCACTGATTCAATAACAGCCTCAGTAAGTAGTTACGGTTCTCAACCTCAGTTATGACGCTTCCGTGTTATACTGCTCTGTATCCTGTATTTCCTCCATGATGGGAAAGGAATCGAACAGAGCCATAATGGATGACAGGGACACAGTGTCACACATAAAGGGTATTCTCATTAAGCACTGAAGGCAGATCCCAAATGGCTGTCATAGCAGCACCACTGAAAGTCTACAGTGTATTGACATGCTGTGAAGAGTTCACAGAGAACAGGAGTACATAAAAACACGGGACAACAAGGACACAGGAAGATCCTGTTCAGACACGTCGTTTCGCTGAAAAATGTGTTGTGTACAGAAGTATGAGAAAATAACGTAATGTGATGCAGGTCCAAGGCTTAAAGAGAAAAGAAAGATGGAGGTTTTAGGAGGCAGGTCATACCAGTCTTTAGGGCAAATATAAGGTCATCGAATTCCTGTGCCTCTTCGTCTTGGGCTAGGCTGGTGTTAATGAAGCCGCCCTCTGAAGGGAAGGTTTCCATCTCTGGGCCCTCTTTGAACACACTGCTTGGCTGACTGCTAGGCCTCAGAGATGCTCTCTCCCAGTCTGCTGAGATCTGAAGGATACACAAACACACACGGACACACATCCACACACAAATATGCATGCGCACACACACACACACACACAAACATGCACGTGCACACACACACAAACATGCACGCGCACACACGTGCATACAAAGAAGAAAAAAAAAATCAATAGCAGCTGGGACATTCATTAAAGCAACAGTAAAAAAAAAGACTTACAACAGTTAAAAAGCTCTCCAGTTTGTCTGAAAACACGCTTGGGACATAAGACCAAATATACAGTAAGATACCACAAAAGATCTTTTTTTTAACCTTCCCTCATATCTTCAACTTAACTCACACATCTTGAAAATGTGAAATACGTGACGATCAAAGATGTAATCTGAATAGTTCAAGAAGGGGTCATCACAAAGCTAGATTATCATGGTTGTCTAAAGGATAAAACAGGGTTCAAGGGTCAATGAGTTGACTGATCTAACTTTTGAATGATTCAGTGATTTACTATTGTTCTAATGAGCTGTTGCATAACACCAGTACACTGTGATTCCTTCACATGCAATCAGTGCACACCAACTCATCTGGGAAAGGCTGATGTCTGGATGATAGAACTTTGGACTTGATATTAATATAGTCACACATGGCCTTGAAGAATTCAAACAGACTCATGAATTGATGCAGAAGAAAAATGACTGAGCACCACTGTAGAAAAAGGAGAATTCTGGTGAAGCAGGTCAGAGGTCATGGCTCAAATAAATGGCGCAGAAAAATGTTCCATGTGTTTATACACAGACCTCCATGGAATCGCTGTTGCAAGATTTGTTTTGATTTGCCTCCAGGAAAGAGGGTCGACAGGCTGCCTGAGGTTCGTGAACTGTCCAGTGAGGTTCGTGAACTGTCCAGAGTTGTCTGTGAATGGTCCAGTGAGTGTCCAGCTGCCTTTCTGTCATCTTCCTTATCTTTTTTTCTTTCCTTTTTTTTTTTTTTTTTTTTACAGGCACCTGATAAATGCCCATTCTGTGCTGCTCCTTCATGGCACAAGAATTTTAAAATAGTAGTCATAATGATTCTGAATCATGTGATGCAGTAAATCATTTCATGGGTCACTACATTCCTTGTCGCAGCCCCGATCGCCCAGGGAACACCAAGCATCACTTCTTCAGAGGAGCAGTCCTAAAGAGCAGCATTACAAAGAAATCAAACTATACATCTCAGCAGCATTTGGGGAAAAGTTGCTCTCTGTGCTTCCTCAGAGTTGATTCATTCCCTCACAGGACCTGTAAGGGTGCACCCCTCTTTTGCCAGTCAGACTTTGCCCTGGTTCATGTCATCTTCCTCCGTCCCTACCCAATATCCTTCACTCCCCTGCTTTCCCTCTGGAACTGCATGTGACCAACCAGAGCTTTAAATCTGAAGGTCTATGCTCTCAGGAATGAAACAGGATTACTCGGGTCTGGAACATGATTGAATCAAAACTGCCCCTCGAGAGTGGCAGAGCATGGCAGATCCACAGAGGTGATCTGCTAGAACTGGGACTAGATTAGGAAATGCATTAAGAGACTTCATTACAACACCAAAGACCGATGACATTAACGTTCCACTACTTTCTGAACACCAGCTGTAAGGAGGGCAGTCTAAACTCTTGCGTCTAATTAAAGTGTGTAGACTGTATTTCATAAGGGCTTAAGTGATTTGCCTGGTGTAGTCTGATTCATTTCAAGTTTTCAAAACCTTATAATCATCTTTCACTCTGTATGTCATACATTGCTCTTGTCCCTGACTCATTGCAAAGTTTACACTACGGGCTTGTACATTTTGAGTTTTTACCCATTACATAACCACTGATTCGGTGTGTGTGTGTGTGTGTGTGTGTGTGTGTGTGTGTCATTGTTCTGAGAGCAAGCAAAGCATAGCATGAGCAAGCACGCCTAACTCTGGACCTGGAGGTGATAAAGAGGTGTCTGATGTCTCTGTAAACACAGACAGACAGATGCTGAGGGAGACCCCCTTCCCCCCACCTTACACACTGCTGCTGAATCAGAATCTTGAGTCAATCTTGAAATAAAATAGGAATACATAATAAACCCAAATGCAAGTAAAAATCACAAGAACAAAAAATTCATTTAGTAATTTAAAAAATGAGCTTTGGAGGTGTAAGCGAAGAACCAGATCCCACCTCCTCCATGGCGCTGATGAGGTTCTGGGTGGACTTGCTGATCTCCCCTCCGCTGATGGTGGCAGCTCCAGTGCTCTGGAAGACACCGTCGGGGTCACCATGGCCATTCATCTCCACGGTGTAGCTGGCCTTGGCCGGCCAGCACAGCTGGTTGTGCATGAGGAAGTACACGGCAAACACGTACAGGCCCTGGAGACACAGAGTCAATCAACACCATGTGGTGTGCAACGAACTCAGTGGGACCTGCAAGCGTGCACCAGCATGGGAGAAAGCCAGTTCACTACTGTCAATTTATGAATGTGGAAAATCAGCAGAACCATCAATACTTGTTGCCCTCTTGCCGACAGTTTCTATGTTATGTGTTCGTCTCTGTTTGTCTGTGTTTGCTAGCTGGAGGGCACTGATTAATGTATAGTTCCACAGGCGCAAATTCTTTACACGAGATTTTGAGAACGCAAGAATGGCATGACCACTTCCATCTGGGTGAGACGATACTGAGTGAGGTCATGGCTCAACACTTTATTCTGTACAGTAACACCAAAGTGACAATTGCAGCACTATGTAGAGAAACGCAGCATACATTCCAAAATCTGGCTGCATCTTCCAGTGCACACAGATACCATTACTATCAACAAGTATAGCAACCCAACAACAGCTACATTAAAAGGTGCTACAAAGACCAACCATTACGTCTTGATCTTAGCAAAGGGAGAATTACATGTATTGTCTAACTTTTTGCCTTTTATCTATTAAATGTGCTGCACTCATTCACTGTCGCCAAAGTTCCGGAAGCTTCTCCAACACATCTGCTGGTTAGAAGTATTGGGTAGAATTTCTCCCGTTAAAAACACGTCTAACCGATCTGCTGCTGAACAGAAACTGGCTGGGAGTTTCAGCTTAAACCCAGTGCCTTATAAGTACTATTAGCCTTTACTTTCAAATCCTTGAAGCACTGATGCAAGTTTGAAATATACCAAGCAAGCACGAGGTGCCAGGCGCTAGAGAGAGGATATTAGCACAGGTCTAAATTTCCCTTGTTTCCCGGAGCAAAAGGAGGCCACCCAGTGTGTTGCACCCACGACGTGCTCTAAAGGTGAGGGAAACACTCTTTAAGATCCCCCTCTGGGAGATTCGCACAGAAATGGCCAGAGGCCATAATTTCAAGCCAAGTTATCCCAGTCAGTTCTGTTAGTGCTCGCCACTCAGGAGCGGTGGCCTCCATTTGCAGCTGACCTGTCGGGGTTCGCCAGAGGGGTTGCAGTGCTAAGGAGGACAGGGAAAAGAAAAGAAAACTGAGAGTGACTAAGAGGGTCAAGGGATAACCACTCACACATCCTTATTACAACAGAGCATTGTGAATGAAAGGATGAATGAATGAATGAACGAATGACATGGCACACAACAAGCGGGGACGAAGAGGGCAGAAAAACAAGACTGTGTATACAGCTTCCCCACCAACCCCTGATTCTGATTTGTCCTGTGGGTCTAGCAATATTAATGCGAGCAGTGGCACAATCAAAGCAGATCTATTATTAGAGTGCAAGCTCATTCAGGAAACAGGAAGGAAAACGAATCATGGGTACATGAGCTCTGTTGTTCAAAGCTCTGCTTTCCGTGGAACAAAACACTTACTAGCACAGCCTGGCAGGATGATCAGTGGTACCACAATACAAACACCATCACATTTGGCTCAGGAAACCTGCCAGTGGTGTGCGGAGGGGACGGACGGACCCAGACGGCGCCGGGGCCCTGTCCCTGGAACAGATGCCCCAGTGCCAGAAGGAGCAAACTAGCCTTCCATATTCAAGCTCACAAATGCAGTTTATCGCTGAATCTGTTTGAACGGCTGCGCAAAAGATTGCTGCAGTAGCGTAAACGTGTTTGGGCTAACGGCAATGAGCACTATAGAGAACCACAGTCTGGAGGGAAGATAAAGCTTGAGGACGTATCAGTGGAAAACAGATATGAATACATATGACTGGAAAACAATTAATCACAAGTGTCCTACAGTGATTGAGAGGGCACTTGTGAATGGGTTTTTAAAAAGGTACACCCACAAGCCTCTTTATAAGAAACACCTAGATCATACCATTATCTTCAGGCCACTTTACTAGGTACACCAGTCTTGCAGGCGCATTTCAAGTGTACAGTTACGCACTGTAGTTGATCTGCTGGCACGCACATTTAATCCGTGACTCTTCAGTCACCACTGTTCGCACGCACATGTATGTATTTAAATGCCTTGGAGGCCACTTGCTATATTGCTTATAAATAACAAATCCTAAAAACTGATCTGCACATGCACACACACACTTATAGGTGTAAGAATTACTGAAGATATCGAACAGCACCATCAGGCATACCCCTAGAGTGAACGCAACAGAAAAGGCCCAGTGAGATGAAACGCTCAGCATCAATGATCTTTCTCCTCCAAAGAATGGCAGATACGTTTTCCTCGGCCCTACATACGTTGCTGTGTCAGCCGTGTTTGGTTACCTTATTCCAGCCATTTACAAACACAAGTGCACTCCACTGAAAGAGTATTTGCCCATTTCATTACACATGGTGCAAGCATCTGATTAGTCATCCGTGCTGGCTTTTTTCCCCTACCAAGTGTTGGTTTAAGACCAAACAAATGCCTCCACACCCTGGTATTACTGCCCCCCTACCCTGCACGTTCATCTTTTTTAGACATTGTTCAGCAAACCCGAAACTGTAGAATAAATGGCCGCACAGGGCAGGTTATAGTACATCTAACTGGGTTTGATGTTATTGATATGCTTGACCTAAAGCCAAGAAGTGAAAAATGCTCACTGTCCTAAGAAACTGAAAATAAATCACAAGTGCCACTGGATCTCTTCAACTACTATATACCTCTTAACCTAGTAACCCTTCAAACCTAGCCAGTTTCTCTGAGTGTTGCTTGGATTCAGACCAAAATCTTGATAAGGAGAATAAACTGCATTTATTGATGGACCCTATCTGTGTCTGTGTGCAGTAGCTCTAAACACAGACCATGGAACAGTGCAAAGTGGACAACATACATTACATTCATGTCAGAGTGATCAGAAATAAATCTGAAATAAGTTTGAGTGCTATATATTACACATACATACATACATATTTAGCTTGCACAGCTGATGAAGGACTTCTCCTTGAAACATCTAACATCCCAAACATTGTGTGTTACATTGAACTTGTATTACGTTTCCTCAGCTGGAAAATCTTTGTTAGAGAGGACCTTGTATATGAAACACACACACACACATTATATATATATATATATATATATATATATATATATATATATATATATATAAAAATGTGTGCGTGTATATGTATGTATGTATATGTGTGTGTATATATATATATATATATATATATATATATATATATATATATATATATATATATATATATATATATATATATACACATATATACATACATATATACATATATACATACATATATACATACATATACATACATACATACACACATACATACATACATACATATACATACACACATTTTATATATATATATATATATATATATATATATATATATATATATATATATATATATATATATATATATATATATATATAAATAAAATTCCCCACTTCCTCCTTGGGTCCAACTTTTTCCTTCAAACTTGGGTACTCAGGCCTGGGAGCTTGAAAGACCTGCGTAGTATCTTAGCTACTCCCAGGACTGCACTCCTCTGGATGGAGATCTCAGATGTTGTTCCTGGGATCTGCTGGAGTCACTCTCCCAGTTTGGGGGTCACAAAAGGTGAGGGTACTTTTGCTGTTCCTAGGATTGCACTCTTCTGGACCGAGGCTGATAATGTAATTCCTGGCTCTCATTCAGTGAATCAACGGTCCATTCTGTCTTGGCGTACAGCTTGATGGCTCGATGGCATCCATGTACAGTAGGAGGCTGACGTAGCTCCACTCCTGAATCTGTACCCATTCCCAACACTTATTTTTGATCTGACTGAGAAGATGCAGAACAGCTACGGGGACAGTGCATCTCCATCATATTCACAACACTTTATGGTCACCTGGGCAATCGGCTTTGATTTAGCTTCTAGTGTTGTCCTCTAGTGTTCCACTGAGTTCTGTATGTGTGTATAAATATGTATATTCATTATAACTTGTTTAACTTTAGCAGTTACCATAATATGACCTCTAAATTTATGAACAGCCTGTTAATGATGACCACATGAACAACAACAAACCAAGATGTCCTGAGAACGCAACTGACAAACTTTGTGGGTGACGAGAAGAAAAGATGATTAGCAGTTGTGTGTGTTACGCCAGTGTGGAATACAACATAGCATATGGCTCAAGGATGCTGGGACAGTGGGAGTGGTCATGGTGGTTTCTAGAATGAATAAATATCCTGCTACAAAGCTGAGCAATGGCCTACTTCTTTGCCAGCGTGAGTGCTCACAATATCAATAGGTACAGCTGAAACAAGAACCTAAGGGGACACAGGTAAGTGACATTGCTTTTTAATAGCATAAATTAAAGGTTACGTATTCATCTTAGTAAGCTAAGTAGAAGTTAAGAGTGTAGAGAGGAGTAAGCAGTTTCCTCATTTCCATCCCTAACTGTTGCTGATGTACTATTAATAGGATCAGTTGAAAACAGTGGGCTAGACAAATGTGAAAACGTGTCCTAAGCTCTTTTCCCTCAGGTAATTTTGTATCGTAGCTCTGAGGATATTACACTGGAATTGTGTCACTAAATGGCCATAGTAAAGGATTCAAATGATGTGACCATGCCTTAGTAGTTTAGCCAGAGAGATATACAGACATGTAGAAGGGAAGGAATAAGTAAGGAACATAGAAAAAAGTAGAAAAAAGATTGAAACAAGCCTGTTAGTGTTGGTATGTGCAATTACAAAATGAAAGATTAATAGTCTCCCATGTGTAGTTTCCTTTCTTCACTTGTTTAGACCTACACTATTAGGAAACTCAATGTAGTAGGCACATCTGAAATAGACAGCCAAAGATTCACCTATACCTATGGCAAAAATGGGGACATTTTCATGTATTGTTGAAATCAATTTTGTTTTGTAAGAGTTTTTTTTTTTTCAATCAGTTTTGTAAGAGTCTTCACTGTGCTAGTTTTCTCTCTCTTTCTCTCTTCCTCTCTCTCTCTCTCTCTCACACACACACACACACACACACACACACACACACACACACACACACACACACACACAGAGTACCATTCACACAGAGTACCAGTGTACACACCTGAGGTAATATATGTTTTTAAGTTTGCTTTTAAGACAAATATAAATAGTGAAAGTTGATAGCCTATATAGAAAATGATTTCAAAAGCAATATATACACTATATAATAATTACATTTTAAATTAATTGTAATTGCTCCCTCAACAAATTCAGAAATGTAATCCCTCACCCTACAAGTGCCCAGCATACATGAGAATGTCTTCCAGACCTCACAGGTGACTGCCTCATGAAGCTGGGTAAGACAACACCAAGAGCATGCAAAGTTGTCATCCAAAGCTGTCAAGTAATGGGTGGCTTTGAAGAACTTTGAAGAATCTAAAACCTAAGATAGTCAATATTTGTTTAACACAGCATAATCACGTTATTTCATTATTTTGATACCATCACTGTTTTTCTAAAATGTAGAAAATGCTAAAAATAAATAAGACTAGGTGTGTCAAACTTTGTGTTCAAGGGCCCAATTTGCATGTTCATACATATTCAGTGAGTACTCTGAAGCAGCGCTAATGGTCCAGTCTAACTCTGGGCCAGATGACTTGGTTCGCAGCTAATAAACAGCAATGGCTGCAGCTTCCCTACCCTCGTCAGTGGTAGAGCACATTCTGTTCCATCTGCACTGCATTCTGCCAAACTCTCTAAGCAACAGTTTTGCAGGCCGCTTACCCAGGGCCACACCAACTCCACACTACCGGAGAAACTTTATTCACACGGACGCTACAAATCAGCATGATGGTGTCTGACACGTTTCACACAGTCCTTCCACTTCAGACCAGGATGGCTCTTTTAAAGGTCAAGGTGAAGGAAAATTCATGAATCAACTCTAGCCAAACTCAAATGTAACTTTTAAAGTCTTTCTAATGTACAAACATCTACATAAAATGAAAAACTTGTCTATTTTGCTATCAGAGTATCAGAACCTGCTTGCATCAGTTGGGTGGATATTCGAGAACACATTCGAACAAAATGATCTGTTGTATCAGCATGGGACAATTTATGGTGTAAACTTCAAACATGGTCTCACACTACTTACATAACATGGACAGAATAGAAACCAAAGCTACTTCTACTGATTAGAAAGCTGTAAAGATAGAACTATCTCTCCTGAACTGAGGACCTCTGTGATAATCACCCATACAAGGATCAGGGCTTATCATCCCCTCTTCTTCTTATAACACCTGAAGATAAGGCAGATGGCTCTCACGGTCAATATTTAAACTGACTTTCTCTTTTTATGAAGACATTATGGGGCCATGGTAGAGCCCACCCCGAGCATGCTCAAATGTGCACGCACTGGCTTAAAGGATCAATAATCACACCAAGGCTGATCGACAGGCTGTAAAGGTGCATGAGCTCCTTCGTCTACTTAGCCATCATAGAACCCAGAAAGAACATAGACTGTATCTCATGAAGTTGTGTAAAGTGCTTCACTGGTGATCATAAAAGGGTTTTGGGGATCACGTCAATGCCATGCCTCCACACTCCATACAGCATGATGCGCTGTGTGTCTTTAGGGATTCTCAGCTTATTACATAATCAAGCCTGCCTATATATGCTTTGCAGAATGAGAGAACACTCAGTGCTCAACACCGATGGTGAATTTATTACCACAAAAGAGCTCTGATAAGATTAAACGACAAGATTGACGGCTTTTTCAGTTTGGCATCCTGTGACTCATAATAACCTCACTCTACTTACCTCAAATTAATTAAAACTAATACAAAGAAGGGAAAAAAAGCTACACTTAATTCAAATTGATTTCTGGGAGATATGTAAGGCAGATGAGACACTGGGAGGACAGTATGCTAAGGAATGGTCTCAAGATGGATGTTCTTACCAGCAGGATGTTGAAGATGACAAAGAGAATGAGCATCCACAGATATGTGTAGGCCATGTGGACGCCAGCCCACAGACAGACCAGCGTCACCAGGGTGAACAGGTACAACACCATGGGAACCTCTGCAGAACAAAAGCCAGCATCACATTAGCGACATGCACACATGTGGCAGAGAAACACATCAGAGGCTCAACAGTTTGGCCTAACTACACCATCTTGGTATAACAATCACAGTTGGCTTGCTCAATTAGCACCTTGCCACATTTGAGTCAAGACAACCATTCTTTCTGAGTTTTGCTGGCTGTACAGATGCTAGCACATTTATTTTGTGCCCTGTGGACATGAAGAATTGTTGGCATGGGTGCAGCTTCGTCACCGTGGCGATCTTGGCTAGCAAGAGCACTTTTTCCACACACCGTGGAGGAAAAAACGACCCCACGCAAGCACTCGACCTCTTTAATGGCCTCTGCACTGGGACGCAGTAGCTGAGTGGGCGCCTTTATTGATTTGTGGGAAACCAGTGACGACTGAGAGTGGGGTCATCAAGAGACTCTTAATTAGGAGGCCTTAAGTTAGGACCTGTGGGGTCGGGACTATAGGCGGAGGGCTTAGCCCATGAGGCTGCTTTATGTGGACAATTAGTTGAGAGCCTCTCAGGCAACAGAGCACAAGGACTCCAGTTGGAGTGGATGCAGGCTGACAGCCTGATATTGGTGGAGTACCCTGTGAAGACAGGTGAACTGAGATTTCATTTATAGCACAGGTTTTAGCATTTTCCGGTTTTAAAATACTTGGCACTAATAGGCTAAGATTTGATTACTATTCTGCAGAGGATAAATGGCCTAGATTTCTGCACATTTACATCTGAGAGCAGTAACTGAAGCTGTGGTTTACAACCCAGTCCGACATCTCACACGTTATGCGTTGGCAGGCATGCTACGTGTTGACACATATGCTGTATGTTTAAACGGACTCCGCTCATATCTCTAGCACATAAGTATCAGTCCTCATGCTGCATCTCTGCCTCCAACATCAAATACCACAACCCTTAGCTACATTAACTTTGAGTCCAGAACCTCCAGTCAGCAAGCACAGTAATACGGGGGCATCTAGGAGATGGGTCAAACTGTAGAATCTTCTCCCAAGGGCCCAATTTGCATGTGCCATGTTTTTAACCTACAGCAAACACAGAATTTGATCTGCTCATTTCCCAAGGGAATGGACCACTATAGTGACTCAGTGATGATCATCCCCTCACTCCCTAGATTACTACTACAAAGAATGCCCCCCCCACCACCAAAAGTCATGCTGAATTGGATCTACTCCCTCATTTCCATCCAGGCCTCATTTGAGATGTTCCACAAACTGCATCCTGAACAGAAAACCTCAACACCTATGAGACTCCACCCTATTGTTGCACAGGTCCTGTCATTAGTGCACTTACATGCACTACAATGGCTTTTATTTGGAATAAATCAATATGGGTGGAATCTGACATTTACAACAATTCGCCTCCATTAGTGGCCACTTACATCACCATACGTCATGGTAATGGTTCTCAATGGGGCTAGTGTTCTCAATGGCGCTTGTGTGTTAGCATTAGCCAATGCTCTCGGACTGTCCTGCATCGGTCGGGCCGCTTCGATAGCACCTGGGCCTGAAGTGGACATCGACTGAGATTGCCAGATTTGATCATAGGGCTGGTGAGAATGTCAGGCCTCTGTCTGTGACACTCGAGGAGGGTGTATGTGAGTCAGACTCCGTGGATTTCACGAAGGACTTGGGCTGTAATAGAAGGTCACATCCCTCGACAGATGTGTGTTGTGGGCCCAGAGTTTACCCACTGGGCTAGCACAGAGATGTTACTTCCATTCCTCTTCCATTACTCTCTGACCCCTCTCCCCATCTCATGCTTCAGCCCTTATTTTACCTTCTCTCTGTCTGCTCTCCTCTGGTCCCTTGCATTCCTTCCTTCTCACCACCCCCCCGCCCTTTCTCCTGTGACCTCCCTCTCAGTAGTACCTACAGTGGACACCTCCCACAACTATTCTCCCTTGCTTCCCACTGCAGTAAGCACATTCTTCTTCATGGTCTGAGCCTGGCCTCCACGTTCCCAAGCCCTGAACACTAGCACGAGCAGTGCAGGCTGGGGAGTTCCCTCAGCCCCAGAACAACTCCTTTTCCCCACAAGCCTTGAATCCCCACAGGCCCTCCTAAGAGAGTCATCATGGGGTTTTTACCATTCTATGTGCCATTCCCAAGGAATGTTCAGTTTCCTTAAGAGGCACTGTAGGGAGATGTGTGCACTCAGCCATGCACACTGAGATGTGCTTCGACAGTTCTGAAGCAAAACAGGATGCTATAGTTAAGAATTATCACTTGGTCAGTGCGTAGGACTTTAGGTTATTATTGTGTGCAGGGAGTGGAGTGTAAGAGTGGAATGGCATGTACAGTAACCTGGCATTCTGGGGAAGTGTTTAGCTTTAGTCATTTCAAAAGTTGAGTAATACAAAGATTCAAGTGCAAGATTTATTAACACTACAGGTATGAGATACATATTCATGCAGATTAATTCTGATTTGTTATTTCAAAATTTTAAATACATAAATATACGCATACCTGAGAATTGACACAAAGATAAAAAGTCTGAATCATTATTGCGCACACTCCTGCCAATCCAGTAATTAGAAAACTGACTGACAAGTAAACCATTTATTTAAAAAAAAAAAAAAAGCTACATGAAAAGATACTCCATTTCAAACATCGTGTTTCCTAAAGTATCAGGGTTCAAGTGGATACTTGGAAAACAAGACTGAAGTAGAATGTGTCCATTATTTGCTGGGATGAACAAGGCTCCTCTGCATGGAAAGACAAGCACAGTGGGTCTCTTAGGACAAACACAGGGGCTGTAATGTGAGACAGCACTCTGGCTCCTGTTCGGAGATGCCAGACCAGCTGTCACAACAGCCTTCCCCAAGCCTGCCTCAAGGAAAAGACCCTGCTTTGTCTCACACCTGCTGAGCTAACGTCCGTCTGGCCATCCGCTCAGGCATTATGGGAAAAAAGTGCCGCAAGGTACCAGTGAACGGGCTATGGGACACTGCAAAGAATCGCATCCATGGCATAGACATGAAAGAGAGGCCTGGGATGGATGGAGGAGTACTGGTAAGTGATCCGTAAGAGCAGCGGGAGGTTAGCCAGCCTAGAAGAACATCCAAAATCAGGATTAGATTGGAAGTGTTGGTTTTTCTCATCCTGTTCTAAACAATACACTTGTTCTGTGTGTGTGGCTCCGTGTGTTGGCATGATGATAGGATATCCAGCTCAGCATTCAGTGGCAAAGGGAAGGGGGGGTAGTGTTCTTGGACCAGATGTTCTGCATGCCCTGTTCTCCGAGGCCCTGCCTTCTCTCTGGGAAAAACTTCTATCGCGGTGTTGGAACATTAAGCACAACACCAAACAAAAGGTCAGGCAGAAGCCGAGTTCTAAAGCTGACCCTGGATCAACTGTGCATGGTGTACCTGCCATGTGCATGAAAGTCTGTCCCCAGCACCAAGCCCCCCGTGGTCCGGAAAGTACAGAAAGGCCCTAAGAGGCTATCAAAGGTGCCATAGGGCAATTTCGCATTCGTGCTTTTCTATTTTTGCCTCAATTGCTTTGTATTCCTACACCCTCTCTTAGTTCATATTGCTGTTTGGGTAATGGTTATTGCCCGTGGCCTGCTTTTTATGGACGTGGTAAAGGCCAGTATCTGAGCATGGTAAAAGGCTAGTACATTACATGAATGTGCTCTATTAAAAAGGGTTAATGAGTTCTCTGTTGTTGACTTTCCACTGTTATTCATAAACCTTCTGCCATATAAAGAGTTCCCCAAATGACAAAAGTTTGCTGAAATAGTGTTATATGATAATAGTATTTTGTATGTGATGCAAACTCTTTACTGGGGTTATAAACACACAATGGCTATGTAATGTGAAACAAATCAACTTCAAGAACAGAAAAACTATTGATTTTGAATGTAAATATGTCTTATGCAATCAAAAATGTTGCTTTCATTCAATGACAGGCTCAAATCAGACATTTGTAGTGCATAAAGGATTGCATGTGAGGTAGATCTACAGAACTGCTAAAGCTATGAAAAAATCTGAACCTCTGTCCATCACTTAGAGTCAAATAATTCATTTCCTTTGTTATTTAATTATTATTTAATTAATTTGCTGATAATTCAGAACTGATAACAGTTTAATGTGTGTGTGCGTGTGTGTGTGCGCGCGTGTGTGCGTGTACGATCATAAGAAATTGTTTCTATCTTGGGACAGTTTTTACTTGAAGAGCTTCCACAGTCACATCAAACATTGGAGAAAAGGGCCAGAGTATGAACCTTTAAGTTAAGCTATAACACTGACATAAACAAAGGGACCATTTTGCTGTGTATGTTTAAATGTTTAAACACCTTGTCTCCCTGGAACATACGGGTGATAGCATTCTTAGGTCCAGATATGAGCAATTTCAGTACAAAGTACATTTACAGCTATAAAAAGATGGTGTTCTTTGCATATTATTGCTTTTGTTATTAAAAAGCCAATCTAGTCTGATTCCTCATCGTCAAAATACTCTCGACTGCCTCTTACTCTCTATTACTTCTCTATTACTCTATTACTTGCAAAAACAAATGATATTGTCTTTTTGGAACAGGGCCCAAAAGATTGAGGGTAAGGCAGACAGAGAAGCCAACAAGCCTTCAAGCATGTTAGCACTCCAAGCTACAGCGAGCTATCTGATCTGAACTGACGTCAGAAGCCATGTCAGTTCCCAGATTGTCCTGCATCTAAAGCAGGTAGAGCTGACAAGGACTTTCAATACGTGCCTATTTATCAGCTGAAGGATCCTGGGAGAGAGGCAGGAGCTCTTGCTTGATTTCATCAGCTGCTGCACATGCAATGTCAAGGACCCAGAAGAAACATGCATCACATGCAACTAATGCTGAAAAATAAGGCATTATAACTCATAAATTCAGTTATGGCTATTAAGAGCAGTACTGTACTGTTTAAAACAAGAGTGCAGCCGCAGGTCATGCACCAAAACACACCACCTCATCTTGGGAAGATGGCGGCGTGGGTATGTGTGGCTTCTATGGGTGCTGGATGGCTCATCTTTATTGAGGATATGGCTGCTGACGCCAGCAGCAGATGGAACTAAGTGAAGCTGAACTTAATTGCTCGGTTCCAATCAAATGCCTCAAAGTCCTTCACCACACAGGCCAATGACTGGAAACAAGCCGCTAAAGTAAAGTGGACTGTTTTGGGGCCAGGAAAATGTCATATAATATGTTGCCCAAGCTGGTCACCTGACCTGGTGGCCTTTCCGTGTTCATACTCACACCTGTGAATTGGGGTTAAAGGTAACATTAACTCACTTAAGCCTCCTCCAAGAAGTGCTACTATTTTTCCACAGAAGCACATCAGAATTCACCAACTTTAAATGCTAACAGCCTTTGAAGAATATATTCATAGAAAGCTGTAAGGTACCAAATGTTTTTAATTTGAATGAGTCTTGAAAAATGACACACAGTCTTCAAAAGGCATTTGCAGAAAACTGGGAAAATGCTTATTAGGACAACTGCTCTCTGCAAATCAATAGTTGCAGTAAATACAGGACAAAGCGCTAATAAACATGCCCTTTATCATGGCGGAGGAGTTCGGGAACAGAAAGTAATTGAAGCCAGGGTACGGGAAGGCCTGCATTCAAAAGAAAAGTCTCTTTGTGTACTTTCAGCTGGAACTAAACTGACCGATAACCTTTACACTACAACAACCCACAAGGCATTGCAGCAGCTGGCTGTAAACAAACAGAAAAAAAGAGGATTAGATGCCTGCCAGCGCCCAGCCAGGAAAAGTAAACCCCATCATGAAAGCACACCACTTCTCTCAAAGTCCCAAGACAAGTCGAAATCTTTACACAGGGCTTATGTTTAGTAATTTTGTGCTATTTATTTTCCACACAGACACAGGGAACAATGACCCTTCCCAGAGGCTGAGTGGTGCATCCCAAGCTTGGAAAACCCTTCATCCGAGGGTCAGGAAACTTTGGCATGGCTGAATATCGGCACATCCCAAGGACAAAGTTATCCAAGGTCGCTCTTGTTTTTTTCTTTTTCCAAGAGCCGCTCTTTCGACAGCTTCCAATAGCGCGGGACTCAGAGCATTTCTGGCTCAGGCCTAGTACTGCAGTTCCAGACTCCAGAGAAACAGAGATAGAGCTCTCTCGGAGAGAGGACCCCCCCCGGCCCCGACCGCAGGCTTGGATCCTGTGGTCTGTCAGATGGAAGGTGGCCTCGTTCGGTGGAGTTCCCTCAGACCAGGAGCGGAAGGGAGCTCCGAGTCAGCTGCTGATGTACTCGCCGTAGACAGAGGGGCGTCTGCCAGCATCTGTGCTTCAGGCTCCAAGAATACTTCAAATCTTGGTAAATGCGGACGCCTACCCTCACATGCCAGTTTATTAGAAACATTATTAATTAGAAAGAAACAGGTTGTAGGTGAACTGTTAGCGACACTAGTCCATCTGTCTCTGTACACCATTTGTGTTGGATTATTGAATTATATATATAAATCTGAAGAATATTTCAGGTGAGTAACTGTAGTCTACTGTAGTAAGAGATGTAGAGATATTAAAATTGTAGTAAAAGTACAGAGTTTCCAGAGAAACAGAACGTTTTGGACAGAATTATTAGGCAGAGTTTATATATGACAAAGTTGATGTTTAAACCATAACATTGCCATTCCTCCTCATGCATCACTGCAGGAGTTGTATACTGTATTACTTGTAAGAAATGTAATCAGCTTTACATTGGAGAAACCAAGAGAAGGCTTGCTCGTTGGTTTGTTGAACACCTTTGGACCATCAGGATTAAGGATTTGTCGTTTCCAGTGGCAAGGCATTTTAGTACTAATGGACCATGCACTAATGACAGTTTGCATTGCCAGATGTTGCTATGGTAGCAATGAAATTAGGAAACTTAAAGAAAAAGAACTTATCTACATTCTTTGAAATTTAAAACCACATGGAATAAATGTTGATTTAAATATCTACTTTTGCATATAAACTGGCTCCTCCTACCACTAATTCAGAAGCACTTTGTTTGCACAGCTGATGAAGGACCTCTGTCCAAAACATGTTTCCCTGGAAACTGTGTGTACTTTACTAAAATTGTAATATATATGTATTGATGCACTGTACATATACACAGCATATATACACTGTACAGGGTATGTACTGTATATACCACTCTGTTCTTCATCTGTGTTTGTGTACATGTTACTGTTTGTGTACATGTTACTTCTGTTTATCTATAAATGCTTTGGCAATACAATTTGATTTTGTCATGTCAATAAAGCTCATTTAAATTGAAATTGAAACTGAGGAAAAAACTGAGGAAAAAGCCCAGTGACACTTGTCTGACACACTTATCCATATGTTTGACACACTCATCCAAGAACAACACTCACTGCCATATCACTACCATGTCAGTGTAACTACTGTGTTGAGAAGGGTCTTCAATCCAAATAATATCCTGTCAGCAGCGGTACTGTGGTCAGAAGCCGAACAGTAGTGAATGGGGTATATGGCAAATGATACTGAATGCTGGCAAATTGTACACATCCAAAATGCCTTTAGTAGTTACACTTACCAAAAAATTGTAAAGTGGCAAGTGAGTATGGGAGAAAAGTAGTATTTCTTGTGTTTTGAATAAGATGGTGTTGAGTGAGGACTTTAAATGTTGCACTCAACATCACCACACAATTATGATTAGAGCTCAAGTTATAATAAGGCGACATCTATTGGCTACATACGGTTTAACCATCCTAGAGTTTTAAGAATTGCGGTTGGGTGTTGTTTTGTAAACTATATCGATATCACTTGATGCTCGCTTTGTGACGGCCCATGTTTGCGTGACCTGGTCATGTAATAAATTCCCAAAGCTTTGGGCTTCTGCCAACTGTTGCCTCACAAGTGTTACCGAATGTGTACGTCTCACAGCGAGCTATGTGCAAAGCTGTGATGGTGACAGATTTTGGGGCGTCGTGTGTGGAGTCTCTTGTTGAAGTAACTGTGTGGGAAAGGATTTACCCTGCACGCAAGCACAATATGAACAGACTGGGAAGGCAGACATGGCAGAGCCGTGCCAATGGCCACCCACACTCTAGAACGATGCTTGAGAGGGGGGAATTCCATGTTTATGGTGTTACAGGAATCAGCCTATTTAGAAACACTTCCTGCTTTTCTCAGTTGGTGACACATAACTCTAAAGACTTGGGAACTTTCTGCTGGGATATGAGAACATATTCTAATTACACAATTACAAACACTGAAGAGAAACCACCTTCAGTCAGTTTACTTTCAGTTTTTGTTTGAGAAAAATCCTCTTTCAAATTTCATTTTGTGATACGGCTCCTATCTTTAGGAATAGTCAAGCACACGTACACACATGCACGAACGCACATGCACACTCGTACTCAGACACTCACCTGCACTGTTGGTGCGGCCTCTGTAGACATCATCGTAGGCCTTCCATTGTTGCGTGACATAGTAGGCATGGATAAACACCACCAGCACTCCAACCAAACAGATCAGAGGAACAAAGGCTGCGGTACAGAGAGCCACATACAGATTCGGTATGAAGCACCTAGGAGAGAGAGAAATATGGAGAGTAAGAGAAAGAGAGATTGAGAGAGAGAGAGAGAAGCATACTGTTGAAGACAAACATGAAGACAAAGGGACATCAGAGAGTGCAGTGTCATTCATGGTCTTCACTTTGGTTATTAGGGAGATAATTATAACAAGTTTGGAGAGTTTCTATGAGTTACTTTAAATGTGAGAAACACAGTGGAACACTCCTGGTGTATGTACTGATTCAGGGTCAGTTCTAGGCCTTGCGTTTTTTATCACATGGAGCCAGACAGCATGCTGAATTTCAGCACCACATGGAAGAGGCATTCGGAAGTGAGGCTCCGAACACTTACCAACCCTGTCCCAGTGTCTCTGGTCTGCCTGTCTCATTACCATGACACCCCTTTCTCCCATCCATGTTTTCCTTCCCCCACTTTATCTCAGGAATTCTCGATTGGTTTTTTGCTGCCATGCAATCAGGAAGCAATCGGAGCAGTCTCAGCCATGGGAAAGCTTGGCGGAACGTGATGCGGGTTGAGTTTGTTTTGACGCGGTGCAAGTCCAAATACTGAGGAGCCGCCCATCGTTCACAGGGCAGGACCTACCCTAGCCGGGCCAAATGGATGGACAAATAAACCCAAACTTATTTTGTAGAGGAGGGCCCAGGCAGCAGGGCGAAGCCATAACAGAATCCAAAGCATGCAAACGACTAATGCTGCCTCTGTGTGCAGGCCAGATTTTTAAAGTGATCTTACCCATGACCTTGTATTGGCCTGGGGAGGTGGATTTGGACATTCCTACTATACTCTAGATATCTCTTCCTGCATTGTGCAAACATGCCGTGTTTTATGTTCATACATAAACACCGAGCACCTTCAACATGGGCAAATATGTGTGTAGTTGCAAACATCTTTTGTTTCTGTTTCTTTGAGCTGAGACAGGTGCTGCTATAGTGCAAACACCATACAGAAATCACAAAAGCAATGAATTATACTCCAGGTTTATCAGTTGTTGTTCATGGGATTGCAGGATCCAGCAACAAAAACCCTCTGCAGAAGGTTGCCGTCCCACGAAAAAGCAAATGTCACTGAGACAGAGCACCTTGGAGGTCCCATATTGTGCATGGCGGCTGGCTCGCCCCTGCAGCCTGGCTGTAATGTTAGTGCCGGGGTGTTGCAGAGAGACAATGCGCTGGAGCTGAAACTACAGCTGCGGTCTGCTGACTAACAGAAAAAGGGTGGAGAGGGAGTCGGTGTGAGGATGGATAAAGGGAAGAGGGAGAGCGAGGCAGGGAGAGAGAAAGAGAGAAAGAGAGAGAGAGGCAGGCAGATAGAGCGAGAGAGAGAGAGAGAGAGAGAGAGAGAGAGAGAGAGATCAGATGAAACTGGTTGATGTAGGCTCACCAGATAAACTGGCTCAGGGAGTTGTGGGAGCTGGCTAGTGAGCTCATAGTTACTGGCAGGAAGCATGTATATTTTGTATTAACTTTTACTGGACTCTTTTGTGCCCTTTTTTTGACCAAAGGGCAGGTTATAGCTGTGTGTTCATCATAGAAGTATAAATGCTGTTTCGGCAGACACCTGCAAATACTGCATAAACGGATGCATTTATACATACATATAAAATATCCAGACATTGTCTGCTTTTTTGTTTTTAAACAGATCATTCCCGGAAGAGGCTTCTGGAAACATATCATAACTATGCACAAAACCAGATGAGTGACCATCAGTCACCTGGCTTCTGAATAAACAAGGATTGGTAGTCTGTATGTAGAGCTACAGAATAGATTAACCTAATAGGAGGATCTCTCATTGTATTAGTCTCAGTACTTGGAGTAATGCATCTGTTCATAATTATTCTTAATTATTTCTGTAAGTTCCTAACAAAACGGTAACTTCGAAACTTAATCATGGCAGCAGAATGGTTCCCATGGCAACCCCACACCATGCATCCTGCCCAGCTGAAGGGTTTTAAAGGAAGGCCTCACCATCCTCAGGCCAACCAGAGTGGGCAGTCTTGTTGGAACTGAGGCTAATAAATGTGGCTAATACTGCTGGGCGGACGCCACAAGACTCCAGCTTTCCGAGTGCTTTGTCCACAGCGCTCACTGGTCAGCGCTAAAGCACCGGGGCCGGGATACGAAGGGCAATAAACATTGCTGACGGTAATCAGCACAGCACACAGCAATCGGCACAGCCTTGATGTTTTCAGACATGAGAAATAGAAAAAAGTTTAAATGGTGGATGGCACAAAATCCCATTTACTCCAGAACTAAAAAGGGCTTTTTAAACTGGCTTACAAAGTCATACAAAGCTTACAAAGTCAGTTTTGCCACTACACAAAGTTTTTCAGCACCATTTAATCTTTTGGCCCATTTAACTGTTTAACACAAATGGTCCAATAGAGCTAACTCATCACTAGAATGTTTAAATAAACCAGTATGCAAAAAAAAAAAGAAGCAATCAATTTTTTTTTGTTTTGAGTTAGAATGTGTCACTTATACTTTCATAGGGCCCTACCAGTGAATTCAAATTCATCAATATACCTTAAGGATTCCAATAGATGTTAATTCTTCAGAGGACTTTTTTTTTTCCCCCCATTCTTTGCAATATGGCCCTTTGCAGCAAATTATCAGGCAATGTTAGAGGGTCTTTAATCCACCTGCGGTAAAGGACATGAACTCTTTTTTCCAGAAGTCCCAAAGGTCAGCTAGTGTTACACTAATTAGTGAGTGTTACACTAATTACTAACTATTGTTAAACCATTGTACTAATCACCAACAGAGTCACTACTATTGCTGGGTGGTTACTGGTAAAATGCACACGTTTCTTCAAAGCAAAGTCTTTCAAGACTCCTTCAAGCTGTCCCTCAAATAGCTGCGCCCTTGAAACTTGCCTCCTTGCACAGAGGCGGGTGAGATATGAGGTGAAGTGACATCACTTGTTTGTCTCTCCATAAGAGGGATGTTTACCTTTCCTGAGTGCACCCGCCCTGGGGGACAGAAAATGTCAGCGCTCCGGCAAGACGGGTGTGAAACTGAAGGTATGAACAGTGAACGTTTGTGAGCCAAAAATAGCCCTGCCCCACTATGTACAAACACCAGCGCTCTCCTCCACCCACTCTGGGTAGGGCAGTGTATGTGGGGCAGAAGTAGGAGAAAATAAGCATAACACTATTTTTCTTAGAAAGAGTCTCAGAAGTGTCTGCCTATAGGACGTGGGTAAGCATGGCTGTGCACATATGTGGGGCAGCAGGCGAGTGGCCACATCAAGCATGTGTGTGTGTGTGTGTCTGTGTCTGGCCGCGTCCGCACACACTCACAGGTCCCCACGCACTAGTCCGTAGACCTGGTGAATTTTCCACTTGTAACCTCCGAGCAGCACTATGACCAGGGTGATGATGACAAACGCAGGAAGTCCCCAGCTCAGCAGGAAGTAGATGAGGTAGCGCCGCTCTGTGTGCTCGTCGTTCATCACCAGTGTCTGCCAGAAGTTGACAGCCTGAGGAGAGATGCCCGAGATGAGGACGCGCAGGGGAAACCACCTTTACTGGCCACCGCGTCTTTATCGGCCCAAGAACAGCAAGCACGTGTATTTACTGAGGAAATATTTCATGTACCCAAGGCCCCATATGAATAGGAAACGTACTCTTTTGCACAGTGACAGGCAGCAGCACCTTTGGAAGCAGAATCTCTGATTGATCAGTTCAAAGAACTGCGTGAATTTTGTGGCCTGCATTCAACCACTTGACTTCTGAAACTGTGGCATTTTTAGACTAAACAGTGATTGTTATTTGAGGCTTTCTGGCAAACGTGTCTGACTCAGGCTATTCTTTGCTGCAAGACCCAAATACTCTTCTACTTAAAATGTAAGAGTCAGAGATTTGCTTTTTGGAGTCTTGTTTGTACCGATGATCTTCAGCTGACAAACAGGCCCACGTCAGCTTTGGTTCAGCTTGTGTTAATATGTTCCAGAGCTCAGCATTTGATTTCTAGCCAGAAATGCAGCTTCTCTAGGGTCAGGACCTGGATCTTCAAAGATTTGGCCTTTGACATACAATCTCCATAATCTATAGCCATTACATTACTTCAGGTAATGAAGTGTTTATGCTTGCGATGCCCAGAGATAAAACAACGACCATAAGCTTACACCTTTTCCATTTCCACCAGTAAATACTTTAATAGATTACAGAGCTGTTGCAGCACCACATGCGATGCCGGCCTTCAAATTATGAAGAAGAGGAATGTCACTGGCAGGGTGTTGCAATAACATTGTGAAACACTCAATTAACATTTGCTATTCAGTGCAGTCACTTGGGTGTCTCATGCAATGATGGCTCCATTGCCTTCTGGCTTTGACTAGAGACTTCTGCTTAGACAGTGACAAATATCTGATATATTAGAGGTGGGAGGGATCTCTTAGATCAGTGGCCTTCACTGACTGACTTGGAAAACCGAGGTGGAAATGGATCGTTCACATTCTCTGTACTTGGGGAAAAAGAAAGAAAAAGAAGGGAGCTCAAAAGACAGAAAGCAAAAGCGAAGAGCTAGCCAGAAAAAGACAGAGAACAGGCAAATAGATGAGGAGACACACAGTGGACAAGACAGAAGAGATGAATAATTTACTAATCTATCTTAAGGCTGTTATTAATTTTGGTTATTGGCCAACTTTGACTGAGAATAGAGGCACATACCCAGCATATTCCTTTTATTAAGGACACAAATACTTTCCAGTTTGGATCATAGTTTACCTTTCTCACATACAAACAGTTTAAATAGATCCATGTGTACACACACACAGAAAGAAGTGCAGTTATACACATATACATGCAGCTATCTTAAAATCACTTTTGTGAAATGCTGAAAGTTAAAGTTAGAAGTAACTAGAAGGAACAGAATGTGAAATATATTAAATGACATCTCTCAGCAAGTATGGGTTTGGACTCAAACAACCCTGGATAGTAATAAGCAGATCAGTCTACTTGACGCACTTTAGAGTAATCTTTTGGTGGATAGTATAACAGACATCAAATGCCAATACACAAACAAGTCACTTTGTCTAGCATTACTGAAAAACAGCAGCATATCCTTTAGGTGAGAAAAACAGCCCTTGATTTAGAGAGCTTAGGTTTCCGCTGGGTTATGGGCATACCCCTTTGGTCAATACTTGGTCTGATTTCTTTTCAATTAGGAAGGGAAACACAACTGTGGGCCCAGGTGTTTGTATCTCCCTGCCCTTTAAGGGATTACGAGTTATGTTCTTTCACCTTTTGGTGTCCGCGTTCTTGTCCAATCCTGTTGTTTCTGATGCCCTGAGAGAACACGCTGACCTTCGCAACTTGGCTTGTGGTTACATCCAAAGCCATATGGAGAACGATTTAGCACTTTTGTGGGGGGTGAAGAGTTTATGAGTTCACAGAGGTGGAGAGAGGGGTCTGGACAAGAGGAGCTATGCTCGGAGTTGACACATGATTTGTCAGAGTGCTCGTAACAGTGACAGAGGGCACGTCAAGACGGCTCCCTCTGAAGAGCCATACGGGAAGAACTACACATAGCTAGAGCTGGTCATGCATGGCACTGCATAAAAACACATATCTTATAAGTAAGACGGGCAGAAATGAAGCCCATTTCTGTTTCACCTTTAACCTTATATAAGAGGAATATTGATGGAGAAGGAAACTGGCTTGATCAAGAATTATTCTGAAATTTTTGACTGATTTGATTCAGTCGTTCCTCGAAATGTTTCTTTTCCCTCATGGAAACCAAGACTAACTTAAAAAAATAAAAATAAAAAAAATAGGACCATTGCTGGCCAGATATTGTGTAGGTATGTGTGTATCTGTCATTGGAATTTGTGTGTGTGTGTGTGTGTGTGTGTGTGTGTGTGTGTGTGTGTGTGTGTGTGTGTGTGAGCTAAAGTGGCACTCTGCCAAGCAAATAAATATCCAACCAACATTTGGTCCTGCGGTCATAAACTGTTGATGAAAACTTCTACAGGCTGCATCTAAAATGTTTTCAGTATGGTGCATGGTTAGCGTATTATGCATGTACTGCTGAGCTCAGATCTGCTGTGGCAAAACATGGCACCTTGTGCTTTCCCCCACCTGGACGAGCATCCAGCTGAACTGGCTGAGGTGGAAGTAGTGGAAGAAGAGGCCCAGAGCTGCACAGCTATCGTCAGAGAAGATCCGGCCCCGGAACACTGACACCAGGAAGCAAATCTGAGACCATCAGAGGACAACAGACACGACAGCAGAAATGAATGGAGGGTAAAACAAACAATGAAAATGTGTCCACAGCTGATATCTGATATGTTTGTCCACACGTTTGTGGAACTGGTTTGTGAAACCATGCGTGCTGTTATACCCATACATTTACATGAACATACATACACCTCAGTTATTCCCACATCCCCACTCCCCTCAACACTTTTACCCTGCCATTTCAGTAGCATAGCCTCTCATAGCCCTCAGAACATGATGCCTGATTTATAGCCAGTGATTTATGGCTATGAAAACATATAAATTATATTTCCATTCATTTTTAAAATGAGTTGACACCACGAGAGTCAGCACCTGAAAGGACATCGCTCTGCAGTTAGGGCAGCCAAAACATGAGCATTTGTGTACTTTTTTTGCTGAGCCCATGTGCAGCAATTCTATCTGCATCCATTACATTCATGCACTGATCGTCTGGCACCATTTAAAAAGCATAAGGACAAAAATAGAATGACTAAGAATAAGAGGTGTGACCCTGATGATAAAAAAAGCTGTGAACGCAGCTGAAAATAGAACACAGACCCTATTCCATCGCTCACTTGTCCCCTGGGACAGTTCTGCAAGGTATGTGTTCTTACGTAATACAAGAGTGCATCTTAGCACATTTTAGAGTACCACTACTGATGACAGAGAGAAAGAGAAAATGTCTTCTAATAGTGCTTGAATTAAAACTCAAAGCAGCTGGCTCTGTCAATGCACCCAGAGCATTGACGATCATTTACTCTTTCTTTGGTATTATTGTAATATATGTTGTAATCTTTTAAAAATATGTATCCCTTATTTATGGATTCATCCTGATTTGTGAATGAGAGCGCAGTAGAACCCCACCTGCACGCAAACCAAATCGATGCTTCACAGGACCAATATAGCTGTGCCATCAACGGTGCACTTATTGCTTCACCAGCCTAATCTGATCTGTGCAGCAATCAAAATAGCTTTATCAGGTTATAGGCCCTGGTCTTTCATCATCACCATCAGGAATCCCAAAGACACCAACACTAGGCGATTCTATTGCCACCCATCAATGTTTGCATGGTTAATTGTCTTTCCCCCAATATCCCACTCATTCTGCAGCATCGTACAGCTGTCCTACTGACTGAGATGGCGAGGGTGGGGAGAGCCTGAGGCCTTGTGGAGCAGATCCTTCTGCCATGCATGGATATTGCTGAGTGAAACAGCCTTTCCCCTGGCTGGTGGATTTGGTTATGACTCATGCACTTCCTCTTTGGACATGTGGGACAGGTATGCCTGCCAAAGCCGGCCACGTGCTGGGCGACGGAGGCCCGGCTGCAGATGGACCCGCCACGCCGATCGTCTTTGGCTACGGTTGCATGTTAATGCAGCCTGCACCGCCATGCCATATCTGCAGTGCGAAAATGGGTTTCAGCTTCGAGCTTTCATAGATGCCAAGTAACAGGCAACACGAGTTAACACGGCAGAGCTATAAAAACAAATGATGAAATTAACTGCGCTATTAGGCAATCACACCTATCTGTCTAATCATGCGAGGACACACCCCTGAAAAGTGAGTCATTGAGAACTGTGGGCAGGGTTGGGTAATTAGCAGTGCCATTTACAAGGGCGATATTATGCAGTCACTATGTAGCTTCCTGGTGGGAATAACAATTACAGCCTTATACTAGTCATATTTCAGGATAAGAGAAACAGGGTGGTTGAGAGAGAGAGAGAGGCATCCCATTCAAAGCTAACCAAAGAATGTGCCTCTCTCTATACTACACACACAGGCTGTTTTCTGCCAGTGCATAACACCCAAATTAAAGGTTTCAAGGAACTCTCACCTCTGGAAAGGCCCGCCTCTCCTGCTGTTATTGAAATGGACTCGACATCAGGCTGACTTCCTATTTGCATTGTGGCATGTGTCGAACGAGAAGAGGGTGGGCGTGGCAGGCTGGGGGGTGGTGATGTTGGGAAGGGCATCCTCGGGCACCAAATATTGACCAGGTGGTGTGCTGGGAAGTGGTGTTCTGTGCAGTGGTGAGTTGGCTGGGGCCAAGGGCAGTGAGGCCAACGGCGCAGTGTGAGCAGAGGGACAATGTGATCCCGCCCACACATACAAGCGTTCGAGCACACCAACCAAATCAGCCAACTAGCTTTCGTGCACCGAGGACCTGTGTCACAATTCCTCGGCCACTAATTGTTTGTGACCTACATTTGAGTTTCTGAGGAACATAGTACAAAGGTACAAGAAATTGTTTATCTCTTTTCTTTTTTTTTCAAACTCTGTGAGTGCATGTACATGCAGAAACTGCAACTGTGTGCCAAATGAAAATGCAATGCATTTCCTGGGTCAAAGTAGTATCACCTCCTTTCCCCAGATCACAGATAAAAACAAAACTCTTTGGGCTGAGCTAACACTCTAAAGCGCAAAAGAAAAATGACAATTATTTTGTAAAGACAAGTAAACAGGAACTGAATTCACCTAAAAGACTCAGGATGCTACTGCGAGGTTCATAGCAAGGGCTGTAGTGATGAACGCTAAGGCCCGAAACCTGTTTTTTGCTGTCCCAGAATTCTCTAGGCTAGTCGAGCATGAACAGCAGAGGAGTGGAACTGTGATCACCTTTTTGCTCAGCACAGCCTGTGCATAGAGGCTCGCTCAGTCTTAGTGAGAACCCTAGACCCCATTTTGTGCAAAGAAGTGTCTCAGTCCTCCCTCCTCAAATGACCTTTCTGATTCATGCTCTGGCCCAAAGTCTATCCTGGCGGGGGTGGGGGGTGGGGTAGTTGGGGCTGCCTCTGACTTGTGGTTGGATTACCTACAAATGCTGGCAGCTAAACAAATAAGATTTGCCTCTTGGTCACAGAATCCCAGGGGAGCCAAACCTACTATACAGAAATGAAAGAAGCCACAGGCTAAGTCTATGTGTGGCCAACAACATTAATGCAAAGCAATCTAGTTCTAGCACTGATCTAGTTCATGTTTAAACTGCCAGTTTAAGCTGTAGTGGATGTGTTGTAAATGTGTGTTTATGGAATTTCACCTTAGGAGTTGATAAGAACCAAGTTATTGGCTACATAGCTTCATCTGGGCCTTGCTCCTCAGGCCTGGTGGAGTTTGACACGGTATGAGGCTCTGGAGGGGATGGAGGTTAAGCCAGGGAGTGCGACAGGGGTACGTGACAGTGGACTGTAGATAGGGGATCAGAGGGACCAAGCCTGGGATGCATTGCATGAATAAGACTGCTAAAGCAGATGGAGAATGAAGATATGAATCTCTACTGGCAGCCGTTCTGTGGATCTACAAGGCATTATGTTTCCAGGTTTCCACAGTAAAAAAAACTCTAAAAATACACCATCATGTGTCAAGATGTCTGAGTGTGTCATGTTCCCCTGTCCAAAAATGACTTGCCAAATTACTTTTGTGGTCAAACTGCACTACTTCAGCTAAATGTTCCATAACCTTTTGCTAATCAACCTTCAAATTCGAACAAAACCGACATGTGCGTCCCAATTTCTATCTAAAATGTCACACTGAGCCAAGGAAGAAATGTCAGAGTCTTCTCAAAGGGCATACAGTTGCTGTTAGACACAGAGAAGCTTAGAGACACTGGGGCCAAGCACCACGCTGCCCCCGTCATTAGCAGGAGGCAGGATGATAGCGACACTCAGGGCAGACGCTGAACAATGACTCATCCACTACTCTTCTCAGATCACCATTATCAGCCTCTTAATGCCATCCCAGGCACTCGGCCTGAACAACTTACTCTGGTGCAGATTGAGGTACCCAGATACCCAGTCAAGTAAACTGGCTAATTCTTGGCATTTTGAACTGTTTTGCTAACAGATTAGTAGCTATGACTATGCTTCTTTTGTCTTGTAATTCCTCTGAGGTGTGTGTCACCAGAGAAAACTCAGGTTGCTTTTTAAACGGTCTGTTTTAGATCAGTTGGACGAGACTTCAAAGCTAAACTGTCCCGCAGCAACGCTGATCCGGACCACCCACTGTTGAGTGAGGGAAAAGTCATTAGGAGCTGAGCGGAAAGGACAGAAGATGTGGGGCTTAAAATATTCAAGCTTCATGCATTTAAGAGGCCTCAGCTGTGGGTGTCGGACAGATGACAACGGCTAGACATGATGAGCGACAGCATGGCTTCAGCAATGTAAGGCAGCTGTGGACACTTTGTCCTGTCCAGGTCATAGATTTGGTCCCTGGCACAGTGTTTAGAAGTCAGATCAAGGGTGACATATTGCCCATATTAGCCCAGGAAGACAAAAATAACCAAAACAACAACAAAAAAAATTAATAACTAAACAGCGCAGCTCTTACACAAATGGAATTCTCTTCAACAGTGGTCTGCTTTTTGTCTGGTGCACTTTAAACAATTTCCATCTGTCATGTTTTCATGTGAAAAAAAAAAGATTAATTCTGGGTAATATGCAAAATGATAAATTTCATTGGCTGGGGTATACGTCAGGCTTGCTAAATTTAGAATGGTTCCTAGGTTCACTTCTGATGTGTGCATTCTAACTTGTCATCTGTCCTGGAGGAGCACCTCCCCACCAGTTACGGAGCAGACACTCCAAGAGTCAAGGAGTCTGGTCCCTCAGGCCTGGTTACTTTCTGACCAGCCAGACAGATAAACCGCAGACCTGGCTTACCTGGGCTGTCTAGGTGTCTGCCATGCCAGACTATCATCGCATTCAAAACATCCAGAGTCAGCTGTACCATCTGGGGAAGCACACGCTAGAGAACAAAACATTGCATAATAGCAAAGGTGTTCCTGGAGCAATCCAAACAAAACAGACTGTAACGCACAAATGTATTTTTCCACGCCAATTAAAACAAGAACACACTTGGGATCAGAGGCACTTTTGGACAGTGCTACGTAATTTTCTGCACAAAACGATGCCATGATGATAGCAGCAGAGGCTGAAAACTGCACCCCCCCACGTAATGGGAAGTGGAGATGGCTTGTCTGTTTCGTATGAGGAAGCTGGGACAGCATGTGTGTTTGTCATCAGGCACCAAGGCCGTGGCATTCTGCTCGCTATTGGCTTCGGCATACTGAGTGATTAGGGGCCTGCCTTTTCCTCTGCTGGGCCCACACAGGCGAACGTTGCCGCGTTTTGGATTGTTTGGTTTGTTTCGGTTGTCTGTTTTTACATGTTTTGATGTCTGTCCTGCATCATTACGTCTGCAAAGAGCCAGGAAGAGGAAAATGGCAAAAAAAAGTGCCCTATTGAACTTAATGAACTAATTACTTACTGCACTCAAAGCCCTACAGGTTAAGCCAGGAGCAACAGCTGAGAGAAACAAAGCTAGCTTCTCCTTGGCACTAAAACAACATATTGACTTTTCTATTTCACAAGAAAACAGCAAGGAGAGGACAATTTCTTTTAAAGTACGTCACATGTTCAGTGTACCATGTCAGTTATTCTATCAGAACGTTCTGCTATTGCTACTAGTTGGAAAGGCCATTATTACAACTGCTGCTGTTGTTTTACCACTCGGCTATTACTTGTATGGGCCAAAAAAGATGACATCAGTGAGAGTATAGCACTCTGCCACGCGCTCTCGCTCTCTCTCTCTCTCTCCCTCTCCACCTCCCCCTCTCTTCCTCCTCCTCCCCTAACAGCTACCGGTCTGAACTAGCTGGTTCCAGCCTTGGCTGCGTCGTGGGTGTTTCCTCGGCCGCTTTTGTTCTGGGAGAGAGGCTGAGCGTGCTGCACGTAGCTCACTCCTGCTCCCTGGGCTCTTCTCGTCTCTCTGCTTCTAAATCCCCCCCATCTCTCCACATCACCGCTCCGCTTGCCCCCCCAACATATAGCCATTGACTCTGGGTGTTATTTTGGGCGGACGTAACCGCGATCAAGATCTGACGGGAGGAATCAGCAGGCGAGACTTCTCATTCTGCCGTGCTCGCGGGGGTGAGGGGGCACGTGCGTGCAGGGACGCACGCATGGCTGGCGCGCACACAGCGGACGGAGTGGCAAGTGAAAAGGTGGCCACATGGACAGCGACTGACTTAGCAGTGCTGTGTGGGAAGCAACACCTGACATATGACTCAGGGGTTCACAACCTCACACTAACACAAAGCAGACCAAGGAGAAGCCAAGGGTGGTTTCGCAAGCTCGGGGAAAGAAAGACAGGAAGCCAGAAAATTTAAACCAGTGGATCATAGCAGTAACTTTGTGGTCATGTCATTTCACAATAGGTAGCAAGAAAGGGAAATTCTGTAATATCTTAAAAGTGAAATAGTTGACGCTAAAAATTGGTTTCTCTTGCTCCCTTTATCTTGTCTTTCCATGATCGGATGTGTGTTGGAAAAATGTATAGAACAGAGCATGCATGCAACGTACAGAATGGAGGCCACACACAAACAGTCCTCAGGTAGTCTGTAGATGAAATGAGGAAGCCATGAACTCTTACTTACCTGGCAACATTTGGGACACTATGGCAAAAAAACAAGTTGTATATTCACAGAGTATTACCTATTCTGGCTTCAAGTTTAACTGATTTTTTTTTGGACTGGGCCAGTAGTAGGTCAGTCTTATTATTATAATACAGAGAACTCTGTAGGAGGTAGCATACTGTAAGCCCATTGTCTGGCCCTACCCACACGATACATCATCACTCTCCTCTAAGGTTTATCGGCTTGTACTGAATGACACCCTTCCAATGTGTTTTTCGGCAAGATCCCATTACAAACGACCCTGTGCTGTGTTACAAATATATGAAGACCTAAACTCAGCGTTCCCCTCTCAAATGTCTCACACAGGCAGCGGGTTTGCCACCCACCCTGTAGATAACAGAGATAACAACATCAAAAGCTAACCCATCAGCTCACTGACAACAATACAAATAGCAGTCGGCACCTTGGATAACCTTCCCCAACCCCACCTTCAACATGGCCGACACCTTTCCGCATGCTTTCACCGCCCGCGTCATGAGTGGGGCCCCAGCAGCACAACGTTAGGCAGCTCGGTGTGAAACGTGGACCGCTGAGCCGCCGAGACAGAGGTGGCCATGGGAACCTGCGCGTAAACAACCCTTCACAAAGGCCACGGAATCCCGGCTTAGCACCTGCCCTTGTGGCAATTAAAGGCGCAGAATAAATCAAGAGGCCATGGACTATAGTGGCAAGAAAGTCAATAACAAAGTCATGAAGGCTCAGAGTTGATGAATAAATGTCTGGGGGTCTCACGGCTAGCAGTCTGGCGTCTGGTCCACATCTGAGTGAGTAACAAAGATCAACAATTTTGAGTATTTATTAACCACAAGGTTGGATTACATATAGCAAATCTGATCTTGTATCTACAGCTAAATGCCTGAATTGTACAAAAACATAGTGGAACATTAATCAGCAGTAACAAAACCCTTCAATGGCCATAAGATATTAACAATACAATAACAACACACTTCTCTAAAAGCATGCTTTAATCTTTGCAGATCCTGGGTTACTTTTTGGTCTGCTTCACAAGTCTCCAGTATAATAATAAGAGCCGAGAGAATTTGATCACCACGTGCTTGTGTTACATCTGCAAAACTTTTGGTTTTGTGCTTTCTTCCATGTTTTGTCTCAATAACCAACATACAATATTTAAGTTGTTTGTTCACTACTTGTCACTGGCATTGTTCATTAGGAAGCCGTCTAATGACTTTGTGCCATTTAAGAATGGCGGCTTTGCTGGCCTCCCTCACGTATTCCAAGCAGGAGAAAGTCATTTCAGAGCAGCAAATCAATGTGCATTTTAGTGGAGACGTGGGTGCAGAGTGACCCCTACAGGTCGGCCCATGTAACTGTCGAGAAAAACACGTGCAAATGTCTGGCCATGCGAACAACATGGAGAGAGCACCCTTGACTGGAAGTGTGACCCGGCATGTGTGAACTGCATGTGGTCAAGGAGTACAAACCAGATGCATCCCAGAAGTTCATGCCATTGAGTGTCCATGCATTCCTTTCCCACATGTCTGTGTGCGCTTCCTGGCCATCCTTATTGGGAACCTGGTAACAGTGCTGTTGCATTTTTAAATTCTAGACTCCACGATGCATCCTTCTTGTCTCCGCTGGAGCAGTGGCATTGCAAGAGGCACCCACTTCACACAGCCTGAGGCCGGGAAACTGGCCCACAGACCAACCATTTTGGCTCAGGTGAGACGATACCACTTAGTCACCTTCCAATTGGTAGTTACTGTCCAGAACTTTATGCAAGCTGATTATAAGCCATATAATGTGATATCGGATAGTTATGGTTAAATCCATCTTATAAGTGAACATAGTATACCGAAGATATTAAAGGAAGTTAATCACTTGGGGATGCCCCACGCATCTATGACCGCCAGCGCAGTATGGGTCAACTCTCAAACCACAAGGCTTAAATGTAATAAAGGACTATGGAGTAATTTCTCACTTATAGCAACAGGAGAGACAGCAGGAGAGGGACAGCCAGCACAAGAGGGTCAAGTACAGAGATGAAGCATGCCGCTTAGCAGAGCATTAGAAACTCAGCAGTGTTCTTCATAAATGTAAGCATGGCCACTGGCTACTTCAGACAGATCAGACAGGTAACAGCAATCAACAATTTACTGTAAGAATATTCCAGGATAAAATGACATCTTAAGTGAAAAATCAGTAAGTTGCTGCATAGAAAATAGCTAATCATTTCAAGGAAACACCATACCTGTGGCGTTGGCCGTGCTACTGTGAATCTGGCGCGTGGCTAACTGGGCCGAAGGTGAGGTAGGCTCTTTGCTTCTGTTTGCAGAGCTTTCCAGAGTTCAAAGCCTGATGGCACAGGAACCCAACACATGGTCTTTTCTCTTTTAAACGACACAAAAGCAGGCCTGATGAGCGCAAAGCTTATGAGTCTCCATACAGCGCTGAATTTCTGCATGGAGCATCTAATTTGAGAAAGCGCCTCAGATATCAATTAGGTAGGAAATGGGTTTGTGTTATAACATGCCCTATCTCAGTTTCATTCTGTCTCACTCGCCCTCTGACTTCTGCTGCGTCCCCATACTGCGACTCTGTAATAAAAAGCGGAATCTAATCACTGTGCTCAGGTGTTGTGCAGGGACAAACGCTTGCCTTTCACACCGAGCCGCTCACTCAGACTCTAGAGCAGTTTCACAGTGTTCACATTCCACCCGGGGGTCGTGATTTACCTGCACCACACAAACCCAGTTAATCTTAAAGGGCCATGAAGACCGTGAAGGCCACGAAGTTGAGAGACAAAGCTGTGTAGTCTCTGCTTTTCCTTTTGTCACAAAGATATTGTGAGACAAAAATAATGAGACAGGGGAGATGGTGTCCAATCCTCCTCTAATCTGATGACTGAGGCCATGAAAAATTCAGAGGCATTATCCCACTGTGCTGCCCCCCCGGGAGCCAGGGTGCAGAGGGATGGACCCTGCGTGGAGCAGCGGTGGGGTTAGGAGTCTGCGGTGAAGCAGCGGTGGGGTTAGGAGTAGTTACTCTGAGCACAGTTACACTGAGCGTCACTCAGAATGACCACGACTAATCAAGCTATAACGCTTACAGCTACCAATTCAGGCAGGTTTCAAAGGAATAGGCAGATTCATATAAGGAGGCAAGAATGAAATGTTTTTGATATGAGGAAAGGGAATTAGAAAAGTAGTGCCGTATCACTCTGCTCCGACACTTGCTGGAAACAACAGTCTTTAAAGTCTGCAGGAGTTCATTTTCTGCATATTGACAGTTGCTGTCAAGATGTGGTTAGCAACAGAGCTCTGCTGTGCCAATTTGCTTTGGCATTTACCACCTCTTTCCACCTTCGGTGTTACAACACCATCAAGCGAGATGATACAGAAGTGTCTGAGCGGCTGACGTCGGGCCTGAGCAAGGCAAGGTGACACACAGAGGTAAGTGTAGCCTCACTAGGAGAGCACCTAAGCCCCACTGGAGAATATCATGTTAGTGTCACAGTGAGATTAGCAATCAGTTGTGGCATGCCATGGTTAGAGTGAGTAAGGTCTTAACCTGCACGCTGTGCATCCAATTTTCTTAATGTCTGGGAGAAAAAGGACCCAGAGGCTGAGTGGGGTCTGAGCCGGACGGCCGAATGGGCCGAAGGAATGAGACGTTTTGAGAAGGAACTGATAAGGAACGTTTTTTCCAGCACGGCGCGAGTTAAATAAATGTGGGCACAACTGGATTCTGCGCGAGCCTGGATCACCCCAGCACCCTGTTTGGATTCACTCATCTATGTTTGCCTGTGTGTGTTTGTGTGTCACCCCCCCCTCCCCGCACCCACGCACACATCTCAGCAAAAGCAAAGGAAGAGAGGCAGGGAATGTGGTTTGGGCGGGGTTGAGCGTGGGGCGGAGGGGTCGTGGAGTGCGTCTTCCTGTGCCTGACTTTCTCACACATTCTCCTGCAGCCTGTTTCAGGCTTGCTGACGTCAGCCGAGGCAGTCACGTCACTCTGCCCCTTACTGGCTTACCGTAAACGTCCGGCCAGGGTAAACTTTCCAGTATATACACAGAGTTTTTGCTCTCCGTGTCTGGCCCTCATGGACAATCGAGGAGCTCGGCCAGACCGCAAGTGTTATGATTAAAAAACAAAAGAGTGGGTTTTTCATTCCCTGAAGTGGAACTCTGTGGGATATAGGTGCTCTCTGCGCAGGGTAGGTTTACCCTGACCTCCTGCTTCCTGCCTTTGGCAATAATAAGTAAAAGTCTGTCAGGCTGGGAGCAATATTTCTGAAACGTGCTGTTCCTGTTGTCAGAAGCATTGATATGGTTTTGAACAGAGTCCCAGAGTTTCACAGAGTGCGAGTTGCTTACTCTTATGTCAGCATGGCTTCCCTGGATTTAGTGAAATCTATTCTGCTTTGTGCCCATCAGATGTGCAGATGGGGGCATGTGGGTTTAAACAGTGTAAAGTCAAAATAGTCACCTCACTCTGCAATTTTACTGGATTAAACTGAACTGACATCTTTAAACAAACATTCAATCAACAGAACACTTAACAGACGTAAATGTCAAGCAGGCGTCTGAGGTTTTCTACACTGACATTAAATAGGTGTAATTGGTCACATTTGATTTAAATATGTTTCAGAAGCTTAATTAGTAGCTCCAAAACTCATTCACACAAGGTCACAGTGATCTCTCCTCCTCCACAGCTTGTAAGTCTAAAACATTTGATGGTATATTTGATGTGTGTTTAATGTAGCCACAACTCCCCCATACACCCCTACGAAGTATGGTTACCATATCCCTTTGGTTGTCAGATATAATGCTATCCCTGATAATAATAATAATAATTATTATTATTTTTATCCATTATTATTCTCATCATCATCATCATCAAGTGATATAATGAATCAAATGTACTCCACTGCTGAGGCCATTTGTGTCAAGGGATTTCACGAGAAAGCCTACAAGATGCTCTCAGCTCACAACTGCCGAGTTCCAGTCAGGAAGTGGGGACAGCTGGGGAGAACCTCATGTCCGTATTATGGAACCACCGGAGGAGTAAATTTAAAGCTGGTGAAAAGGCGCTGAGAGGAAGTTGAAAATGCACAAAACGGACCTTACCTCTACTGGCACCCAGAGAAACGGCCAACCTGTAAATGTGATTACAAAGCGTACCGTTATAAACAAAACTGTCCAACCATGACAAAACCCCCCCCCCAAAAAAAAGCTGTTACTCCGCCGGAGAAGGAAAAGCATGCGTAGCGACGACAAACCTGTGCATTAGAAGAGACGCGTCAGCCGTGGCTAATTTACTACCCCTCAGATAGAGACACGAGGCCAGAGCCAAGTTCAAAATCTAGGGCACTTATGTAAAAGTATACACATCTAGGGTTTTCACAGGACACTGCAGGTAGCGGACGAGGACGTGGTAGAATCCTGGAACTTGCCACCTCCTGGCAGAAATACACCTGCTTCTAAAAAAAAAAAAAAAAGGCCACGGAGACGTGGTGAGAAGAGCAAGGCATCACGTGATGCACAAATAAGAGCTCAGAAATCCTTTGTAAATCAAGTGTTAGATAAATGTTGTAGTGCCAAGAGCAGCAAAAGTCTGTTGAGGAATATAGGCTCATTTAGAGGACGTGTTTTTTACACTCAACCCCTGTGTGAAACAGGGATCAGGACATATAATAGATGTGTGTTGAAAGGTGTTGTCTGCAGCTACCTATGGTCTTATACAGCTCAAAAAATACAAAATATACAAATATACTATATACTAAATTCTACTGGAAACAAAATGCAGATATTTCTGTTGCAAAATCTGACATTTTCTGACATGAAATGTCATACTACTCGTCATCAAATTGCACTTCACCTCACCAAAGAAACACTAATCTTGAAACCGCTAGTTAAAAGAAGGTTTCAATGTTGCCTGCATCTGAAAGCATACCTTTTGCCCTCCAATTGAATAGTGATTGAGATAGACAGCATTTTGAAGAGACAACCACAAAACGACACATGAAAGGATTTGGACGTTTCGTGTCTCCACACGCTCGGGCACGCCCACCCGCATCACTGTGCCAGCCCCCTGCTTCCGGCCGTGAGCCATATGCATTCAGCACCACTGAAAACCCTTTTACTGCCCGGCCTGGCTGGCTAATTGCCCTGCCTAAATGTGTGTTATTGTTGCTCATGTGAAGGGCCCTAACTGCGTCGGCCCCCAGGCCAGACAAGCTGCTCTGGGTAACTTTCCACTCCCTGCGGTCCTCAGTCGCCTCGCTGCCCAGCTGCGGTCCTGTCTCGCCCTGCGCAGGGTGAGACGAGCCCCTTCCTTGGAGTGAGAGGAGAGAACAAGGGCTCTGCAAACACTGTTGGTCAAATAATGCACTTCCTGGGTCAAAGAATCACTATTATCCGTTATTCATCAGTAGATTGTATGTTGCAAGTGCCTGGCCATTAGCTGACCTTAATGATAACATAATGACGTTATGTTTAACGGCTGCCTGTTTGACACAATGAACAGTGGACAGGATTCTTTTAGCGTGTCCGCAGAAGCCTCACCTCCATAAGGACCAAGGCATATCTAAGGCCAAAACCCATAGCCAACACAGAGCTCATCTTAAAAGGTACCTGAGGTGAGTGGGTAACAGTGGAAGATGAATCAGAGGGGAGTTTTAATTTTCTCGTTGCGCGCGGAGCCCTGGAGGTGAGTAATTACAAACACCGGCGAGCAGGGAGACGAAAACGAGCTCAGAGCCGAACGAGAAGGCCGAGTGGCTCGAGGCATCAACAGCTGCAGCTGTTGAAAGAGAGCAAGGCTTTCATATCTGGAGATGCGTGCTTGGCTGATGCTGACAGGAAAAGCTGACTCATGTATGACAGTCTACAGAAGCCTGAGTGAACATGAAAGCGGAATGTTTAGAGCTGGAACTGAGCCCCTCTCGGCTGAAAACATGCTCAACTAAACATTTGGACTTTGTGTCCAAAGCAGAGAGATTGTCATAAAATCTGATCTTATACTTATAGCCAACAACAAACGGTGATTTTGCATTTGCCATTACTAAACTCACTAAACTGATGGATTTAATGACAAATATTCTTTTCAGAAAGTCTAATGAGTTTAATTTTATTGTACCTTACATATAAACAAAAGATGTAGGAATCTCCAACCTTTTTAAGCAGAGGCTGTAATAAAAAAAATTAACATAATATTAAATAAAACTGTCATGTTTAATAATTAATTAAATTGGCAATCAATGACTGCCTGCAGTCTGAGACCCAGAGATACCATTAGAGGCTGAGTTTCTTCCCTGCGAACACTCTTCCAAACCTGTAATGAACCCTTTTCTGTTCTTGCTTCCCTAAGGGGCTTTCTGCATTCTTTCCCTTCTTCAGTAAAAGTTGCTCAGTGAAGTCTCATAACTGATATGACTAATCAAAAACATTTTTAGGCCTGAAGAATTGCATAGTTTCTTTAATAGTACTTTTTTACTTATTGTCCTGTTCCAAGGTAAAGTGCTATCCATATTATTCTGAGTCATTTTCTGGAATCTGAGCAGTTAAGATTCCTTTGTACACTTCAGAATTCATCCTGCAGACCAATTAAAAAGGTGGGTGAGTAGCTTCCATGGTCTGGATCATGAACGCTTCTCCACGCTTCCCACATCACAGTGGAACATCTATCAAATAGAATTTGCCCCTGAACTCTAAAGGCCTTTTATGCTTTGTTTGACGCTTACCAGCGGTGATCCTCACCAGTGGTGAGGAACCCCTCGGTGATCAGGCTGGTGTATTCTCCTCCTTCTGTACTGACAGTGTTATTGACCTGTTTGACAGTTTTCCTTCATGAATGGGAAAATTCTTTGGCCATCTTCTACTGTGGTCTTCCATTTGGTCTGCTGCTCTTATCATGAGTGTATTCTTACTTGTTAACACATGTAACGCTTTTGTTATGTCTCTGATTGGTGTATTCAGAGTTTTCAGACTCATGACAGACTGTTTTACTGATCATGACATTTCTTAGACCCTAATGTTGTATCAGCATCTAGATGAACAAGCAATGCACTTACACACCAGGCCAAATAACCACAGATTGTCCCACTGTCCCCCTGAGATGGATAGAAAATGTATAAAAAGACTGTGATTCCTATATTGTTGACCAAATACAGAAGTAAATAACATTTTAAATTGATAGTCTGCACTTTAGTCTCATAGTCACATCGTTTCATTTCAAATCCAGACTACAGAGTCAGTACATCAGTACAACACAGAATAAGACAAAACCATACGGAGTACAGAAGAACAACAATTATGTTTCTGTCCAGTCATTTACTGACTGCACTGCAAATGCTATTTTCTGTTACCCTTTCTTGCTGCTATACTCTGACCACTGAGAGCACACTCGTCCAACAATGACTACCACTGTCCCCGAGCATGCATGCGACCTGCTGTCCCCCAGAGCGGCCAGCATGGAATTTTCCATTTGGAACCATTCGTGGCAAGAGAGAGAAAAAAAAAGAAGCAAAACAATTACGGACGACAGAATGCAAACAGGTTTTTGGAGCCCCACTACGTAGAGGCCATGCATGTCTTCTCCGCCATCCATATGAGGCCAGTGGAAAATTCCCACTCTGGTCAAGCTCACCGGCCCAGGAGCAGCAGTTCACTAGCCACACCATCCCCCCTCCCCCCACCACCACCAACACCAACCCACCCCACCCCCGTCTCTGGTTTTATGGGGAAGGGAGACTGGAGATAGCTGGGTTGTCAGGGCTCACTGTGGTAGCCCATAAGGATGTGTTCATGCAATCTGCTAGTGCGCAATTCCTAGAAATAAATTTGCGCCCCTCCGGCAACCCCCTCCCCCCAAGGAAGGCAAGGTGCAGGGACGTGCGTGGGATCACCAGGTCTGCTTGGTTTACAAAAGATGACTAATTAGCATTCTATCCTTCTGGCTTTCTGAGTCACCTCATGTAGCTTTAATTCAATTACAAATAGAGTGATGGGTCCCTCTATAATTCATCTGAGAAGGCTAACAAGAGGACAGGAAGAGTGTTTTTGTGGCTTAGCATCTCAATGACGTATTACAGATACTGGAGACATGCTTTAAACTAGAGGATTTGCAGGGTCAGTTTTGGCAGTGCAGAGGTCAGTCAAACACCACTCTCAACCACTCTCAATAAAGCCCCACTCGCGTCCAAGCTGCATGGGGTTGACACCGCGTAGCTTCAGGACACAGCCGCACCACATCTCAAACAGCTGCAAAAGGCAGCACGATCCGTTTAGGTCCGAGCTGTTCAATTGAGTCGATGAATGGCTCAGACCCTTTCGGAACCTGCAGAGCGCTGCTAGTGCCCATCCTACCTGAGTGCCGAGGCAAGCCACCATCATGTGTGAGAGCAGTTTGGCAGCAAACATGTGGAACCTGGAACACAGTGCATGGGATACGATGGCCAAAGCAAACCCTGGGGAATGAAAATAAGAGAGATTAGAATCCGGATCATTGTGGTATGCACCTCTCAGAAGAGACGAGGAACAAAACACTTACATTATACATTACTGAGACCCAGCGGGACCTTTTATCCTCAAAAAACCCTTATTTATGTTATTACATTCATTCCACCAAAGTTCTAAAGGTTTGTCAAGTCCATTTTGGTCTGATTGGCTTGGCTGAGTCACAGAAAGATCACGCTCTGACCTGAGATACAGATGAAGACGGCGGCATAGAACGCCTCGTTGTACGCGGACAGAGCATCCACCTCAGCGTAGGCTGTGTAGATGGACAAATGGGAGCAGGCGCATTGCACAAAGCTCCCCGTGTCATTCACCACGTGACAGAACTGGGCATCGGACAGCCAGCTAGAGCAGGGAAAGCTCGTTATTAAGAATTCTCACAAATCCTCAAGTGTTCTAGGTCTTAAACAGAAATGTATGACACGAGTCAACTCATATGGCTATGTAGTAGAAATGTACTCCTGCTTCTGTTCTCTGATCTGAGAACCCTGAGACAATATGCCACATGAGAAGGTGTTCAGCTGGAGCCGGTTCCTCTTCGAAAGAAACATGCACGTTGTCGATATGTGCCTTCAAATGTTAAAGTATATATCAGAATGGGTTGATTCAACTACATGCACAATTGAACAAATTATATTCAATTATTCTGACATTTAAAACAGCTTTTTGGATTTTATTTGTGATAAAATTTTTGCTCTTATTAAAATGTAAAAATCCATTAAAACTAAATTTCCAGTCCACCTGCAGTGCAGGTTTACTTACTGACGCAGGGCGGGAGAGTGGTAAGGAGGCCTATATATTGGCGTATAACCTTCACTCTTCAGCAATAAGATGCACAAGAGTAATCTGAGATTTTAGGATAGAATTTTAAGGAAGCCTTCCTGCATGGAATCATTTTGGGTTCAGAAATGTATAGCCATAATTATACTGCCCCCTTATTTAAAACTGTTATTAATCGGGGTCACTCTGGTACTATGAGGTCTTCCCCAAACAAACACGTGCAGTATGAGTTAGAAGAGGGTTGAAATGTTTACTTAGATATCCAGCTGGATTACAAGGTTATATATAACTTCTTTTATTAAGAAAAACATTATTGTTATTATCAAACTAATCTGAGGCACAACCCTGGGTTTGCTGTATCCTGCCAAGCTGAACCAAGAGGAAAGCTCATAATTTTAGTCCAAGCATGCGGAATGTCCTTTACAACAGCTTCCAGGCATAGAATACGCCGAATTCTCTTGTGAAAACACACACGTGCGCTCACAGGCACGCATGCACACGTGCATACATACGGGCATACACGCACGTATGAATGAACAAAAATACACCCACAGACCTGATGAATCACAAGAGATGTGTGTCCTGAGTGAGAGACAGACTTTAAAATGAATATGTCTGGGTGGGTTATGAACGTTGACCCTGACTGCCTAATTGTACATACTATCTGTCGCATTATTAGACAATGACACAAGGATATTCATGACGATGTAAAAGATTGATGATCTTAGGTCAGCCTGGGTGCCCAACTCTCCTGAAACTAAATCCTTTTGTATTAAACATTACTTCCCATTTCACTGTGATATTAAACACTTCACTGGTAGTATGCACATACAGTTGTGCTCATACGTTTACATAGCCTGGCAGAATTTGTGATTTTTAAATATTTTTTCAGTTAATAATAATGATAATACAACAACTTCTTTTATTCATGTTTAGTGGTTGGGTCAAGTCATTTATCATCAAACAACTGTTTTTGCCCTTTTTAAAATCATAATGACAACAGAAACTACCCAAATGACCCTGATCAACAGTTTACATACCCTGGAAGTTTTGGCATGATAACATGCACGCAAGTTGACACACACAGGTTTAAATGGCTACTAAAGGTAACCATCCTCACTTGTGATCTGCTTGCTTGTGTGTGTATAAAGAATCAGTAAATTAGTCTGTTCCTGACAGACCCCTGCATGAGACATCTGGAAAGCAAAAGAATTATCAAAGGCTCTGCGGAAGAAGATAGTTGAACTTTATAAAACAGGTAAAAGATATAAAAAGATATCCAAGGAATTGAGAATGCCAATCAGCAGTGTTCAAACTCTAATTAAGAAGTGGAAAATTAGGGATTCTGTTGAAACCACGCCAAGGTCAGGTAGACCAACAAAAATTTCAGCTACAACTGCCAGGAAAATTGTTCAAGATGCAAAGAAAAACCCACAAATACTGTCAGCTGACATACAGGACTCTGAAAAAAAAGTGGTGTGGCTGTTTCAAGATGCACAATAAGGAGGCAGAAAAATGGGCTGCATGATCGAGTAGCCAGAAAAAGCCCTCACTACACCAATGCCACGAGCAGCCCGCTCACAATATACCAAACAGCACAGAGTCCAGCTTCAAGAAAAGTACACCATCCCTACTGTAAAACATGGAGGTGGATCGCTGATGTTTTGGGGATGTGTGAGCTACACAGGCATAGGGAATGCGGTTAAAATTGATTGCAGGATGAAAGCAGCATTTTATCAGAAAATACTGGAGGAAAATATGCACTCATCAGCCTGGAAGCTACGCATGGGATGCACTTGGATGTTCCAACATGGCCTTGCGTTTTAGATCATTGTCAAGTCGTCCTGTCATTGGTGACAGCAGAAAAAAGTGAAGGTTCTGGAGTAGCCACCTCAGTCTCCTGACCTCAATATCATTGACCACTTTGGGGAGATCTCAAACGTGCAGTTCATGCAGCCCAAGAATTTACAGGAATTGGAGGCATTCTGCCAAGAAGAATGGGCAGCTTTACCATCTGGGAAAATAAAGTTCCTCATCCACAACTACCACAAAAGACTTCAAGCTGTCATTGATGTTAAAGGAGGCAATACACGGTATTAAGGACTAGGGTATGTAAACTTTTGATCAGGCTCATTTGGGTAGTTTCTGTTGTCATTATGATTTTTAAAAATGGCAAAAACAATTGTTTGATAATAATCCAACCACTAAACATGAATAAAAGAAAATGTATTGATTTATTATTATTATTCTCTGAAAAAATATTTTTTTTTAAAATCACAAATTCTGCCAGGGTATGTAAACAGTGAGCACAACCGTATACTTGCACGTACTATTTCAGAAAAAGGCAGTATACCAGTTATGACAATAGAAAGAATTGAACTTAGGATGCAGTTAATTGTTGAACTACATAGTGTCACTGATGGTCAGTGAATGAGGGGTATTTTAAAAACTGAAACAATCCCTATGGAACCTATCAATATATGACAATATTGTTTGTGTATGTGTGTGTGTGTGTGTGTGTGTGTGTGTGTGTGCTAGGAGAATCACCTTTCAGTGGATTGGTTCCACAAAATACACAAAGATTTGTGTGGCTTCACACGGTGGTCCGGTGTGTGTATTTTGTACACTACCTCTTTACCATCTGCTAGAGGTTTGGACCCCCTGCCCTGTATACTAACAGAGAACACCTGAAAGGCACACATATACACCATACACACACACACACACACACACACACACGCACGCACGCACGCACATGCCCGCACAACATTTTCAAGAGGGAAGTATTCATAAATCATACACCGACCCAGTTGAGTACGAGGAACTCAAAGTCTCTGGCTTTCGTAGGAATATGATTGGCAGTCATGACTGGTCAAGCCCTTCCGTACATGGCTGGCTAACTTAACAAAGGAACAATATTGCCATCCACTGGACATCTGCAAGGGCCAAGCTAATGGGTCTCCCTTACATCAGACACCTCCTTTAACCTTCCCTAACCCAAAGACGTATGCTTGAATTAATCAGTGTGGGTTAAGGCATGAAGTGTTACAACAGGATTTTAATATCTTATTCTTACATGAAACATAATAGATATGACCCACTGCACCAGATTCGTGGCCATGACTTAAGACGTTGCTGCGAAGTGAAATGCCAGTGGTGATTCATCGCTACTCTGGGTCTAATATGTTTAATGTTGCTATTAGACTGAAATGCGAATTTACTTCTGCAGAAAATACCAACTAGTGGATGAATATTAAATATTTGACTTCGTTTTGAAGGACTGATTTCAATCGAAGTTCAATCAAAGCTTATATTTCCCACAAGCATTTCTATGTGGAATCTCCTATGATCTGAACATCTAAATTCTGAAACTAAACTCATACACCTTTTTGCCTGTTGACTTGACAACCCTGCTCACCTTTTTGTTCAGAACGCTGGGGGTCGTGTTCGTGAGGAACCAGTGCTGCGTGCTGTACTCTGTGAAGTGCACTTTCTGGCAGGCAGAGGGTGCAATGCCCCCATCTGGGACCACTGGCACCTCTAACAGGGTCTCGGGCAGGGTAAAAGTGTCACCATTGCTGCCCACAAAGGTGTGCCCGTTGATATGTGTGGGGTACCAGTGGTAGGCAGTGATTGTGAGGTGAGGGCATGTATCCAGGAGGGTTCTTCCTCTGGAGGAGGCAAGAGAACATGCAGTGCTTAAATTGGCAGACAAAAGATACATAAACACTTACATCAGCTACACTGGCTCCCCATCCCTGAACGCATTCAGTTCAAAATCCTCTTGCTTACTACTCCTCAGTGTCTCTGTTCCTCACTCTCCTCCTTCAAATCTCAACTTAAAACATATCTCTTTTCCCAACACTTTTCAGAATTATCCATCTGTTAATTATTGTTGTCAATTGTTTTTTTCTCTCTCCTCTATCTCCATCACTGTAAAGCGACCTTGTGTCTGTGAAAGGCGCTATATAAATTGAACTTATTATTATTATTATTATTATTATTACTACTACTACTACTACTACTACTACATTTGGGTGGAAATGCTGCTGAGTGCGATTCATTCTGCCTGAGAGGTAGAGGTGAGCTGTTTGTATTAAACAAGCACAGTCATGTTAACTGATTCCCACAAACATTTTAGCTGTGTCATTAGGCTAGTGACATGAATTATAGTTAATATAAATAAAAACTTACACAAAAACTAAATATGTAAGCACCTAAATGCAAAATTAAATTTCCAGTTGGCACTGGAAAAGCAGAGATTTATACTACTAAAAGATGTTATAATGTGTGCAGTCAGGTTTCACACGGTGACTCACTGCTGGGCCTTGGACTCGCATGGCATGCCGGTGACCAGGGTGAAGGCGAAACGCTCAGCCACATGGGCTAGCTGGCTCAGCCCCTGTGTGTCCATCCGGCTAGGCTTGGCCAGGGAGCACAGCAGGTCATAGGTCAAACCACGGCTGCTGCCTTCCAGAGGAGTCTTCTCACCCTCCGTCAAGACCTAGTTGACATTAGACAGAGGAGGACTTGGAGAACCTGTTGCCATTTTCCTATATATTAAATCCTCACTCCATTACATCTACCTCCCTCTGCGCAGTATACACACACACACACACACACACACACACACACACACACACACACACACAAGCTGCTCCAACCTTGCCTGCTGCATCCAGCACAGCACCCAGCCCTTCATGGGTCACGTCTACTCTGACTTTGTTAACGATGCCCTGCAGGACGTGGTTGATGATCGCCTCGTCCAGTGGCTGATGGAGCTGGTCCACCAGGGCCCACAGTTCCTGGGACTCGCCGTCTGACACCAACGTCACGTTAGCCGTGCTGTACACCGAATGCACCCTGGCACCCCCTGTGGCCTCAGAGAGGATTACATGGAAGCGCTTGGGCGCGGGGTTGGACGAGGCGTTGCTGGGGGTAAGCGTGATGCTCAGACCCACGCTGCGCTGCCCGGCGGCAAAGTCGAGCGTGCTCTCATCCGCGATGAAGTCAAGCCCGGCCAAGGCTGGCGAGATCCAAATGGGGCCAATAAACTCTGCCCTCTGCAACTCCTGCATGGAATACATCAGAGAAACAGAACTGGCTTCAGTAAAACAGATCAGGCCATATGATTCCGAACCTGTGGACTGATGAATGAAGGTGCTATGATTAGCTATATGAAGATTGCTAATAAATACTTATTTAATGTAGTAACAATAACGCTGAAAAGCAGCAGAGCAGAGCGCTCTGGGAAAATTAAAAAACTTTGATGATGATTTTAAACCTCGAAGTGTGGAGTTCAAAGGCACTTTGTGTGCAAGATAAATAAACAATCCTGGGCTAATGGTAGAAACCTGTGATACATGACTGAAGAGATTAACTGTGAAGAGAAGGATGGAGAACAGGAAAAACAGAAAAGGAAGGGACAAAGGCAGAGCAGGAGTGTTCCGAGCCAACGCTCCACGTTCCCTCAGCTTGTCATATCCACCTCTTCTGTTCCACATCCATACAGACTGACTCTGAAGGGGCAGGCAGAGACAGATTGATAACTCTGCCATTACCCAAACTGCACTAGGTCCAATTAAGCTATAAAACAGAGCCTGGTCAACCAGCAAGTAGAATTCGTCCAGGAGATATTCATCTGCTCTCAAACAAGACACTGGAGAACGCAACGAAGTTCACGGTAACATTTCTCTGGCGGTCTTCAGAACTTGTACATTTCATACAGAATATTTTCAAAACCTCTGCGACGTTTTACACATTTTGTGTTTCAGAATCCTAAATCAGATCCAACACATTTCTTTCTCGATCTATACACAGTAAAATGACAATGGTAACTTTTTTTGCTTTTTGTAAGTTTATTAAAAATGAAAATTCCATTTACAAAAATATAGAGAACCGTCACTTAATTCTTGACTACTTTTAGTGGCAACAAAAGCTTCGAGTCTTCTTGGGAATGAGCCCATACACTTGACACACCTTCCTGTTGAAGTGTCTCTCATTGTTCTCCAAAGCTTTCAAGTTCAGTTGGACTGCATGGGGAGCATGAGTGGGCAGCCCTTTTCAGGTCATAAACAGAGATGCTTTATATTTTCCTGCACTCATCTTTCCCTCTATCCTGACTAGTCTCCCAGCCCCAGTCGCAGAAGAACATCCCCCACAGTATGACACTGCCACCAACAATAGAGATGACAGTACAGAGATGACGGCGTAGATGTGACAATGGGGTGATGTTCAGTGCCTGGTTTCCACCATATAGACCACTGTGGCCAGATAGTTCAAATTTAATTTCATCAGACGAGAAATTTAGCCTTTTGTTCAGTTGCCTTTTGTCAAACTCCAAGCAATAAAATATCTGTCTGGAAAGTCCACCATAAGGGTCTGATTGGTGAAGTGCTACATGGATGCTGGTCCTTTTGTTAAATTCTCCAGTCTTCACAAAGGAACTCTGGAGCTCATTGAGAATAACCACTGGACTCTTGGTTACCTGTCTGACCACCTCTCTTTGGCCCCGATTACTCAGCTTTGGTGGGTACACAGATCTTGGAAGACTGTTGGTGGTTCCAAACTTCTCCCATTTGATAATCATTGAGGCTACCATGTTCTTGGGCATTTTCAATGTTACAGAAATGTTCTGTGAACGCACAGATCTGGAAAAGGACACAGAAGTCTGTGTCACAGGTCTACAGATGGTTTGCCCAACCTTATAGCTTGGTTTTCATTCTGACATACATTATCAACTTAAAGAGACAGGTTTGTGCCTTTCACAATTATGTCCAATCAATTCAGTTTGACACAGATGGACTCTAGTGAAGCTGTGGACGTATTTCAATAACCACTGATAGAAGTAGAACGCACCATAGCTCAACTGCTACTGTCCTAACACGAGGGTCGAATACTTATTTTTGTAAAGTAAATTTTCAAGACATAAGACATTCCAAAATCCAAATTTTGCTTTTTCGTTGTGCAGTAGATTGATGAGAAATTTTGTTGAATCCAGTTTTAAAATGAATTCACATACAAACATAAAAAAAGGATCTGAAAACATTCTAAATTCATCATTGCAGAACATTCCAGTAGTTCCTTGAAGACTGATGTGCTTGCATGCATGCATACAGATGTGTGTCTGGCAGCACTTATTGTAGGTTATGTATCCATTTGTTTTTGGTGGTGCATGTGCATGTCTACCTTCCCACTGACATCAACAGGGGCTGTTATTGATGCCCTCTTCAATTACAGACAGTCTGTATCTGAATGTAGTATCCCCATGCACACACTGCGAGACTGTGTGGGTGTGTCTGTGTGTGTTGTGAGGTAATAAAATGTATAGAAAATGCAGAAAAGTATGGATGGGCCGGAATAAGGGACAGCAGTCGACACACCACAGGGCCCTCACCTGCATACGATACTTCACGGATATAGCAGATGACACGCTGCCGTCCCGGTACACCTGCAGGGGGACTGTGGTGGCTTGGAGTGTAGCCACGGGTAGCCTGGAGCCCATGGCGAAGTACACCACACCCCGTGGGTCATCACTCTCCAGCATGGTGATGTTGGCCAAGCGGGCACTCTGGTTAATTGCAGCGCCCTCACCCACCTCGTAGATTTCCACCAGGAACCACACCTCATTCTCCGGGTCCTGCAGCAATCACATGGGACACAAAAGGGCATTGTCAGAGTGCAGCTGGATACCACATCCTTTGTGTCAGGATATATATAATATATATATATATTTTTCCCCCCCCCCCCTTTTTTCATAAAGTATATTGTATATATTTATATATCTATTTTTGCCACGATACCAAGCAGTAACTGAAATTGCAGTGACAACATATTGAGTTTAATGACAAAAACGGACCCCATAGCTGTTATAACTCTGCTACTCAATGAGTTATACTAAGGGAGCGTTCTGTTTACAGGAACAGGCTTAAAAAAAACAACTTCAGCCAGAGAAAGAGCTGAGGCCAGCATCTGTGGAAAGTGAGCAGATTAATTCTGGTCTTCCAACAGATGACTTGCAGAGATATTTCCACTGTCAGAATAAAATCATGAGGGTTTTTGCTAGATTTGTGGTACACTCCTGTCAAGTCGATCATTTGGCGTTAGGTTGTCAGGATAGCTGTCTTAAGGCTGCCATCTTCTCGTCTTGATGTTCCAATAAAAATCAACTGTATTTAATATCATGAGTTTTTAGCCTTGGATCATGCAAACAGTGGCATGTATGTTGTTAATAAGCAATAGGTGACCTCTCTCCAGCAGCAAACAGGAAGCAGCAAAGCAGGAACACGTCAGGTGGGCAACTGCGAGGCACGGGGAGACTCCAGGGAGACCTCGGGAGTAACGGTCATCTTTTCCTTTCTCTCTGTTTTTCAGAAGAACCCATTGCACACACAAGGGCAGCAAAAGCTGCTTCTCCTCGGTTCAATTGTTCAACAGATTTTCTTCTTGTAAATTTCCTTTGCCAGTGGGAAATAATCTCAAAAGGAATCTAGTTCTTGCAAACAGTGACCCTGCAAGATCGCTGTAACAGTGAGCGGTAAGGAGGAGAACGCGTGTGCGGAGAAGAGCGAGATTTATTAAGGACAAATCCAGAGTCGTACTCAGAGTAGCCCAGGGTCATAGAGCCAATATGGAGCATTCGAGGATACATGATCCAACAAACAAAAACACAAAAGGCAAACAGAGGAATCAGGCTATAACAAAAGACATTAGGAAGAACTCAGAGGCTAATAAACATGAAGGCTAGAGTACAAACTTACATACAGGCAACTAGAGGCTTTCAGATATTCTGACATTCACAGATGCACAACCATCAAACACAATGAACACATAGAATCAAATAAACAATGAACAGCCAAGACACAGGGAACATGACAGGGTTCAAATACATGAACTTAACAAGGCACAAATGTGGAACAGGTGTGAGCAATCAAATGAGGGGTAGAGAAAACTAAACCACGGCATGGAACTAAAATACACAAGACAGGGAAAAAATGGAACACGGAAGCTGGGAGGGACTAATTGAGACAATTGCCAGTCTTTGCAAAATCACAGACTGTCTCGTGACTGAAGAAACATTTTCTTTAGATGTGAGAGGTTGTTGGACTTTTAAAAGTCTCTTCAGAGCCTTTTCAAAGTCTTCTAGTTTATGCTTAGTATAAGAGGCACCGCAGCATACTGGTGTGGAAAGTGAAGAGCTAAGGCACGGCAGCAAAAGGGCTGTAGCCTCTAGCTGAGAGGGTGAAAGAGTGAGATCAGACCAGAAAATGGAGAAATGGAAGGCCAGCACTGGGCTTCCTGACAGGCTGTCAGGAAGCCCAGTGCTGGCCTTCCATTTCTCCATTTTCTGGTCTGATCTCACTCAAGGCTCGAGCTTGCAGCCTACCGCTGACTGACCTGATCAGGCCGGACCTCCAGAGGCAGGGGGCAGAGGACCTCTCCTCTCCTACACACAGCGTGGCCCGAGGTCTGCTGCAGCTCCCGTGTAAGGTTCACCCCATTGCTGAGCAGCTCTGGTGCCATGGGGCTGAATGTGACCCGCCAGTACACGTACACGTCCTCAAACACTCTGTCAAACACAAGCAAATCAGTGGAAACACCTTCCTGTGCCACCAGCACTACAAACTGAGGCCAAAGATAGCCCGAATCATGCGTGGTACAGGTAATTGGTGTGGAACAGGTAATTAGTGTTGGAGGTAGAGGACTTTTACCTGTTTTCCTGCCTTTGGAGGAAGAGAACAGCCGTCCGGTTGTCTGAATCTTCATCCAGGACCTGGCCTGACCGGGAACTCAAACTGAAGCCCACAATTCCGTTGTGAAGATCACTTCCTGGGTGGGATAAAGGAATTATTTAATTGAGCTAATTGCAGTAATGTGAAACCAGTCCGCAGTAATGTGAAACTAAATATGGTATCACACCATACCATGTTGTACGTTAACTGCGAAAGCCAGCCAAACCACATTTCATTGTTCTCTACACACCTGTACATGTACAGGTGACAAGTCGAATTCAACTGACCACAGAATGAACAGAGGACTTACCAAGGATGATGATTTTGGCAAAGGACAGGAAGCCACTATCATCTGGCGAGCTGACTATCTCTGCTCCCCCCTCGGCCTCACTGAGATAAACAAAGAAGACCTCCTGCCCCTCTGGCTCCTGGTCATCCAGGATGAAGAGGCTGACCTCTGCCTCCCTTTGTCCCTCTAACAGAGTCACAGTCTGGGACTCAAGCGCAAAGTCCTCCCCCTCCCTTGCCCACATCCCATTGTGTTCCTGGAGGAACAGTGTGCTGTTGAGCCCTGGTGCGGCGATGCCGGCATAAGCCCGAACCCTGGCGCTCACTGCTCCCGTTTCCCCCGCTGTTCTGCGCACCCTCAGCGCCACCTTTTGAGATGGCATTCCCTGCTGGCCATCTTCAGAAGTGCGGACCAGCGTCGGGCCAATGCTCAGGAACCCACCGGCCACGTCGCTGGCAATAATGGTGACGGTAGAGACGCTGTTCTCGGGGACAATTCGCGGAATGGACCCGAGCGGAGGGTAGGCGGCGGCGGCAAGGACTCGGACATCAGTCAGGTTCACGTAAAACGTCTCGTTGGGCTCCGTCAATGAGTCGTCCACAATCGAGATGCGGATGGCGGCGGATGTTTGTCGGGCTTCAAACAGCAGCTGCCCGTCAGGCACCGGGGCGTAGTCTTCACTGGCATGAGCGCTGCCTGGCCACGTCTTGTAGTAGAGCTGGGTGCGGTTGCTTCGGAAACCGTAGAGTTGCTGGATATAGAGTGTGACGGTCCGCACGTCTTCCTCAATGACCAGCTGCCGGGATTCTGGTGAGAACTGATACAGACCCAAGGGCTCCACTTCTGCCACTGTGGATCCAGACCTGAACACAGCAGGATGCAGCACAACACAGTCATACATATAGACACAACTGAGCACAATTACTGAGCTCATTAAAATACACTTATTACCCAGTATTTATTACCGGAGTCTGGCTCCGCCTGGTGAACTGGTTTCCAAAGCGCTCAGGTGAATGGCATATGCAACCGGCTCAGATACATTATACAGGGCCGAGAGAGAAAAAAGCTCACTCCTCTCTCCATGAGACAGGGTCACAGTGCCTACAGACAAAACCAACCAACAGACATTAAAGGAAGAAAGTCCTGAATAAAAGGAAACTACCAGAAATAGCCACCTTGGAGTCATTTTAAACAAAGCTCATTTACAGATCCAATGTTTTGTCACATTACCTTGTGAGCCCCTAATGGACCTGTCTGTGTCATGTTGTGTATACAATGTATATGTCTGCACGTGTGTATGATGGTAAATAACCTGATCTGGGTGAGACGACTCCGGGCTGGT